>NC_089195.1:9232637-9544304 GCF_963930695.1 Labrus bergylta | reverse complement strand
ATCAAAACGTTTCAGTCAGTGTCTTTGCATTGCTTTTATTTTTATTTTTTTAAATCAACTTCTGAAGTGTTTAACTTGACAGTTTTTTGTTTTTTTTACAACGTGCCTTTCTTGATGAAGCAGCTTATGAGCAGGAAGACCGGAGTGTTCTTTAGTGCATTTCAAAGTTCTTCAGTGTGAGAGCATTGGTTTCATTCGTGCTTTCAAATAACAATAACTTACTGCATTAAGTCTTTTCTTTTTTTCCTAAGTGACTGCTTTGTTATATACACACACATAACTAATGTTCCACTTTGGAAACTGAAAGACAAAAGAAAAACAGGTCATACAGGTGTAGTGTGTAAAATGAAAACCACAAAACAAAGTATAAAAATATGATTTTCTTCATGATGTTTTTTTCTTTGTGTAAAAAGCAGGTAGATATCATATTAAGGTCAAATAAAGTGTTGATCAGGTGATCAGGAGATGTCCTGAGATGAAGATGCACACACAACTACTGTACACACATTCATAGAAAATAATATTACTGTACACTACAAACAACCTAACTGATGGCTCTAGGACTTCATGTGGCTGTGAGCTCCCTGGACTGCTCCGTCTGAATCATGATTCAAAGTCACTCGGGTGAATGAGAGAGGAGTTAACGTGTGAACAGCACCCATCAAACCTTCAGACGACGTCCGTCTTTCTCTCTGCTTCGTGAAGTCCTTTCATTCCCAAAGCTGCCACTCTGTGCAAACCAAGACTTTGAAGCTTTGCCACCAAGTTCCAACTGAAAATGTTTCTTCTTCCCTCTCTGCCCGATGATCGTGAGCCTCCAGCTTTGTCTGTCGACGATGAGCCTGAAGGTTTGGTGCTCTGGCTGTAGCGCAGGTTGTGATGGACTTGAGTAGAAGCTGAGATGCCGTGCTCTCGCAGCAGCTGCACAAGTCCAAGTGGTGATGGGGTGCTGTTTGTGGTGGTGGTCATGATGGTGGGGGTGGTCTGGCCTCCCGGGCCAAAGTGCTGCGGGTAAGATGGCGATGCAGTGCTCACGAGCTCACAGTTCCGACAAGGTGGCATGCTGAAAGAGCGAAGGCTGCCAACAGAAAACAAAACAAGAATTAAAAACTGAAATGAAACACAATAAATGTCCAGACTAAGCTTCTCCTGTTGCACACCATGCAGGCTTATAACACAAACAATAAACAACAAACAAATAATGAAAGCTGTTCCAGTTAGTTCATCATCATTAGTGTTTGTAAGATGGATAAACACGATGCTAGCGTGGAAAGTAACAAAATCTTGATGTGGTGGTTTGCTGAGATGAAAACCTCGAAAAGGAAAGAGACTCTCGATCATGTATGAAACATGCCAAGAATTCACGTACAGGTAACAGCACAGCAGCATAAAGTAAAGTGTCAGTCAGAAGCAAATGGGTTACATTCAATAAACACATTTCAGTCGTTAGACATCACAGTCTCTGACCTGAAACTAAGACTGCAGATTAAACAGAAAAGGTTCAAAATTTGAATCATGATGCTGTTAGTCAAACAAATCTGAAGCCGTACTCCGCTCTTCCTATGATATCATGCTTTCATGATGAGCCTTACTTTGCCCCTAAGGCTCCTTTTAAAGCTGGAGAAAAAGCCTCGACAGACGTTTTCTGTCACTGTGAAGGTAAAGAGCAGGGGGAAAGAAAACGAAAGGATTGAGCTGAGGAAATCTGGAATATCCAACAGGATGTAGGTTACTGAACTCAGAATACTCTTCTTCAGATGTTTCTTATTCAGAGGTTTGTCGTCAATCTAGTTCTAGATTAAATCTATTTTAATCTTAGAGAAAAATTCACTTTACAAGGACTGTAAAAAACAAAAACACAACCACAATAACCTCAATCAAAAGAAACACAAAGAGTCAGACTGAGTGCTTACAGTGTGTATAATCTTACCTAGTAGAGAATGAGGGGATGAGGATGGAGGGTTGGAGGACTTGGCAGGTGGTTATGGTATGTGTGGGAGAGGTCTGAGGGAGGTTTGGACCGGATGGAGAGACTGCGAGGTCATGGAGGGAGAGAAGGCACAACAAACTACACATGAAGAAACTTACATTGAATGAGAATCTACAAGAGAGAACTAGAAAGGAGACTAAGCAGGAAACATGGACGAGAGAGCAGGAGTTACAAAGCTGGTGGAGATGTGTATTAACATGCATCGTACCCATGCCGTGAGCGCCAGACATCTGCGACAGGTCAGGCTCGTCCTCCTCCAGGTCGTTCAGACTGTAGATGTGCTGCAAGTCCACCTCCAGCTCCCTGAAGTCTTTAGTCAGGACGCCCGGGCGTGGATGCAGGATGCCTCCAAGGTTCGGTTTGGCCAGCTGCTGCCAATGATGCAGAGTCACCGAGCCTGACCATGAGAGAGTCAGAGGGAGTGGCAGATTGAGAAGGTTGTAATACAGTGTGTACAGTAAGGTTTACACTGTAAAACTAACACCATTCTAATGACCACGCCTGTGTGCGACACAAATAAAGTCTCCGTTGAGTTCTATCTCATGCACTGATAATTTCACAGGTTAATCTACAACCTGATGGTGCTCATAATCCTATTTTAATTGTTTTTGGTGTTTTTTTGTCTTTATTTTCTAGGACAGCTCCAGAGAGACAGGACGTGTGGAGAGAGAGAGAGACGTGCACTCAACAGTCAGGACCGGGAGCTGAACATGGGGCGTCTGACTAAGCTATACCGCATCCCTTGGTGCTCATAATTAACCAAAAAAAAGCTTCAATTTGTAAGGCTAACTTCAATCTTTATTCACATATAATTCATCCCAGGTAAACCATATCATGTCTATTATCCATTGTTAGCAGGCTCAGCACAGCAGGCTGAGTACAGAGCAGGGCTGTATGTCTCTGTGTGAACGCTTGAGCCACTAAAGCTAAGCTCACTAAATATTTTTAAAAGTAAGCCTAAAACGTACTTCTTCACCTTAGCATTTTAGTGAGGTTTAGTATAATAGTCAACATATACTGTAGGAGGGCATATTTTGATTTTGAACAGGCAGGGTTATGTTTCACTGCTATTTCATACTATTTTATGCCTTTTTAAACAAATTTCAAATTTTGAATGCCATTTTTAATTCATTTCGTGTTATTTTATTATGTGACGCTCTTTTTATGTCTTGTTCTGCTGTAAAGCACTTTGAGCTGCGATACTTGTATGAAAGGTGCTATACAAATAAAATGTATTATTATTATTATTATTATTATTATTAAAGCCAAATTGTGTAAAATGAGAATCATTGACAAAATGTCCTGTGAGAAACCAATTAACGTGGTAACCTCTAATATTTAGAATCAGACACACTGATGGCAGTGATTACGATGTAAAGTGACCATCAGAAGTAACTAATCCCAAACTAATCCCATTCATACACATTCACACTCCACTGAGGCAGCAGGGGGAGCAGCTTGAGGTTAAGTGTCTTGCCCAAGGACACGTCGACATGTGGCTGCAGGAGCTGGAGGTCATCATCTGACCTTCCAGTTGAGATGACTGACCACTGATCCACAGCTGCACTTGTGGTGTGTTAAGATGTTAAAAGTTTTTCTTGTTTCGTATTATATATTTTAAACTTTCTTGGTTCATGTTTCCTTGTTTGCAGTCCTTTTCTTCTCTACCATGTTTGGCACATTGCATCATTTCTTGAAGCATGATTGCTACCAACTGATTGCTGGTATCATAGTATGTTGAAACATAAAAACAAAATGCTTTGGTAATCTTGAAATAAGCCCCGCTACTTTGATTTAGTATTTCATTTGTGTCAAGGACTTATTTTGATAATAAAATGGACCATCTGCTTTGTTTGGACTGATATAAACATATCTTAAAATCCTTCATGACTACACATACATTTGGATAATCTCTAAAAATGTAAAACAAACAGAATCAAGCTGAAGCTTTTACCTTCCAGAGGTTTGACAATCTGCAGGCGGTCTGGCAGGTAGGATCTGGATCCTCCTGAGGAGCCACAGGAGTGCCGTGAGCTTCCGTTGGAGTAGTTGGTGCCCGTCGATGCTGCTGGGCTGGAGACCAGGCTGTCGTTTGGGGTCAGGAAGCCGCTGGAGCATTCGCCCTCCTCGCAGTTTGATACCAAGGCATGAAGTTTACGTTCCCGCTCCACGTCAAAGAAAGGCCGCTCTGAGGAGTGGTTCTGCTGGCGAGCTGACAGGTTTCGCAAGGCCGCTTCCAGGTCTTGGCCTCCAGGTGTACCTGGCTGGCCCAGACGCTTTGGCCCACTAATACTGAGGTGAAGAGATGCAAAAGGTTTTTTAATGCTTCAAACTAAGGACCTTTAAGGGGTTAATCATCATTACCTCATGTAAAAAGATGTTTAAACATCTAAAGAAAGTAATTATAGCTTCTAATCAAGTTTTTTTTTTTAAATATAACATTGCTGCATAAACACACTGAAACTCACCTGTTGTCTTCTTTGTGAGTACTGTTGGAGCTGGGCTTGTCCTCCAGAGTGATGCTGATATTATCTGAACCGTAGTAGCTGGTTCGGGGGGTGCTGGCACAGCTGGAGCGAGTGGATAAAGGGTTGGATCCTGGCAGACCCGGGGAGGGGCACTGAGACCGCAACCTCACAGCCTTGTTCACTACCTTTACTGTTTCAAACACACGCCACGGGTGGTTCCTGTGGGAGGAAACATGGCATGAGTAATCTCAGCAAGTACTTTTATTTTCTGCCTTTAAAAAAATGTTTTATCTCACAAATCATTATCATAACACACCTTTGTTTGCACAGTGAAGATCTGCAGTTTATATTTAACCTTCTATTTCCTTGTTATTCTCACAGAGTATTTTGGTTTAAGTGAACCAAAGTTCAGTGAAGCGTTCTTCCACCATGTTACAAGGAATGGTATCTGTAGTGGGCTTGGATTGATGCTATCAAAAACAGATTACTAACAGATGTAACTGCAGCAAAATATAAAAACACTTTGTACATGGGGTGCGGGCTAGCCTGGCTGTTGTGTCACGTGCCCCATGTACAGAGGCTATAGTCCTCAACGCAGCAGCCGTGGGTTAGAATCCGACATCGGCCCTTTGCTGGATGTCATCGCCCACTCTCTCTCTGTCCTATCTATTGAAAGCAAAAGGCCTAAATAACTTTTAAAAAAAAATAACCCCCTCAAACGTCGACACAAGCGAAACAGCACAACAGATTTTTTGCTGTCCATCTGTGTTCTTTGTATAAACAAAATATTTTATATCTGTTGGATTAATGAGACTCTGAAAGATTGTGTCATAGTTGTAGGTAGGAGGGAAGATCAACCTGGGCTTTAAGCATCAAATAATCCTGGATGGCTCACACAAAGTAAAAGTCCTTAATCATATTCAACTAGAAATAGAATGATAAAAGACAATTAGCAAAGCCAAAGCACAGACTCACTTGTACTCTGAGGGAGCCGGGTTGTCCAGGCCTTTACGGAAGGTGCCCTCTATCTCTGCAGCCAGCGAGTCCATTGGGAGGACGGAGGCCAGCGCAGTGTACCGCTGCACCGTACTGTTGGGAAGGCTTTTATTCCTCAAGTTTTTAATGTCCTCTCGGGCCTCACGCAGCATGTCCTCACACTCGGAGTACTTGTCCTGCAGGTCCTTGAGCTGCAGAAAGAGGGAGACATTTCTGTCAAACTGCAGTTCAAGACAAACAGTGGAACTGAAAGAAAGCACAAACTGAATTCTGCTGAAGAGATTGTATGAAAAATAGGTATAGAGAGGAGGGAAGGTTATTGTAGCTGGTTAACTGATAAAATATGGGTAAGGAATAGAGAAGAAGACATGAGGAAGAAATAAATAAGTGTATACTAGTTTGTGTAACTCATGTTGAAAATAAAAACATGTAGGTAATTATGAAAAAGTAAGGCCTTCTCCTGCAGAGATACAAACTAACAAATCTGTGAGAGACACAAAGAAGGGGTTTCTGGGTAACTGTGTGAAGGCTTCCAGAGTAAATTATGTACATATAAAAGTTTTATAAAGTCCAATCGCCTCTTTCTAATTATCTTCAGTCCTTGACCTACTCAAAAATGATTTAGTAAATCTTTTAACATATACCAAAAGAAGTTTGAACACTTTAAAACACGATTGATTTAGGTACACGAATACACAAGAGTTAAAAGAACATGTCAGGATCCTTTTTCAACTGATTGTAAGCGTCTTACCTCTGATTTCAGTTTTTGTTGACTTTCACGGGAAGCACTCAGGTTCTGGTTGAGCTCTTCATTCTCGTTTGTGACCTGGAGGGAGAGAGAGAATAGTTGTGAGAGTTTTTCTATTATTTCACATTCACTTGTAGAGACCCTGAGTAGTGTTGTAGGATTTGAAAGCCTATTTACTCGGTCTCAGAGTCTCAGACTGGGCAGACTCTGGATTTCAAATCAAGACCATCACTGAAAGGCTATTTGTCCATCATTACTGTGATTAGAAGAAAAACCATCCCTTTCTGAAAGAACAAATGAATTCAGTTCAATTGTAGTTTCATTTGAATCCCCAGGTTATGTCTGCAGCCTTCCCGGTGATACAGTCTATGTGAGTGACACGCCCCCTAAAACACAAGGTGATGATTTTTCACTGATATTTATGGTCTTGGTCTAAATGTCTCGGTCTTGTCTCGGTCTTGTAGTGCTCTGGTCTCTGTCTTGGTCTTGCCAAGGTCTTGCTTGGTTACTGTGGTCTTGCCTACAACACTAACCCTGAGTTTATATGATCTTTTATATAACTCATCATAAAGTTACTGACTATTTTTTTATTTGAGCTCCTTGAAAGCTTCTTAAAAAGAAATGAACAGTGTGTCTGTGTTTGTCTCTCACCCCTTTGCATCGAGCCTGCAGGTCAACAATCTGAGCGAGCAGTGAGCTGATCTCTTCCTGTTGTCGGAGAGAGTCCTCTACTTTCCGTGCCAGCTCCTCAGACAGGTCGACCACCTGCTTATTAAGAGACGCTGAAACACACAAGTCCAATAAATACACCTGCAACTGACCGACAAGAGGATTCTTTTTATATTTAATATTAGAGACAAGAGTGTGGCACTTACTGAGCTCATCCACACACACCATCATCAGCTCCTGCTCTTGCTCCTCGTAGTTTGTTGTTTCTGTCGTGAGATCGTTGGCCTGCACAGAAAATGTCAGCGACTTAATCATAGCTGGGATAAACATTCAGTCGTACTTAATGTGATCCTCCTCTGGTACCACATTTATTAAGAAATGTTGCATTCTGAAGTTGTTTACATATTCAGTCAGTTTCCTCTGTCTCTTACCTCTACTCGCAGTTTGCGGTTTTCGTCCTCTAAATCCTTCAGTTTCTGCTGAAGGAAGTCGTAGTGGACGAAGTTGCTGAGAGAAGTGCATGAGCTATTCCTTTTCATTCTAGACAAAAAGAAAAAGAATGTCTGCATAAGATACCTTCCCTTATTTCCCATTTAGTCAAGAAACACAGGGGGAATTCACATAGGATGGATTACTGTGGACTGCTATTATTTCCATGCATTGCACATCACTTTTGACCATTAACTACACAGTGTCAATGTCTAATTAACCACATTTATTTTAGTTATGATATTCAAGAACAAACATCCCCACTGTTCTTCTCTGTGAAGTTTGTTTTGTGTTGCATCCGATTGTGGATTTGAGCAAGCAGCATCTCCTTCTTCACAGCACCCTGACAGGGCTCACTTCTCTGGGATGAGCTGAATGTGGAGGCAACACTTTTTCTACCAGTTTATTATGAAGTTGAGTCGTTACAGATGTCGACTTTCACTGTTAAAAAAACACACATACCCGTCCAGCAGAACAACCCAGAGACTGACTCCAAACATGTGGACAAAGTGTGCACGGGGTGCTGGGGATCAGCCATGCTCAGGGGCAGCTTGGCAGTGATCTGGCACTTCTACAGTTACTACACCAATTTCCAGACTTGGTCCACACCGGGACTTGAACCGGCAACCCTTCGGTTCCCAACCAAAGTCCCTACAGACTGAGCTACTGTTCCATCAAAACATGAGTTTGCATGTGTGTGAACTCACAGTGAGTGTGCTTCGGCGTTCTCCATCTCCTCAGTGCTGGCGTAGAACTGAAGAAGGTCGTCTCGCATCGTGAGCTCATGACGAAGTTGAGCAATCTAGAAAATACAGTAATCTAAGATCAATAAAGCTCTGATATAACATTGATTATGTATTTAATTGTGATTGCACAAGTGTGCGTCATGAAGTTTAGTCACACCTCTTCTTTTGCAATTTCAAGCTGCTCGTCCAGCATTTCATTACGTGTGGTCAGTTCTTGGTTCTGCTTCAGGAGGGACTGGCCGATCCGCGCTGCTAACTCCAGATCGCGCTCTTTCTGCAAAGTGATACACAAGTGAGTCATTTATTTGACTTAAAAAGATATTTATGCATGTATAGCCACATAATAGTTTTTTATAAACAATGACTGCCTAGGTGACGATACATAGAGTTGTAGTTTAGATTTAACCACATCTTATTAGTTTTCATCTGACGACACAGACAGAAACAAAAGTGCAGAAAAGGTCAGCAAACATGGTGGTCAGTGAGGCAGATGATCATAATCTTCTATAATCCCTATGCTCTACTTTGTCTCTCTCTTACCTCCTCCAGTAGGTGGGTGACCGCCTTGATGTCATGATACGTCTTGGTGACCTGGCCCACCCTGTCTGAGCACAGCACTGAGGGAGGAGGGAGAGAGGGATTTAATGAATGGAGCAGGAAACAGATCACACAAAGAGGACATGCATTCTGTTGAGAGTTTTTATAATGACAAATAAGTAATAAAGATGAGCCAATGGGGACGCTTCTTAGATTTTGACTGATCTCCTCTTTTCCTATTTTTCAATCAGCTGCTGAACAAAACATCGTTACAACAGATCTCAAGAGAAGCCCGTCCTTTTCTCACTTAGAGGAGGAACAGCTATGAAAGATAACAAAATTCATTTTAGAATGGCAAGTGATATTTCTGAAAAAAAAAAAAATAATTCTGTTGAAAGTATTTAAGTATCATGTAAGTCATTGGTTCCCAACATGGGGTCTGAACCCTCCAGCGGCAGGGGGTTGCCACAAGATCTCATGGGAGATGAAGGCTTTGTCTGCTCTGAGGTTTTAACTCTAATCATGATAACAATAACTGGATAGTTTATACAAAGGTCTTTCTGTATGTGCCAGACTATTCTGGTAAATGGACTTGAGCTAGTTTCGTTATTTTCTAGTCTTCTGACTACTCAAAGCGCTTTTACACCACAGGTCACACCTACACATTCACACACTGATGACAGAGGCTGCTATGTAAAGGGTCCAACCAACTCATTCCATTCATACACATTCATACGCTACTGACAAAGCAGCAGGAGCAAATTGGGGTCAAGTGTCTTGCCCAAGGACACATCGGACATGTAGCTTCAGGAGCTACTCAGCTACAGCCGCCGTTGTATCAAAGAAAACTTAGTATGTTGATTTTTAAAAACAAAGTATTTTGTGTGTGTGTGTGGGGGGGGGGGTGCTCATTGATGTATACAATGAAAGAAAAATACCCTCTTGTCTCACAATTATTAAACACTTGTAACATGAACTTGTAACAAAACAGAGTTACAGTGAATCAGCGTTGTCTGTATGAATGAATGCCTTGAGTAGGTTTTGTTTCTTTTTAAGACTCCACAGATGCAGACCACAACATCTCCATGTGGTCACTGCCCCACACTGATCCTCTTAGCCTGATCCTTTCTAGCCCAGATAAGACGCAAATAAAGACCTGGTTCTCCGGGATACCAATATAGCTCAACCTGTGACACAGCCAGGGCTTATCTGGCAGTGTCCATACAGGCAGGACATGTACAACGTGGACAGGAACACAGTGACTGACTATTGACCTGCAGCTTGGTTCAAATCCGTTTGTTTTGCATCCACTTCAAACGCACGGAAGTGGAAGTTCAAGAAATCATTGTTCAGTTGAGACGGATCCAGAGGCGGTCGAAGACACTTTGAAGCTGTATGTTTAGCAAAAAGGAACACAATATATTAGTGTTGGTATAATAGTTTTAAAGGTTGTCACCATCTAGCAAAGAGGACAGGTTTTAGACATTTGAAGCAGAACTCAGTGACTCAAGATGCAGACCATAATTCTACAGCTTAGACGATTATCATGAATTAGCCATCAGTTCATCTTAATGACACCACATTACTCTAAAACAATGATTCATATAGTCTTTGGCAGAAAGCTTAGCTGGCCTAAAGAGATGGGAGGTTGCCATACAGCGAAGTAATCAGATCAAGTTTCCTTGGATTTGGCCTGGAAACAGTGTGGTTGGATAGCTGTCTCAGTGTTTAATCAATCTAATGGAAAGAATCTAACCTTGGTCTGTTGCCCGGGTCTATTGCAGATAAAGTGTGCTGCAGCTGACCATGACATAATTTAGCTGATTAGAATTAAGAGGAATGCAGAAAAAAAGAAGCAGGATAGTGAAAGCATTTAAACCCCTGTCACAAATCACCACAAAGCCTTACAAGGCAAAAGTCAGAGGGAGTCAAAGTGCAACCCGAGTCTAAAGGTCTGCTGTCAGGATCTTGAGTTTCTCTCAAACATGGCAGCAAAGAAAATCAACTATACCAGAGAATCCCAAAACAAGGGATGTTATTTCACCACTGGCCAGACGTCTTCCTGACTGCGAGTCATGAATGTAGTCTTTTATCAAATTTTGATTGTGACAGTCTGATCAGCTCTCATTCCTTTATATTTACTTTAAAGCCAGCATAAAATAAATATCTGTGCAACAACTCCGCCATCTGCTGACAAAGATCTGTAATGTGATCAAAAGCTACCAAACAAGGTTCCATGTCAAATACATGTTTTATTTTAGGACCAACATTGAACTTAAAGTAAAAAGCATTTTTGTTAATTACACTATTTAAAAAAGTGTCTTTAGGAGTGTAATAGACATCCTGATCCAGAAGAGGGTCACCATGTCTCAGTCTGAAAAATATAATCTTTCTATCTGGATGTCAACGCTGACTTAATGAACACCAAACAATCGTGTTAGTAGACTATAAACCCTGCCTTAATAATAATGATTATAACAATGTGCGTGGGATTCTTCCTGAGCACTGAATGGTTAATGGTTTAAGGAAATTAAGTTCTATTAATAAATTAACAAAGGTTAATCAGATAATAGTTCATCGTCCTTAAAGCCTATTATACTCAGTAAGTGGATTGAATCTCTATTAAAAACAAAGTCAGCTGCAGGACTGCAGTCAGCAGCTTTCAGACACCAACCTGTTCACACACAGAATAATATACTGATTCACTTCAGTCTGCCCCAGTGTCCTACTGCTGGTCATTACTTCAAATAAGTAAATGCTGTAACGCTTCATTAAGCGTCATGTTTTATCAGATGTGTTTGGTGTTCGCTTCGATATCAGGACAGGTTGCATCATCAATTTTCCAAATGACTGCACATGGCTACTTTTACATCAATGAAGACCATCAGTCAGATTAATATGAACTCCTTTTTTTTTTTATTTAGAAAGTGCTTTCGAATTCAACGTCAACATAAATGTCTTTACATGGTAAAATAATTATAAAAATGTTTAAAAAGTGAAATAATCGATTATGTTTTGTCACTGCGATCCAAAATCGTCCATGTCTACATCACGACGCATCGTAGAGACGATTCATTTCAACATCCCCACTGGATGGCTTATTTCAACTCTGATAAATGGATCTTTCAGCTAGCACTTAAAGTGTGCATCGATAAAGTCTCCCCTGGCGAAGAACTCTGATCTATTTCCTCCTGACCTGCCAGCCGAGACGTACAACAGATCAGAGGAGGAGACGCCGTGCTGCCAGCTCGAGCTTTTAGGGTTTTTTTGCTGAGCCTTAATCCAGCAGGTTACCCTAAACTGCTAGCCTAATGCTGCACCTATGACCTTGCTGACGTAGGTTCACTTTTATGTCTGATGTCCGTTATCTCATATCAGCAATGAAGATATCAATACAATACAAACTCGACAATATGACAACAAAAAACGGCTTAATATCTACAAGTGCATATCGTAGGATTCATTTGACCGATTGCATAACAAAGAGGCTTGAATTTGTCCAGAGTGTCCTGGTTTTTTTTTTGGAGGGGTGCCTGTGTCGCAGTATTCGTGCAGTTCCCAGCCACATGCCCGCTCAGACAAAGAACACTCCTTACAGAGGAGGAAGAGGAGAGGATCCCTGCCCACATTAAGAGCTCTGTTAAAAGAGATTCATGTTAGATTTCAAACATGTTTGTCATTTAAAAAAAAACTAACACCAACTTTAAAAACTGTGAGAAAATAAAGATAAAATCTGTATCACTACACGCCAGCTCGACCCTCCTCAAATGATCAATTATAAATGATACACTTTTTAATAAATACAAATGTATCTGAGTATGTCAATGTCTTATGTGATGAGCAAGAACAGCAGACAGCACTGGACTGAAACTAGGGCAGCAGCACAGGTATTGCACCTGCAGACATTGTCCTCGTGAACCACACACCATATTGTCAAAGGTTTGAGAAGACTTAACAGCAATCAATTGTTAGGAAGAGGTCATTCTTCCAATCTCATTGGACTAATTTGATTCTCTCCAATTACAAAAGCTCTCTTCTCCTCTGAGAGTCAAAGTCTGTCAGGGTGGAAGATATTCAAGACACTTCACAGGGTAGCTATATAATTATTTTTCTTCAACATATAACCTGACCTGTATCTAATGTATTTAACAACAGTTAAAGAGATATTTCACAAAACTACCTTTGAAAACTGCTTACATGTACACAAAGCGTGAATATGCTGGTGCAGCAAACACACACACACAGACACGCACACACACACAGTGTGTCCGTGACCTTCACCAGACTGAGAGGAAACATTCAGGCTGAATAGATTCACAAATTTATACAAATCTCAAGTCACTTTTATCTTCAACTAAAGATGTCTCATGACAAGAGCAGTGACATCGTACATTTGGATGAATGGTTTCATCATTTGCGTGATGCACCTTCAGTGACATCACTGCAGCCTGCAGTACACACTGTACACTATAAAGTATTTAAGCACTTAGATAACAGAAACCATGACAATGCAAAGCAGTGCAAAATACACCAACCAGTAATATTTGACATGCAGTGAATCGTAATCACAAGATGACACTTTAGGATTCTCTCTATTTCTTTCTGCAGAACGTCAGCTCTGCAGGTCACTGATCAGACCCTTGCACCTTTCCTCAAACTGTTTCTCATCACGCTGTTTCTTATCTCACCTTGCGTCACCTCCTGGCAAAGGTTGCCTTTGTTGTTGTTATTGTTGTTATTGTTATTGCTGTTTTGGCACTTCTCTTCTCCCTCCACTACTTCTTCCACAAGACCGGGAGTGATCTTCTCTTCCTCCTCCTCCTCGGAGGCAGAGGAGCTCCACACCTCCATGGTGACCGAAGAAAAAAACTGCCCTCTGTCTCTTCGTCAATCTGTTAAATCCCTCGTTCTTCTGACTCTACTGCGTCGTTTTTGTGCTGAGGCACACCGGTTGTGTCTTCAGCATCATTCTGCTGGCGGGTGTGATGGGAGAAACCGTTATCCACCAGCCCGACTGAGTGTGTGTAAACACCTGTGTTTGTGTGTGCAAGAGAATCTGAGCTCCTCTGTGTTAATGTATAATCCCTCAGACTGTACGGGCCATCTGTCGTCATGCCTGCCTCCGTGCACCTGGCCACGTTGGACTACCGGGTAAGGAAAGAGGGGAGGAAGAGGAGGAGGGGTGAGGAGGAAGAAAAATCTAAACCAAAAGCCAGAAACGCTGACAGTGCTCACCCTGACCTTGTCCATTCACAAAAGAATGAGCACCATGTGGCTAAAATGGATTAAATTATTCAGAATGGGAAAGCTGGGGCCGTCTAAAAGGATGCTGCATTAAGACCACCCACCCCTGTGGATCTGAGGGAGATGGTAGGGTCCACCCATGCCAATGGCAGATCTTATTCAGTGCATATACGTAACACCAGACGTAGAGAGGGCTCTGCGTAATACTGCTGCAGGCACAGCCACTCCCACTCTAAAGGGTCTGATAGAGGCATTTAAAAAAGATTACATTTTATGACTTAAATGTCTTAAATGAAATTATTAATAGGGAACACAAGAAAAAAAAAAATCTCATTTGCATCTTTTTTTGCATTTTTTCCCTTTACAAAATTATTGTTTGTGTTAGAATAGAAGATGATTCTAATTGGTTATTTTTATTTTTATCCAAAATAATTGGTGTTCATTTTAGGAAATCATTTTAATATTCTGTTTCCCTAGATGAGCAGAGAAACATTTTTTTTTCATCTTGTCTCATTTCATTTTAAAAGAACAAATCAAAACAAAGGAATTCATGATGTTTTTTAAACTGCACAGTGCTGTGATGCTTCAGAGTCGTTCAGCACCCGCTCATCATGTTCACTCTGTCTCTGTCCGTCTCTCGTCCTCCCAGTTGCTAACTTAGACACAGTAGTTTTCTTACAATCAAATATTCACCTCCTCATTAATGTTTCACACACAAACAGACTCTTTCCAGGTCAAAAGCTGCACGCAAGAGACAGCGGAGATGCAGCTTTCACAAACTGTTGTATCTCATTTACTGGCATGCTCTGGCTCTGTGAGCATTTGTAAGTCCCTGCAGGATCAGAATTATTGTTTTTTTTGTGCTGGAGGAATCATACTGAATAAGTTGGAATCACTTATTCAGAGAGATGGTTCACTCATATAATGTTAACAGGGAAGTATTATGCCAACATAACGTATACACTATAGTTTAAAAGGAACAGCGGTAATCGCGGTAACAGCGGCTCACCCCCCCTAAAGGTCAAGTAAAAAAAATAATAATAATAATATATATATATTTTTTTTCTTTTTTTTCTTTTTGTGCCTTTATTGTAGGGATAGGATAGTGTATAGAGTCGGAAATCAGGGAAATAAGTCATTTAAGGATACCTTTCTGATAGAAAAGGACATCTGTCTTTAAAAGTAACACATGAACACCAAGATTCCTTCAAGTGTTTGTGTCGTTGTGTCGGCATGTCCCCACCCCCCCCAACGCTGTAAACCTAGGGGAAACACTGAAGGAAGTAATGTTCAGAGTACTTTGCCCACTGTAACAAGCAAAAACAAGACAAGTGCTCTGTGTTTGAGTCACCTCCCAGTCATAAAAGTTACACTCCTGTGGTTGCTTCGATTTAACCGTCTCAACCATCATATCTTCTGAATGATCTAAATGTAGTCAATACAATACAACATATATTTAACAAAGGGAAGGCAATAAAATTCTGTTTGAATAAAGTCTTGACAAGAAGCCCCACATAACCAACAAAATTCTCAGCAAACTGAGATGTGAAGCACTTTGAAACATCCTTTCTCATACTTTTTGCCCTCAAGCACCTACAGATACACAGACATACTGTGCAAGTATTTGCTATTTTACATTAAACATTGTAATTTATTCAAGAAAAATATGCTCAGCACCACCCGTGCTGCAGACGTTGTTTATAATTCAACCAAACAAGTGAGCCTTACCCAAATCAATCCAGATTTATACAAAAGCACATTTAAAAACACCTAAAGCTGACCAAAGAGCTGTTCAACCACACATAAAAACATAACAACAACACAATAAAACGCTAAGACCAATTGAAAACAACAACACATCAGATACTAATAACCGTAAAAACCAATAGGGGAGGAAAAAGGGGTTAAAAAAGGCAACTCTTATGCCGAGCCAAAAGCCAATGAAAAGAAGTGTGCATGAGTGTTTGATGTTTTTTTTAAGGCAGTGAGGGACAGCCAAACATGTGCAGGCAGAGCTTTAGAGCTGTCACTGATAAGGCTCGGTCCCCCTGAGCTTCAGCTTAGACCTTAGGGACGGCTGTGGTTCAGTCAGAGGGATTTTTCTATAAAATATACTGTATGTCAATCAGAATAACATAGAAAAACAAGAAAGAGAAATAGTTTGGTGTCCATTGGGGTGGAATGGAAGGTCGTGGGTTTAGGGTTAGGGGGTCTAGCTCCTCCAGCCACATGTCTGATGTGTCCCTGGGCAAGAGTGACACTCGACCCCAGCAGCGTGTGAATGTGTATGCATGGGATTAGTTAATACTGATGGTCACTTTATACAGCGGCCTCTGCCATCAGTGTGACCGGCAGTGTCAGAAGACTAGAAAAGCACTATTCAAGCTCAAGTCCATTTACTATTTACCATTTGAGACAGACTGCATACCTGAGTTGATTTGTGGGAATTTCCCATGAAGCCATTTACTTTATATGAAATATTTGGTTATTTGGTTAATTTTTTAAAAACTTTTAAAAATGTTCTTAAATGTTTCCTCGTACTTCAGGAGGTTCCATTAAATATAAATTAAACTTTATTCATTGTATATATTTGGTTGTAAAATTGTTTCACTGCAATTTACAAAACACTTCTTGTCTTTAACTTATTATTTATAGAAAACAACTGTCATTTTTTCACAAACAAATCTGCAAGTGAGTAACCATAGAAACAGTAATAAGAGTTGTAAAATCACATAGTGTCAGGCAAACATTAAAAAACATTCTAAATTAAATGTCCCATGAAGATGGGAGGTGTCACTTTAATTGGTTTTAGTAGTATGTGTGGGCGTTTGAGGACACAGCGAGGAGCTGTAAACACACCAAGACAAAACACAAACAGATGGAGCAGAAAAAACAAGCAGTGAGCAAGAGTTAAGAACACTAAAAACAAACGGCTCCATATGCCACCTGCCACACAGACTGACACTTTAGTCTGGTACAGCCTGGCACAGTCTGTGTGAACCAGGAGGTCAGACTGACCTGATTCTGAAAGGAACACGTGCCTTGGCATCAGGCGAGTAAAGTCTACATGGCACGATGAGGCACTTCTCTACATGAGAAGTTTGGTTGATAAAGTTTAGATCAACAGACCTTCCCCAAGAGAGACTGTTTACAAACCCTGTTTCCAAAGAAGTTGGGACGCAGTGTAAAATGTGAATAAAATGTGAATAAGATGATTTGAAACTCACTGAAACACAAATATGATTAAAATAACACGAAGACAACATGTCTAATATTGAGACCGAGAAATGTCTTTGTTTTTTGTAAAGTTAGATGCCCGATTGGAAAAGACTGGACAAGACTGTGAAGGCAAACAATGCAACACTAAAGAAATAATGTTTCTTGTTGTAAAATTGTAAAAAAAAATGTTGGGATTTCATCATCTACAGTATTTAATATCATTTAAGATTCAGAGAAACTGAAGAAATCTCTCTGCAGGGTCAATGCCAAAAGACCAGATTGGATGGCTGTAATCATTCAGTTAATATAACAGCACGGCTCCGTAGTAAAAGAGTCCGGGTGATAAAATAGCAGCAACCTGACCTGTCCTGGCCCTGGACACCCATTAGAAAAGCCTGTTTTAAAGCAGAAATAAGCCTTGTCCAGTAAACTCATGTCTTTATCAGTACACACTGTACGGGGGTGATTGTTTTTGTGAGTTATTCATAATAAGGCACGTAGCTGAACAGACTGACAGGTGGGTCAGAAGGCTCAAGCCACCTTCATTATATCTGATGTCACTCAGGCTTCGTCCATGTTTTATTTACAGTCTATGATAAACTGGCCTTCCTTCAGTCCCAACTTGTCACCCATTGAAAACGTTTGGCTTATTATTTTAAGACAAATTAAACCCTGAAGTGTTGAGCAGCTGAAATCCCACATTAAGGAAGATGTTTAAATATTCCACTTTTTAAAATGACTGGAAATACTCTTCTCAGTTCCCAACATGCTGGGAGTGTTGTTACTTTTTTGTAACATGTTGTTGGCATAAAATTAAAAATGGGCATATTAGTTTTTAAAAAACAACAAAAATTCTAACTTTAAACATTTGACATGATTTTAATGTTTTGTAAATCGTCACATTATGTTTTTATTCACATTTTACACAACGTCACAACTATTCACAGAGATGGGAATATTACAATTATCTGTATTATTTGATTCACCTGCATAGAGGTCCTTATTATTTTGTTCTGGTTCAGTGTTTCAACACGTGGTACTCAAAAAGATTGTAGATAGGGGGCTTGTTGCCAAGCAGCAAGGTCACACCCCAAGTACAGAGGCTTTAGTCCTCCACGGGGGCAGCCAGGGTTCAAGTCCAACCTGCGGCTCCTTTCCAACATGTCCATGATTTCCTACTCTATCCACTGTCCTCTCGAATTAAAGGCATAAAAGCACCAAAATGAATCTTTAAAATAGAGGCGTGTATAATCTTGTGGTAGGGTGAATTAAGTAAACTGCTCATAATGAGGGAGATAAACATGTTAATTGCACAGCTGTGAGATAAAGGTTCATGAAGCACTGATACTTCCTCTGGAGGACAAATTTTCTGAAGTTAGGCGGTGTCTTTAAAAAGTATCATGTTGTATTGCAAAGTGGAGAGAATCTCTAAGAGTTGCTCATCACCTCCTCTGATCAAAGTGTTCTCAGTTTCCATAACAATGCTGAAAGCACACAACAACAGAACCAAAGTCTTGAAGTAGTTGACAACCTATCAACCTCCAAGTCTAGACAAGCTGTGTGATTAATAATAAACGGCTTCTGGGTTACTCTTTTTTATGTCAGATTGGTCAGTGAGGTACTTCCTCTGCAGCACTCCAGCGGAAACTGTTTATGAAGCCAAGTGACAGCAGGTTAATCGGCTTTGTGACATTTGACATCTGTGCCTAAAATGTAGCAGAGGGTTTAGGAGACGGGGCAGGAGATTCGGCATCAAATTCTTGTGTCAAAATAAACACAGACCTGGGGTCATTTAAATTTCATTTAAAGGACAATTAATAAAAAGATAACACTTTTTGTGAATTGGCGCTATTCAAATAAAGATTGATTGATTGCTAGCGATCATTTCATAAATTTATTGATACATTTATGAAATAAGTAAGAAATCACTTAGTCTTTCAAAATAATAATTGGTACGTCAGGGATATTTTTCCTGTAATTCACTGGTTGGAAATAAAATATATGTAAATCAGAAAATCATTGAAAAACAATAAAGAAAGAGAAAGAGTTTGGTGTCCATAGTTATCAAATTCACTTAAACCTTTAGAGACAAAGACACACTTCAGAAGCTCTTCCCTATTTGCACAGGATCCTATTTATTCTGCTCATTTCAAATGAACACTAGTTATAGGTGTCCTCTGTATGTCCAGTCCGCCTAGGTATAATAATACTTTCACTCATTTGTCCTTTCAAATGTGTTCAAGTATTTGTCAGAACGAAGTCGCTGTAATCCAATTCATGGTAAACCGAAAAAAAACTCTTTGCATTCATTGCGTTAAGAAACGCTGCATGCAAATATTTCATCTCCATGTTCAGTAACTTACAACTCCAATTCAATATAAAACCATTCACCACATCACTGCAAAACATAATGGTACAAATGGGCTTAACGGACACTGACATCTGTTCACAATGCAATTTTATGCAACCTGGACAGGCATGTCAACCTCTTCACAATTTCTGGATAGCCATCACAAACAAACTTTCAGGTATTTTAGGTTGCAGAGTTCCTCGATCCCCATCACTCCGTCTGCTCAGAGATTACCCAAACAGATATTCCAACACAATACAGAAACCTGCTGCTACTCATACCTCTAACTGTCGCCAAGAAAACAGAACTACTACACTGGAAATCAAAGCAGTCATTACTCATCTAAAACTGGATCAATCTTTTCACTGAATTTTTAATTGATTATGATGATTATAATATTACTATTTTTATTACAACTTGTTAAGTACAGACTGTGGTCACCGACGTGTATAGGCCTAAAAAAAAGGTAGAAGTGAGTGCTGAACTGGGTCAAAGAAATGTAGAGGAATCAGGTGCTCTTCAAGAAATGGGGACAAAAGTCAAATAGCTAATACAAAAGTTGACTGTCCTGATGACAAACAAAGTTTGAGGTGTAGAAAGGCAGTCCAAACTGAAAGTCCGAGGCACTCTGATGTCGTATAAAACTTTATTAAACAGGGATCTGTCTACGCGTTTCGACTCTATTGATTCTTCGTCAGGACATACGGTAATTGACAGAGATAAAAAACAAAATTTTATCAGTGTTTAGCTAATTGGATTTCTGATCACTTGTAAAATACTCATGCAGCTCAATCCATTATATGAAAACACAGCATCTTAAATACCCAAACTAAAGTCTAAATTAAGGGTTAAAGGTCGTTTGTGGACACAAAGTGGGGCTTAAATTAAATGATGCCTCCTAATCCCATTACTGTATGCCTCTGCGTAAAAAAAAAACTGCACTCACAGAAGTACTTGAAGGTCTCCTCAATCTGCTCGTGTGTGAGTCCCAGAACGACCTCTGGTCCCAGCAGAGGAGTGTGCAGCCAGTCGTCATTGTCGTATCCAAACACGCTGTCTGCTCGCAGAGTGTAGTTGGGCTGACCCTCTGATAGGAGGCTCACTATCTCAAGCTCCGGCAGGTCTGAGCAAAGGTCTGAGTGTGGGAAACAACTGTAGTTATTTATGAGTGTAGGGGTTAATGTATGAAGAACGACAAAAAAAAAGGAGAAAGGAAGCTGCAATGCAATAAACCCATCTACACTGACATGTCAGTTACATGACACACTGCCCTCTAGTGATAAATCTGTGAACCTACATTATTCTTTTACTGATAAAACGCTAATTTAACACATTGGAATACATCCATTATTCTTATGGTTAGGGTTATATATAAATTAAACTATATTTAATCAATTATAATTTGCAGATTGTTTTGTTATAGTGGTTTTATTTGTCTACTGAATCTTAATTAATAAATCTATTTCAAAAGATGATTGAATGCCTTATTCAACACTTACCTGTTAATGTTGATGCATCATGGTAGTGTTGCTGTCTCAGGTCCCTGAGGTCCCCAGGTAAAGCCAAATGAAGAGGCTGTGGGGCCGCATCCAAGGCCCCCTGCACCTCCCCCTGCCCCTCATGGAGGGAGAAGGCTGACTGGGAGTCCAGGTGTGTCTTTGGGGGCCAGGAGGGAGGAGAATGGGGAGCAACAGCAAAAGTGGAAGAGGGAGAGGAGGCAGGGTGGGACAGCTTGACAGGAGCTGGAGGGTTCAGGGTGAAGACAAACTCAGAGCTGACTGTCCCTGAGAGGGACTGAGGCCCCCTGGTGGCTCAGGGAGACAACACAGGCTTCCAGGGCATCGGGCTCTGAGGGGCCAGGTAGCTGATGAGTAGAGAAAGGAAAACACAAAGAGGAAGAGAGGGAAGAAAAGAGGACATTAGAATATCAAATATACTTTGTACAGTGATGTCTTTGACACATGACAGTATCATCCTGACTTATTTAGCTGAATATTGCTAATTTGAAATACATTAAACCCATAATAGTTTGAAAACAGAGGAGCGAAAACTATCAAATAAGGTTTAATTTGATTTGTAAAGCAGGAAAAATGCTTTTTTTCAAGACTCTTTCATCTGTGATATCACATAAGGTATATAGCAAAGAAAGTCTCTGGTGTTTTTCAAAAGGATTTCTCATGACTTTTATTGCAGATCTGTATTTTGATCTTCTTATTTGATATTTGAGGGCATTTTTTCCACAAAATATACTCGCATTAAAATTATATGTTGAATCCAAAGTCACTCAAAACAAAGCTACATTTTCTATAGTGACTGAGACTGTTTTATTTTCAAAATATCTGAACTGTTTCATTAGAAACCTTCTGTTTGATCAAACAAAGACGGGCCGGGCCTCCAGCAGCCCATCCTTCAGGGTCACAAAGATTAAGTTTCCACAGCCAGAAGCTACACACAGATCAGGTTGCTCAGCATAGCTGCAACACTCCCATAAACACACACAGCATGAGGCAGCACATGCGTTAAGAATTACACACAGGCCAGTAGAGCTAGGGAGAATGGTTCAAAATATCCGTCAAGTTTCAATAATCTGTATCATAGTTCTGTCTCTGACATGATCCAACAGTAAATACATTCAGAGTATGCAACCTGCTTTACATATCGACCAATACTGTCCTTATGTGTTGTGAGAGTTAAGATCTAAGCATGTCTAGACACTCACTTGTAGTGATGCAACAGATCACAGTTGATCCATGATCGGTTCGCTAACCCCCCACTGTTCAGGCTGCATGTGATCCGTGGATTGATGCAAAATAATCAACAAAGTGTAAAATAAATGTACTGCATGTTCTGAACCCCTGTGCAGCCTCAGTGAGAAGGCGGTGGCATTAAAGCAATGCATGTAGTCACCATGGAGATCTGCTCTACAAAGACTGAAAAACAACTCAGTCTTTAAAATATATTTTTACCAAAGCTTCTCTCAGACTTTCAACACAGTCTATGACTTTCACACAGAAGACATGGGTCGTAGAGCGCTAATATTTCACTCTGTGTGGTTACTTTGTTTCAAACGCTGCTTTAACTTTTCCTCTCACTGTGTTGGTATTTATCATGCAGGTATCAGCTGGTGGCTGTGTACATCTGAAACTCAAAGTTAGAAACCAACAGTGTCTGTAGAGTAGTGCAGTGACATCTATACATGTTTAGGAAACACTCTACTCATTTAGCATGTAGTGGCTATTTGTACGAAAGCTAAATCAGTTTTAAATCAAAACATAATAAAATGGCCACTGATGCACCATGGGGATGTGGTGTACATGGTTAAAAGAAGTCCATTGTCCATGCAAAAGGTCTACCTTACTGATGGTTTATTTTTACAAAAAGCAAGCAAGCATACAAAAGAAGAACAAAGAAAACCAGGACTGCTGCTTCTCTTGCTCTGGTAAATAAAGAAAAAGAAGAAAAAAAAGTGAATATCCAAAAACTAAATATAGTTAATTAAAAAAACTAAAAATTCAAGGATCTAATGTAAATAAAGAAAATAGTCTAGAATAATCCAACATACCATTTCATATTAGTTAACTACACAACTGAATACTAAGAACAAATAAAGAGCTCCTACAGTACATAGCCTATGAGTCATATATAAAAAGATGTGTTCATGGCACAGGCGCCATGCTTTATTCAGACCGGTAACAAAAGGACACTTGATACCTCGACCCAGTTATTGCAGTCAATACAACATGCTGGCTGAAGGGCAAAGGGTTAGGCCCAATTAAAGCAACAGATGCTCATCTATCGTGGTAAAAACAGGACTTTCACATGCACACATAGTAGTGTACACATCATAACACACCAACCTGATTTAACCAAAGCACCAGCATCAGACATCACCAACAGAAGCACTCAATTAGTCTTTATACATCTTGTTTGTCTCTTCCCCTTCTTTCCTCTGCACTCCATCCAATCAGCTGAGTGTTTTGGGTCATAGCCAACATTTTCCCATCAATCCTCTCTCTCTCTTAAAGATGTCTGAGGAGACCCACCAGCTGCACACACTTCAGCTTTAACATTCACCTCCCATCCGAGCAACCTTTTCTGACACTGATATGCGTGTGTGTAATCAGGAGGGTGATGTTGTCACGTACCATACAACAACCAAACCTTCACTTAAAGATTCATTTTGAGGTAAAAAAAAACAACAAAAAAAACATAATTTTACTTGAAAAAAAACTAGTTGTGCACTCATGAAGAGGAAAAAAAGCATTTCCAAGCTTTTTCACATTAGCACTGTGTCAGTTCTAATTTAGCAGTGAGTGAAACACATTGCTGGTTTGTTAAGCATGCAGCCAAGCGAGACCCTGTCAGCCACTTAGGGGTGACACTGGGGGACATGGTTATTAGCCCTCTCTCCCTCGTTTCTGTTCTAATCTTTTTACTGTGCCAGGCAGGAAGCCAGAGGGGGGGGGGGGAACTGTCAGCTGAGAACTCTGCAAGAGCATCATTCATACAGAGCATAATGGAGCTGCAGAGGAGATTAGCCTCCGCGTTCACAAACAGTAACAGAGTAGCAGCCCAAAGCAGACTTACAATGCCAACAGGGGTTTTTGAGAGTGTACAGATACCACAATCTGTGAGACTTTAATCTAATAAAATAATAACAAAACTAGTCACATGAACTGCAGTAGAAGAGGCGGGTGAGCCGCCGTGATACTTGCTCAAAGTCACGTCTGAAATGAAAGCCGGACTTTGACCTTGGAGTCTGGACTGGACCTGAGCTCAGCTGAATGGAGGTACAGTGAAGGGTGATTGAAAAGCTCTACGTTGGTACTCTGAGTAAACAATGCCCTTGCAGGAGGGTGTGTACGTGAGCAGAGGCACACAGGAGGGAAAGGACACACAGGGAGGAGGGGGAGGGAGGATAGCAGAATGAGTGAGTACCATTCTGCAAGCTAGCCCAAAGGAAACTTTGCTTTTCTCTTCCTCTGTGACTTTAACTGAAGGGGCTACAGCTCATTCTTCAGATAACCAGAAACAACTGTCAGAAGTTCATAAACCCACATTTTCTACATGAAGGAGTGATCAATTAGAACGCACCATAAACAGCACCATTAAGCACAAGCGGTGGAGAAATTTGTCCTTTGCTCGAGCTGCAATTGCCTGTGTTCTGCATTTTTGTGTAAGCAGGCTAATGTTAGCACACTTTGGTTAACTCGTAGATTCATATTGCACATAAATTGACACAGAATGACAGTGATCTAAACACACTTACGTGACATCCAAATAAGCGGTGAGTATGTTATTCTTCTTTTCTCTAGTCCTTGACTAACACAGCTTTATATATAAACATGATGTAAACACGGCTCTGACAACAGTACAGCTGGTGGGAGTCACACTTCTCACTCATTGAGACAGTCATGGCTCGAGACATTTACAGGATATTGATTTCTGATATATTAATCTCTAAAATGTTGCACATTCTTCCTTTAATATCCGGCATTCAGCCTGTCCTTGGTTATTTGTTCACGGGACAAAACTAAAAAGATTCTCACATGTCCTTATACTGTATAAATTTGAGGGTCTAAAGGAATAAGAAGGAAGTATTAACACGTTCTTTGTTTTCCCATCTTAACCTCTGAGAGCAGCCAACAAAAAGCTTTCTCTTAATCAGCAGATTACATCTATTCCTAAAAGTTATTATTCTAACTGAGCATTAACTAAAGCTTATAGAAAATAAGCCCGCCTTTGAATGTGCAAACTTCTTAAAAACATGCCAGAAGTTCTGTAAGTCTTCCAGTAACAGTGAGTGAGGCCTTAGCTTGAAGAGCTTTAAATAGAGTGCAGGTAAACTTGCTAAATTGCAGTTTGCAGCACACGACATACAGGCCTCGACTTAGCACTGAGGGATAATGTACCCATGGTGTGGATAAGTGCAGCCATGTAATGATTATATGTCGTAATATAATTTTACAGACTGAGTTCAGAGGCCGTGTTAAGAGAGAACGTGCATCAGGTCACATTCAGAGCACATCATGATGTCACCAAACAATCCTCACCAACCTGCGGTCTGCCAACACAAACGCATCACAAGACATTTATTGACCATTCAAACTTCAATTATGATGTTTTAGCAAGACATGAATGTCCTCTCTCTGTGGTGGCATTCGATGTGCTCTTTGCTGCTCACAGGTCACAATATCTGTGACATCAACACAGTCAATCAATCATATTCATCCTTTATTTTGATACAAACAAATGTGGCAGAAATTTAAGAACAAAATACACTGAATTTATCTGTGTCTATGTCATTAAGTTTTCTGAAGTCGGGCTGCAAACTTTGGTTGTACTCAGTAAATATCAAGTTGTATAAGTGATCATTACTCAGACGTTACGCAGCCAAATACTATTAACCATCCCTTTGTCTACAGTGTTACGTTATCACTCTAAATACATTTAAAACCTTGAGCAGATTAAGCTGCCTTTTAGCCACAACGTTATTTCAACACTAACCAGCTGCACAAGACTAAATCTGCAATGAAACCCACATGTTGTAATCCAATAAATGACATTATGTAATGTGTATAAACACATTTCAGTTGTTAAGCACCAGACTCCTCCAGAGTGTTCAATCAGGAGAGATGTTTAGTTAACCATTCATTCAACCCGTGTGTGGTTTACCAAGTTTCCATAAAAGGACAAGTTTATTAGTCATTCATGTGTTAACAGTCATAAAGGTGATTATGGACACAGCTGCCGGACGGGGTATTAAAAATGAAGATTAGGTGATTCAATACGCAGGTTTAAGGAGAAGTTGTGCAATCTGCTTCATCAAGGCCATGGATCACTTTGATACAACGCAGATATGTCGGTATCCAGAATGTTAAACTATAAACGGGTCTTCATTTTAGAGTATCAGGCTCAAGGCAGCAGCATGATGCAAACACAAAGCATACATGATGGAAGAGACGGGGTATATAATGACTGATACACAACAAATATTAACACTTATAGCAAGGCTTTACAGCACTGACGAGGACGTGAAAGGAAAGAGTAAATCTGCAAAAGATGAGCCGATTCTGTCATGCTTTTTATAAGTATAGATTATCGTCTAACTGAATAAAAGATTAAAGTGAAAATGCCCTTCTCATTTTCTAAAGGGGGATACCAAATCCAAACATATATACATCTCAGAATTATAAAAAAATATAAAGAAAAACAAGTTTTGGAACCTGAAAGGAACTTAAGGTTGTCAAACTGTTGGATACTTTAAGACCCCGATTATCAAAAACCATACCAGCTCCATTAGTTTTTGGGCGCCGGTAGCCTAGTGGTTAGTGTGCGCCCCATGTACAGAGGCTCAAGCAGGCTGCCCGGGTTCGATTCCGACCTGTGGCTCATTTCCTGCATGTCATTCCCTGATACTCTCTCCCCGACTTCTGACTCTATCCACTATCATATCTCTCAAAATAAAGGCATGAAAAGCTAAAAAAAAAAAGCTTAAAAAAAGTATCCACGTTTTGAAAAACCTACAGGTTAGGTCATCGTTCATAATTGAAAACAGAAGCTGCAGCGAGAAAAAGAGTGAGATCAGTGGTGGTCCTTTCAAAATGACAAGTCAGCAAAAACTGACATTCCTTTTGCAGTCTCATTAAGATGTAGAAGTTAAAAATGATGTCTCTGGAAAACAGACAGGGAGCAGTAGACGGACAGCAGAGATACTGGTTAAATTGCTCAAATAAATTGGCAACGTTTCAGTACAGCATGCTGCCAATTTATTTCTGCTGTTAGACAGTGTTCAGGAGTTTGCTTGCATTTTTTGGTAACTCAAAAACCAGTATTTACAACTTACCGAATATTTATAGCCTACTACTTAAAACTTTAATTGTGTTGTCTTGGTAACAACAGAGGTGTCTAATATTGTTTGATTTTTACTAGTATCATATCAAAGTTTCATCCTGGTATCCTGACAGCCTCATGGGAACAAGTGAAAGTTTGTCTGAAAACTTGACAGATAATGGGTCTACATTATAATCTTACTGATTACAGTACTGGAAAGAAAAGAGAAGAAAGAGAAAAAATAAAAACAACTTAGTATCACAACACAACGTGGAGAGAAAAATAGAAACACTACAGGAAAAGGAGCATGGGAACCAAACAAGAGGCCGATGTCCAGAGGACCTTAAAGTGAGCAAGAATGTCACCCTGACAACTGGAAGAGCTAAATCTGGACAGCAGCAAACTGTGACAGAAAGTGGGCACAAAAATCTAACAGCCAGTTAGTCACTCTCTCTCACTCTCTAAAGGGCAATCTCTGCTGTTTTCACCCAGCATGCAGTACTTAAAATCTGCTCCCGGAGCTGTAAGATATCATCAGAGCCATATTACAACTAAAACACTGTCTGCAGATCTTTCAGATTCAAGCAGGAAAAACATCTCGTCAGACTCCAGAGTTACAGATAAGAGTTCACCTAATGTTTTTCGCCTCTGCTATATTATTTACGGTAAAACATGTTTTGGATGTGAACCTTGAACTGGGGTGGCGCATGCTCGTGTGAGCGCTTTTGTGCGGGGGGAGACTCCCTGGATGTTGGGAGTATGCGTTTCCACCTGCGCTCTGAACTGTATAAACGTTGTGTTTATTATAGTTAACACCTAAGATCCCTGACCTTAAAAAGAGAAACTGACAGATACAGAAGATACAAGGTTATAATTATCAAAAACGTTATTTTCCATCAGTATTGTAAAAGATGTGTCCTTTGGCCATTTATACGGTTATTGTGTTGCCAAAACTGCAGATTATTTCAGACAGGAGCAGTAGAGTCACCAAACCACACATATCAGTAACTAAACTGTGTTATACTGTAACTCAGCTGTGATTGTTCAACAGCTTAGTGTATGTGAGACACTCTGAAACACAGGGTTTAACTTCATACCTCGATTCTTAAACTCTTCATGTGACTTTAAATTCAACATGGATCAAAGGTGGGAAAAAAAGATTCACAGGTAGAAACAATAAAACTGTTGTAATGATGCCAACAGTGATAGCATGAGGTCATCGTGTTCAACAGTGAGAGTCTCCTGTGAGCACCTTCATCATACACATGTGTTGTGATCAGGAACTTAAAACGAGAGACATTAAAAAGGTGAATCCGCCTCACTTTGACATATGCAACAGATACAAGACAAATGACACACTAATTCAAAACAGAAATGAAAAATAACCCTAGGACAGATCATTCAAATGTACAAAGAGACAAGGTTGAAGCAAATTTCATCCCTCATGAATATTTAATAAGGGGTCGGATGGCTGTCCAGCTTGTCTTTGCCTATTATTTTTTCCTACTACCAAGAAATCTAGTCTTGTGCAAAACTTACTCGACTAGCATCGTAGGCTAATCATCCTGTTAGTGGTGCGACTGTCTAAAGTGAAAACATTTTTGGTTCATAACAAATCACTCGTTCATGCTACAACGTTGCAGCTACGAATTTAAACTGGCAAGGATTGTCGAACCTATTTCCTCATACCTTTTTAGCTAAACTGACACCAGGTTTGTTACACTTCATTTACAGATTGTCTTCCACAAACCATCTCAGCATATACATATATAAGAGTAAAAGTAGCGTTTACAGCTTATACTCAGATTTCTGACAATTGAATCTCTAATCTTCAAAAACAGAATTTCCATCAATCAATCAATCAATCAATCTTTATTTGTATAGCACCAATTTATAACAAGTGTTATCTTGAGACACTTTACAAAAGAGCAGGTAAAAATACCTTGATCATTGTTATGTTACAAAAACCCAGCCTTAATCCATCATGAGTACTTTAGCAACATTTTAGCATAAATTACAATGGCAAGAAATAAACTTCCTTTCAAGAGGCAGTAATCTTATTTATGATGATGTAAAATACTGCAGTCAGTTGAAAATAAACATCCTTAAACATCGCTATGTTACTTATACCAAAACGACAATCATTACTAACATGAATTACAGACATCCCTGTTGTTCAGATGAAGTACAAACTATCCCTAGTTTTTGAGTGTGTGTGCAAGTCTTAGAGTAAAGAAAACCCCTTCTTTTTTTTTAAGGTTCAATCATGTTGACAGGACAAGTGTAGAGAACAAAATAAACAGGAAGGAGTCTGTGCTGGATCAATGCTGATCAACAGACTGACACACACAGGGACCACATGCTACATGCTAATAATAAGGAAGAAAGCCAATGAGAGCTAGAAGTAATTTAAAAACTAAAGAAAAAAAAAGACTTACTGTGCTGTTGCCGTGGTTATCTCAGCATGTGATGGTCTGTGTACGTAGGTTTCTGTTTCCTTCAGTGTTCATCAAATGAAATCCTCTCTGCTGCTAGTGCTGCTGTACCGACCGGCTTCTGTCCTGTCCCGAGAGTGTCCTGTCAGAGAGAGAGAGGGAGAGGGAGAGAGAGTGAGCAACAGTGAGGCGGGGCTGTGGAGGAGGAAGTGGGCCGTACAAGAAAAGGCGTGCTGGTTTATTATGGTGTACGTCTGAGACACAACAGAGAGAAGTTAAAAAGAGGAGCAGGACAGAGGTCAGCACTTCTTGTCAGGGTTATCGTGCAGCTGCAGGTCAGGGGTGACCTCTTCCTCATGGACTCAGTCATTTGCATCATGGCTCTGGTTTCTACTGTATTATCCAAATGAGATATATAGTTCAGTCTTTATCAGAGCAAGCAACAACACCAAGTCTGTTTCCCAGCACTGCTGGTCACTGATTTACAGACAGGGATTAATTAGCTGCTATCTTAAACTGCACAAACCTATGCTATTTTCTTACAAAGACACGTTTTAAATTAATCTTAATTAAGTTTCACCTTTCCATGCATTAACTCATTTAACTTTTTTAAATATTTGTAACAAAGTTCCTCCACTTTGATAGGATCTGGACAATGTTCATTTCTTGCATGTGTGCACCGGAGTTAATTCATAGTTTCCTGATGGCACATTTAGATTACCTCAGAGAAAGAAAATCACAGATTTTCAGTTATAGAACAAGGGCAGTGAATTGTAGGTTGCAGCTCGCAGAGGCCACAGTTCATTTTAAATCGAATGTTTGGATTTAAACTTTCAGCTAAGTGATTAGTCATAATATAACACAACCGTAAAGCATATAGAGAAAAAAAGTCCAATGCTATTAATGCTACTTTTCCTTATTCTCCCAATTTCCTGCTAAAAGCAAGAAGAGAAGATAACAGCAAGATGTAAAGACGATTAATTACCATGATAAATGTTGTTGTGTTTGTGGTTAATTCCAGATGGCATATTTTAGCCGAGTCTAAGGCCCCGCATGTTCACCAAAAAAGGGCATTGTAGTTTCTCATTGTGGATAATTCCTGTTCTTAAATAGAAGCTAGACTGCGACCTCCTCTGTTATTCACCATGTAACCCGATACAGTCATGATATCACGGGAAGTGGCTGAAATATTCAATTACATCACAGCAGATGTTTTGTCCAGAAAGTAAGAGGCTTTAATCACTGTATACACTGAACTCTTTACGCTAAATCTGGAAGGACCTTTACAGCCCACAAACATGTTGTCTTTGTTCGAGTACATCAATTATTCTTAGAAATGTTTGCGTGAACAAAGGATTTTTTTTCTTTTGATTCCCTAAACACACAATTAATGAAAATGAAAAATGGGACCTGAAATGGGACCTGAAAAATAAAATTAAGAACAAAAGCACAAATGCAATAGATTAATGAGGCTAAACCGACATATGTAACAAGAAAATCCCCAGAGGAGAGAAAAGCTGATTATATATTTTTCCCCCTTGACTGTAATATATGAAATGTCATCTGTGTGCTTCATACTTCACACGCAGAATATACTACCTGGGTCACATTTTAGTTTGCACAAGGGTTAGCAGTGTTTTCTACTGACAGAGTTGACTGAATGCAAAGTGAAAAATTAGATTTGCACACAAAGCTGCCACTCATCTCCAACCAGTCTGTGTGTGTACAGAGGGTGCACCTTTAGTGAGACTTAACTGTACTGTTACAAAGCAGTTTACAAAGACTAAAACTATTGTCACTCTAAGGTCGTCACCTGCAAGATCAACACGGAGAAGATGACTTTGTTCTGCCTTAAGTAACCTATTGTAGGTTTTTGATTTTTACTCTCAATGAGAAAGCTATGCAAAAAAAAAAAAAATCTCAAATTACAATAAAACTATCAATAAAAACTTGGATGAGTATAAAGTATGATACGGGCTGCGGATTGATCGTCGAGGATACTAGTTGACCTTATGACAAATTATAAGATAATAAGCAGAGCGAGATACCAAAGAGGATGTTAGCTGACTTGGCTACAAATAAAACTTTCACAGGAAACATATTATCACTCGAAACTGTTTCAAACCAACTTCCCCAAAAAGTGACTGCACTTATAACTAACTATTCAAGTATTATTCAAGAGTGTACATGTTTAATAACAGGTCATCTCGAATGGTAACATCTACTCCTGCAGGAGGAATAACACACCCTGCAGCGTTATGGAAATTTCCCCTCACCAAGTTTGGACAGTTTAAGAAACTAACACCGAAGCGACAGGTGGAGAACAAAACTGTTAAAGAAATGACACTATTAGGTAAAGAAAAGGGAAAATAAGTAACGTACATGTCTGTTTCATTCGTGTCTGTTGAAGGTCGTAGTCGGTGCAGAAGTTTCTCTCAGAAAAACTTGGTGCTCAGCTGTCACAGCGGCTCGTCGGCTCCGTGTTCCATTTGGTCATCTTGGGAGCGAGGGATCATGGGACATGTAGTTTTTCAAGGAAGTGATTCTTTGAATCACAAAAATAGTAGCGCTTGTAAACAAAAAAAAAAGATCAAAACAAATTATTATGCTCAACCTGATAATGATATGACCTTAGCGTCACTCAGAAGTATTAAATATATCGTTACAATTATGGCTTTAATATAGGCTACACTGTAACTCACACTTAAACAACTGCTGTATGCAATATACTGTATATGAGCAGGTGTTTGACTCATGCAAATTAAGCCAGGTCCTATAGTAGCAACTAGTCACATGCAAAGTATTTTAAGACGGAGAAATCACATCATGCCTTGGTGATATTTTTGGTTGTCCTGACAGACTGCACAGACAGTGTATGACCAACAGGTGACACACTTTCAGCACTAATTGCTGGATATCTAAATGGGTCTACCTGAAATAATATCTGAAGTATAAGTTCACAAGAAAGGGTTGCACTGCAAATAAACAAACGGAGTCATTATTTACGATATGCAATGGTATATCTATCTGTGTCTTATGTGTGCTATTAAAAGAATACCCAGAGTTATTTTCACGTGCCTCTCTTTCTTTATCGGAATCTTTCTGACCGAAAAGGAAACTCTCATGACTGAACCAAGTGCTAAGCTATTTTAACCGTGAGGGCCACCATCCAAGCTGGTGTGAGAAAGATAAAACACTCAAACGTACACCCACAGACTCCCACACAGATCTGATATGATCTGAACAACAGACTGTAGTGTTAACTGATTGTGTGAGGTAATGTTGACCTCTAGTGGTTAAACCATGAACATTAAAATTGTAGTTTTTAGTTGCTTTTATGTTGCTACCGTTTGTATAGAATTTCACATAGTGCATAAATGTATGTATAAATGTATAATAGTAATACAAATAATAATAATCATAATAATAATACAATGATAATCCATATATGTACATGGATAAATTAAACACAAACAACATACGCTGCATATCATTTATGTATTTATTTTGTCTCGTGTACTTCCTAAATTATTTTTGTCACATGTACTTCTCATTTTTTGATTATTTTTGTCACGTGTACTTATTGTTGTCAAATTATTGTAATTCTTGTTGGTACATGTTTCTTTGGGGAGTGCTGTCTTTTAGCTTATCTCAGCAACTACTGTAAATAAGAATATGTTATTCATTTCTCATTAAAATACAGTTTTATTCAAGTAAAATAAAAACTATGCAACTTGTTTAAATGTTAATTTGCATAATAAAAAAGATGTTGTTTGGGTTGGAGCTCCAGAATAAGTATGTATGGGGACTTTTTCTGGGCGGGGGCCAGTGTGTTTGATGTTTCCAAGCTCAGCTTGCATGCCTTTTTCATGAACAAAGGGGTTTCTCTATTCAAAAGAAATGACCAAAGTGGTGAATGTGTGAACCTTTAAAGGGTTTGGTCGTTGGTCATTGCAGATAGCAAAAGCAGAACTGAACTGTAAAGCTCATCTTTAGCTCCTGTAGGGAATTTGGTCAAAGTAAGAACAAGTTGTGTTTCTTATGTTTTATGTATGACCTCAATTCTAGACCTATTTTATCTAGACCCAAATCTCCAACCTCCAGAAAATGCTGAGGTGACTAAAACATGTTTTATACTCACAGCGTGCCTCTCTCTTTGTACAGGTGGTCAGCTGCAGCTCCACTGTCCATTGTTTAAAAACATTCCTCACTGGACACTGTACAGCAGGGCTGCATGTCTTCCATTTGTAGGTGATGATTAATAATTTACCCCAGTCTCAATCAGTCCAGTGAGCCAGTGCTCTGCTGCAGGCCACTTCCTCTCCCAAGGACAATGGGGCCATTTCCTGTGGGGAAGAAGACAGAGGACCAGCGAGAGCCAAACAGGCCAGTATTGTGAAGCAGGGACATCATATCAGTGTGCCCTGTCCTTGGAGTCAAAGACAGAATTGAGCTTGCAGTGAGATTAATGACGTGTTTACTGGTGAGTTACAGGGCAAGACAAGCAAAGTAATGATAGACACCAGTGCAGACGTCTTACTGACCGGCTTTAATGTTTACCAGGAAACACGTTTGGAGTTTATCAGGCTGTGGAGTATCTACGATACGTCAGATACAGAGGAAGATAAAGCAGCCTTCAACTTTATCTAAGAGAGACTTAAATAGTGAATTAGTGTTGCAGGTGTTTTTGACAAGGTCAGAATGATCTGAAACCCACATGAATCCCACTCTTTTAATCCCTGGCTGATTTTCAAGATAAAGCGGCTGCTGTTCTCAAAACAATGACCCCATTCATGTCCCTGCTGCCCCAGTGTCCAAAAGCCAAAACAAGACAAGACATGCAGGGAAAAGTAAGAGTATAAAGTTATGAAGGCATAAATGTCCTGAACATATGAAAAGCCAAGACTGTTAATTGGGCCTGAAGCTGTTTTCAAAGAGGGGGCTGTCAGTCAACACATTCACTCTGACAAGTATAATGGCCTATAAAGCCATCAGTGGCCTTGTCCCCCTCAGACCCCATCTCCTTCACTCTAGGAGGCACAGATGATGCCTGTCACAATGGCCACATAGGAAGAGCCGTGACATTTTGCCTGAGGCAGGCTGTATAATATATCGCCTGACCTCTCTGAGACTGCAATCAGGGATGAATGTGTTTTAATACTGAAGACACACAGACTTGCTAACCTCAGATGACCACACCATTTGTGTCCAGATAGAGGGAAGTTAACGCTTTTCTGGCATTTATTCACTGAAAAAAAAGAGGGAGGAGTGCTGTCATCAAAATTTCTGGCACTTTCTTAAATAGTCCTGTATACATGACTAAGGTTCATTTCAGGGTCAACTGAGCCTAAAATATGAGACCCGCCCCCAAAACCTCCCGAACACCCTCTTATCTGAAACTTACTTTTCTGTGTTTTGTCTGTTCTTGTTTGCTTTGTGGGCTGTGTCCAATAAATGCTCATCAACTCTGGCAACAAGACAGTCACTGGTTAGAAGACAGTTTTTGGTTTCCTATTTGTTGAAAAGATTGATTGCTGTGAATAATTCAGTTTGGGATGATTAGTTCACAAATGACTCTAGAAAGCAAACGGCAGAGTGACATAACCTAATTGACATGATTAGTTAGTTTCAGCCCCACCCACTTCTTTTTGCAATTTTTTGATTCAACTCATATCTTAAATCAATACTAGTGAAAGCATGTGTTTTTTAAACAAGCAAACTATTGACACAAAAACACTGATAATGCCAAGGTATCTGATTCTCCATGAGCTCTCGTCTTCACTCTGTCTACACCTTCTATTTGACTCAGTCTCCCTTTCTGGGTTTTTTTTTTTTAGGCTATCTGTGATGTGGGGTGAGAAAACACCAAAACATGCAACATCGATAGTATCTCTTTTTCTGAGTAAATAGCGTGAGCAGCCGCTCTGACAGCGTGTCATTTCCCGGCTGCCTGAGTGACTCATGTTGTCTGGTTTCGTGCTGTAATCCAAGGTGTGGTCGCTCGTCATACAGGTGCACCAAACGCTTGTCAGCACACAGCGTCGTTGTAGTCACTTTCTCACACAAAACTCGAAATGGTCGTGCATTGTGTCGTAGACCCTCTCCCCCACTGTATTGCTCCTATTTGGTCCAATTTCCTTTCAACATTGATCCATTTGAAAATCAATTCTATAAAGGGCTGCTGTGAGTTGTTATCTGGCATACGCTCAGCATATTAAAGCCTACCTTTATCAAAACAGCATGACACGCGTGATAAAAGTTTTTCAAAAAGTGCTACATCTCGGAGACATGTTTTGGGATTATACAGCCTATAATGGTCCCTTATTACGTTTTTCCGTGATTGTCTTTGCAAAAGTAGCCTATATCCTAACACTGCAGTATAAAAGGCTTTGTTGCTTCGGGCATGTCTCTAAGAAAAAACATCTTATTGTTTACCAATTGACTACAGTTCCTGGCAATAAAACAAGCTACATGGCCTCTCGCCTGTGTGGAGAGATAGACTGTGAAGCTGTGGCAGGGTGGGGTCGGGATGTCGGGGGCGGAGTCTGGGCTGAGGTGACGCTTCTTTACTCATTTTTGTTCAGAGGTCTGTCGGCCAGGAGCAGCTTTCCAGCAGCAGCAGCAGCAGCAGCAGCAGCAGAGAAAGTGAAGAGAAGTGAGGAAATACAGAGAAGTGTCCCATCCCGCAGAAAACAACACTTATCTGGAATAAACTCAAACGCCTCCGTTTGTTTCGTCAGGTAAGGTTCCCTGAACCCATGTTGAGCCTCTTTCCTCCGACTCTTCTTTTGAGCTGGTTGTGGTGTCTTTGTCATCGACGGTGTTTTTTTTTTTTTGGTGTGTGTTTTCTTAACTTCTTCTTGTGTAGGCTATTCTAGTTTAACACTTTGTTTTTTGTGTGTGAGTGAGGTAACATGTTTTTTTTGTCACATTTGATCTGTTTTTCCTAGATAATAGGGGCAAATCCAGACTCATATTTGGAATTCATTTCCGCATGCCTTTAACTGACCACTGCTGCCTGCTGTTTCGGTGTAGCTTCACGTAACATGCGCGACCTCTCGACATAAAAAAAAAAAAAAAAAGTTTGCTTTCTCGCTTTGAACTTTACGCTTTCATTGTCCAAGGTGACAATGACGCCCCCGATGATACAGTTGATACGACTTTTATGGCCCCAGTAGGCTATCGATCGTTCAACTTGACGTCACTTGTCAATAGAATCCCACAGTGTCCCAGTGTGTGTGTGTGTGTCCCAGTGTGTGTGTGTGTGGTGTGTGTGAGAGAGAGAGAGAGAGGCAGGTGAAGCGTTATTACCGTAGATTTAGATAAAACGCGACTCACTTGTTTTTTTTTTTTATATATTGGCCCTAGACAAGATTTAAGAGGTTATGGGCTATACTTTGCAACGCCTAACGTTTAGGATATCTCAAATTAACTTTTATGGACACTTGTTTACCAGATAACTTAACATTTATGGTTCCAGCTAACTCGTAGATAGATAAGACTTAAAATAAATAATTTGCTCAAATTATAAGCCAATTCATACAAGCTATATTAATGTGCATGTTTTAAACTTCCCTATAATCCCTTTTTTTTTTTTTTTTTTTTTTTTTTAGCAATTTCTAAAGTGTCAACAATGCACATGTTCTTATCTCTTTACTGAATTATATGTTTTTCTGTTTTTTCACATTAATTTGATTGTCCTTTTATTGTGACTTTTTTTTCTCTTGGTTGGAAATAACAAGCAATTTGAAGACACAAACTTAACTGTTTTATGAGATATTATGGACCAATGATTAACCTGAAAGTTAATAAGCGAATTCAATTTGCTTCATGAACTGAAGCCCTAATCTATTTAAGTTTTTGTTTTTTTCAAAACTAGAGTGACTAGCACAATGAGCTCATTTTGCAGGGGGAGTTAGCTGAGTTCACACCTATGTGTAATGTATGACATTGAATTATTAATCACATCCCTAAAGTGAGTGTAACTATGGCACCCACGACTCCAACACAGCTGTTCATGCCAGCAGTGATATCTCCAGGTGTTGCCAAACTTCCATGATGTCATTCTTCAGTTAGCAGATGCACCCAACTTGACAGGGCAGAAGTTTTTCAACCATGCCTGATGACATAAGGAGAACAAATTTCGTTGGAAAATCTTTACTGAAATCAGCATCCATTTGATTTCCTTTTACTTATCTGATTAAGTCATTTGTATGTTAAAGTAACGTTTCCCATGAATCATATTTGAATTAGCAGTTAAATAGCTTTTTCATTACAACTGAGCAAGTGTCCATCATTGGGTCACTTAACACTAAATGACGTTATCTATTGTTCTTTTGTTCAGTTTATCAGTAAATAACAACAACAAAGCACCAAGACCAGTGCTAAACAAGTTTGTGGAGTTCATCTTGTTTCTAGTCCAATGCGTCCAGCTGAGGCTGCTGAATGTGTGTCATGTTGAATAGGACATGGTGCCAATACTTTCTGCCAGTCAGCCCTCTGCCAAGCTCACCCTGGGTTTGTGTCATCAAGTAGTGCAGCAGCAGACAGCACCCTGGTTGGAAAGCTGTTCCTGTCTGCCCTCAGGGAAGGGGGCGGCTGGATGGTGGGCCGGCGGCGGGGGGAAGGATGGGGGACTTACTGTAGATTTCGTTGCTACAGCTGTGGTAGCACGGTGATTATCCCCCCCCCTCCTGCTTAATTCCGTGATACTGTCCTACATTAGCAGAGCAAGAGGCCAGGAGATCCTTCAGTTTATAAATAGGTCTACACTATGCAAAGGGGATTACTGTATGGCATATATGCTGACCTCTTTGTTTAAGGATTTCTTTCTGTGTGGATTCGCTGTCTTACCTCGTTTTTGTCTCTGTTTATTGGTGCCTGACTGAGTAATTTCCAGGGACTCAGTTACAGCCTCTAGACGCACACGTCTGCTGACCTGCACTGTGTTTGCATAACACCAGTCCTCCTCTATGTTTTACTGTTCCCATGGAGAACAGGGCGCACAGAGATAAAGTTTCCCGTCAGCCAGGATAGGGGTCTTTGTGCTTGAAGTCAAAAGCGAGTTGATGTGACGGCATCAGAATCTCCATGGGGTTCTCATTAAGAGGCTTTAGAGAAAACCTTCTTCACACAATATTATCTTCACTGATATATTAAACCAGTCTCTATAGACACACAGTGCTTTCATATAATTAACATTCCTGACCAAAGAACAAAACCGCAAGATACCCCAGTGGTTAATATACTTTAAAATGGATGACTTTAACTATAAAGCAGGTGCAAGAAAACGCTAGGAGAAGGGAGTGTGATTTATTTATACAAAATAACTTTGGGTGTCTTGTTAAGGACGAATATTGTAATTGAATAATTGGCAGAATAGTTAGAAAAACATCCATTCACATGAACGAATCGGCTGTCACTGACAAAAGATAAAATCAGAAGCTTCCTGCAGAGCACAGCGGTATAGTGCTGAGCAAGTAAAGCTGACATTGGACAGCTGAACTCTTCCCATGACAGTCACTGAAATTAATTATTTACCTCCAACAGTTCTCGTGGTTTTATCAAAGGAGGAGGACAAGAAAATGTCCCTTACTTATAATCCCACAGGCCCAATGGCTGTTTCTTCCCGTCACTTGCACTTTTGAATCTGTGTGAATGTCTGCCAGGTCCTTCACTCCATGTCAGCTCCTGTCAGGGCGCTGTACAAAACACTTGTGCACCCGTCCAACAGCATGCTGGAAATAGCTGAATCTTGCTGTTTTCTCCAGAATACATTACCAATGATAATTTTTTCATTACTGACAGCGAATCTAAGCTGGGAGGGAGTGAACTAGATTCAAGCCCTGACTCAAAAGATAAAGTTTTCACAGTTGGATGATTTGGCTGAGTTGTATTTCTCAGCATAGTGACTCTGATGAGGCCTGGGGTGTCTGTTTTTCTCCTCCTCCTCCTCCACCCTGTCCCTTAATTACACATCTATGAGAGAGTGAGGAGTATGAGGACAGCAAGGGTGTGGTTGAAATGGAAAGCAGATCACCAAGAGATGACTTTTACATGCATATTTACTACTTGATCTCACAATGAAAATGTTTTTGCATTTCCCTACTGTTGAGGGAAACTGTCATAACTTGGCTTTTGGGGGTTTCATGTTTGGATCTCAAGCTTTTGCGGGTTGAGAAAGTTGTGCAATCCTGCTCTATCTTTTAGAAACACTTTTTAGACCATCAAGGCTGTTTATTTGTTGTTGTTTTTTGCTTTAAATGTGACATTTCTGAGTACTTATCTGACTCTCCCTCCCGAGGCACATTTAGATTTTATGTTTATATTTGTAATAAAGAAAGCATGAACTTGAGCTGTTTCCAGAGGAGTGCTGTATTCTTTCACCCCCCTTCAGACTTCTCCCCTTCTCTCTAAAGCACCCCCTCCCGCTCCCTCGTGCCTCTAATCTCCCTGAAAAATTAATCATCTGTCACATCGCCTCAGTGCTCAGGCGCACACCGATGCGTAGCAGTTTAAGAAATAACTCCCCGCCAGGCCTTAAAGCGATGCTTTGGATGCAGCGCTGGTCACTAAACTTGGCTACTGAACACACAGAGCCATTTTGATGTGCTTCAGCCTTTTTGGTCCCATCCAACGGGAACACTTGAAACCCGGTTTCCTTTTCACTGTAACAGCAGTCAATGGGACAATGAAGCTACTCTTTTCCTCTCTACCCCTTACAAAGTAACACAGAAACCTCTCTGTGCTGTGTCAGAGACTTAGTCAATCCTTCTCCTTCCTACTGTCTACCAAACAACATGGAGGCTGGACCATCCTAATGACTGTGTAGGTCCGAACAACCTACCTGAGAGAACTTCTTTACCACTTCACAACAAGTAACTCGGCATCAAATGTTCAAATTATGTCTTAAGTCTAGTAGACAAATCTAAATCCCCCAATTCACACTCAGTTAAAAACTTTCTGTGCTCAGCTCAATCAACACTAGAGGTTGGAAAAAAAAAAATCAATTTATGTAAAAATCGAGATTCTTGTAAGATTTAAAATCGATTCACAACTTCCTAAAATCCTTTTATTTATTTTTTTGGCTAATCAGTCACTCCCTGCTAAGTGCTAAAGCTAGCTCTTTAACTTAGTAGAATGCCAAAGAGAGCAACAAGAAATTCAGTCAGTCTCACAGATGACTGGAGTAGATCCGGAAGTATGTACTCATTCATAGATAGACTTTGAATCCATGGATCAATGAATCCAGCATTGTTTGAATCGAGAATCGAAAATCGATTCTGAATCGAAAATCGATTCTGAATCGAATCGTGACCCCAAGAACTAAAATCGAATCGAAAGACACCCAAAGATTCCCAGCCCTAATCAAAACTCTAGATGTTACTGATGTCTGTGTAGGTTCTGTTGAGGCAGCTAAATGAATCACTTGAAGTCCAAGAACAATTTCCCGAAAGAGGCCATAAAGTGTATCTTATCTTATCATATGGTATGGTGCAGTATGGTATCATTATGAACCCAGCCGACCGACAACCTGAAACGGAAGACTATCTGTGGACAAACTTCTCTCTCTTTTACATAATCTGACATGTAATGGACTATTTGGTGAACTTTGTGGCTTTGCAAATGAGGGTGTATTACCACAGTAGATACACCCCCTTTTTTTACACATTCCCCTCTTCTTTATCAGCTTCATGTAATCTGATCCTGCCCTTCTCTCCAGCACCTCCTCCGAGGCAGCTCACATTTCCTTTGATTCACAGTGAGAGCCTACTGGGAGTAAACAACTGCATTCCAGTTTACAGCCAACATACTGAATCCACTTGCCTAATTTAACTTATTAAAATGGCTACAGTGAATCAACTGACAGATCTGGGACCATTAACCATCTTGCTGCTTGCTTTATTCACTGGTATGCTGACTGTGGTTGACTTTGTTGTTGGGAATGTTTCCAGATCAGGACAGGAAGGGGAGAGCGCTGTGATGTATCTGCCACGTCTGGACAAATTCAGTGTGTTGCTCAAGTGCACACCAGCAGTATCTCGTTTTCTGTTCTCTCTCTCTGGGCTCTTGGCATGCCAGCGTTGCTATGGTCTGGATTTTATCAACGGCCTGTAACAGTCAATTAACAAATCCTCTCGCTGAAGAAGCAAGCGATGTGACTTTCAGAACTCAGCGCATAACGTACCAACAGTAGTTTATCATAGTTTTTTATTTACAGTATGTAGGAACTGTTGTGAAACTCCAGCTTCTGCTAACAAACTTCCCCTCTGACTGGACAGCCTGGCATTGTTGGTGAGTCAGACAATGTTGACCACCACTTCCTGTCACCCACCACAATAAATCCATTAGTTGTGCACCACTTCCCATCCTACCTTATTGATTTATAACAGCAGTGAGCCCCTGCTGCCGCCATTACAGTGACAGGACAGCCGTTGTGGGACGAGTGGAGGACGGGGGATGTGTGGTTTGGGGATTGGGAAGGTTAGTGGTTGGTGTTAAGCTGCATCCCTTTGGGACGGCTGAACCCAGACTCTGTGGAGATGAGATGCACAGAGCTCAATGTCAACCACAGCTCTGGAGGCTCAGCTGGCTGCACCAACCATTAGCTGTTTGAGTGCAGGGTGTTGTGTTAAAGCAATATGGATAACTGTTTAGAGGAAAAGGAGTGTGGTTGCATGTCAGGGGACATATACGTGACAGCAAAAGAGTTGGGGGGGAGAAGCCTATATGTCTAATAGTTGATCTGTGCAGATGGTGCAGGGAGCTTTACAGATGTGTGGTAACATAATCTGCTTTATTTGCATGTCAGTTTAAACATGACATCAGCAAGCCTGTTAGGAACAGATGAGGTTATGTTTCGACACGTTTGGACAACAGAGCTGCGATGTTAGGATTACAAGGAGAAAGTGCAGATCACATGTAAAGAAGATACAATTCTGCATGAAATGATTGTGAAGATTAATGCCATAAGTGTGTACCATAAATTGTAAACTACAGCCAGCCAAAGAGACAGTAAGAACTTTGTAACTTTTGCCTGGTGGAAAATGCTATTTTATACTCAATCAGGGGAAAGACTTTATAGCGTATGCACTGGCGTCACTTTTCCCACTTTTCCACTGGAACACGCTCCATCAGTCCGACTGAGTAGCAAAAGTCTTTCAACATGGCGTCCTGCAGTATAAACGTAATGAAAACAGTTGTGAAAAAGATCTCATTAAGCGCATTTGGCCTTGATGCAGATATCTACAGTTTAACAAATACACATTGGTCCTTTGACATTGATATGTGGCCCGAAATCCGGTTTTACATTTGACATGTATTTGTCCCTGATTTTTAAACCGAGGTAAAAGACAGAGCAAAGCTTGATGGCATACAAAAGCCCAGTTCAGTTATAAGGGGAAATGAAAAAAAAAAGTCAGCACTTCGTCAGGGTGTAGGGGAGGGTGTCTCTAGTTTGAGGTGATCCGTTGCTTCTCTCTTTGTAAAGAGAGGCTAGCTCCAACTTCTTGTTGAATTGTATTCTACGTTCAATCAAACAGAGGGGTGAACTTTGAAATAAGTGTTACATCCAGGGTCTCAGAGTTTTTGTTCTTTAGTTTTTGTCTGAAGTTTTGAAATTATAAACAATATTGTTGTTAGTTAGCATGATAAGGGAAAAACTGGCTCAGGTCTTACGTATGCTTAAAACTACCGTGAGCATTTGTGTAAAAACAGCAGGTTTGTGAAGTTGATTATATGCAGGATTACTTCCTGTAGTTTTTGCTCTTTAGTCTTCATATGAAGGAGTATTTATAACATGTGTTTTAATGAACAGTATTAATTAGGTAGGTGTGTTTTAGTTTTAGTTTTCATCAGAGCCAGGTATTGACTGAATCTACTCTTAACTGGCTGTTGGCTCCAGCTTTAAATTTAACTAACAGATTGGAGAAAAGAATCAGTCTTTTTCTTCCAAACAGCCAAAATTCAAAGAGCGCCTCCTAAAATGTCAAACTGCTTTTAATCTTCACGAGCAGTCATAGAAGAACCGCAGGCAAAGCTCCTGTGTCGTGTTTTTTACACCCCTGCCCACCAGAAAACCATGCAGCAGAACAACAAATCACTGCAAACTGTGTGATGTAAGCTAGGACGCACTAAGGAATACGACCAGAGTGTATCTCCAGCCCCCCGGGCCCCTACCCGACTTGATTTATTCCTGCTGTGACACAAAGAGAGGCTTAAGTCAGCAAAGTCAAACTCCTGGCATGTTTTTAATATCTTTACTGAGTTTTTAACCGCATAACTAATTAATAAAAAGGAGGATTCCGATCTACAGTTAAGCCCCTTAAGCCACAAGGTGTAATCAGCCTCACCCAGTTAACTGGTACAGCCACACTCTCTGCCACACCCTTATCGAGAGCGAGTCACTGCTGGGGAGACACTCCCTGTGTTACATGCCTGAGGTTGGAGGGGGGGCTGATGAGTGAACCTGTTTTCATGATTAAGTTATTCATGCATTGTCACAGCCGGCATGTCCTCATAGTATCTGCTAGTTTCATGAGCGTCTGAGTGAGTCATTGAGTTATGTTTAGAAGAGTTCAGTCTTAGTAGAGTTTTAAACGTGTGGGTTTTACAGGACAAGATTTACGTGCGTCGGACAGATTGAATATATAGCATTAGTGTGGAATGTCACACTAGAGTTTCAGATGCATAGCATCTTTTCGTGCTTTTCTGTTGCAACTCCTTCACTGGCAGCCTACGACGACACACATTCCTGATTTTACTGTGCAGGTTATTTTTTCCAGCAGGAGAAGCGACTTAAACAGAGGCTGTTGCTTTTTTTTTGGTGCAGATAGTGGGAGGTGATGGGTGTCAGATTTGTGTGAAAAGTGCGGCTTCCATGTTTCTGCTCATGGCTGTCGGTGGATGAATGGTTAGAAGGACTGTGGTGTTTTAAAAGACGATTACAGAGCAAGGTACAGTTGAGAGGATGCATCACTCATTAACTAAAAAAGGGCAAAGTCCAGTTGAAGGTGCACAATAAAACCAACAACAGCTTTTAGCCAGCACTGACAAAATGCCTCAGTTGCACCACAACTAAAAGCAAGTCATAAGGCAGCAAATGAATGTTTTTTTGTTTTTGTTAAGACTCAGATTTAGAACACTATTTTAAAAACATGATTTTCTTACATTTTTACCTTCATGTTCTTTGGCTTGATTACAGTGCAAAGCTGTGGAAACTAAAAGACGATTATCAGACAACCCAAGAGGCAACAACTCTTATCAGCAATCAAGCAAGCATAGCTCTAGACATCAGATGGGTCAGCAGATACCACCCCCCCCCCCCGTACAGGGCCGTAGCAGTGTTTCAGTTACCTAGGCGATATGCAGGGCGTGTCGCAGCATTGCAACAGTTGGCTGAACTCGATGCCTCGCCCAGGAAAACAAAGACTACACAAACACAGACCCTGATTTACTGAGAACAGGAAAGTTGTGTGTCGACGTGCTGTGCATGCTATACTAATACCTCAAACAGTGTTCAGGGGGCTTAATAAGCAGAGCCTCAGCTGGAGTGGGATTTATTACAATTTATGTATTGATCAAAGGATGGCGAACAGATATTTGTATCTAGATGGCATGCCTTCTTGCTTTTTCTCACACTAATTGTAAGCATAGTTGCTGCCTGTGCATGTATGAGTCAGTGTATTATCTGTAAGGTAGCATGTAGCTGCAAGCACAGACAGTCCTCCGTGGCCTGGTCCTGCAGGATCTCGTGCCAGATTTACTACAGCTGAAACTCACTGAGCTATTGCGCCCTGTGAAGCTCAGAATCTGTAGAAAGAAAACGTGGAACTTACCAAAAACAGCAGATCTGTATCGTAAATAACACAAACAGGCAAAACATGTGGAGAATTTCAATTAGTTGCTGGGTTAAGTGCCGCAGAGAGAAAATTCAGAACAGACAAAGACTTGTGAAACACATGAAGTACACACATTTCTCTGTTTCACAAAAACAATTCTATCACTCATACAACGGTAATGAAAAACAAAGCCCCCTGCCTGCAAGAGCTACAATGAAACTCAGCACAAACAGCACTGTGCACACACATTCATGCCTGGGGGAGAAAAAGTGGGCGGGGTAGGCTAAGGGACTGAAACACAACACGACACATCCTTATGCAAAGCCTGAGGGGGAAAAGATGAGGGAGTGGTGCTTTAACTAACATGAAAAGCTGTGGTGAAAAGCAGCGAGACAAAGCAGTTCATCTCTGTACAAATTCTGTTCCTCCAAACCCCCGAGATCAACTTTGATTACAGTACTCAACACATTGTGAAGTTGTGCCAGTATGAATGTGAACAGAGATAAAGGTGGCAATTTATGGGGTTTATAGCTCAGTTTGTGCCAACACAGCACCTCGACTTGTTTTATTGTCTTTGAAGACGGAAGATAAGCGTGGTTGCTTATTGCATGGAATCGAGCCATAACCAGCTGCCATACAACAGAGCGTTAATGAGGGTTACCGTCCCCCTTTATTTGTCTATTAAGGCCTTTGCTTGTTGACTTTGCCATCTCTAGTGCCCCCTAGCACCTTCGGTGCATCTGCCGGGTCTGCATAAATTTGCCAACACACTGTCTTGCATGTAACACACACACACACACACACACACACACACACACACACACACACACACACACACACACACACACACACACACACACACACACACACACACACACAGACACAGACACACACAATGTACCCCTGCAATGTGCTCAGCATAGATTCCTGTCAGTGACTGTCAAACATCTGAAAACACTTGTAAGCAGCACAGTGAAGGCATTGTACTGTTAAAGCCATATGTCACACGTTATTATGAAGAGGATTTCTGTGGTGGGTAACATTCATTCTGCAGAAATGCGGAGATAGAAAACAGGAGATTATTTTGGGTTTATTGAGCCTCATACCAAAACAAGTTGGTAGGGAAAGACTGTGCTGTAGAGTTCATTTGAAGTTTATAAATTAGAACATAAAATAAGAATTCTTGTGTGCCAACATGGAAAGATTAGATTAATTGACACATTGAAATGTCTCCTTTAAAATTGACTGTAACGTTTGAGACAGTAACCAAGGCAGAAACTGTTTTTGCTTTTTCTTGTAAAACAATTCATAAAAGGTTGGGATTTACATGTATATTGTAGTTTTCATACACTTCTCCTCTGAGGTTCTTGCATTGAATAATGTAAAAACATACAGTAAGGTGCATTGGTGAGTATTGCGAACCCAAGTGAACTTATCAGATAGGATGGTTCTTTATTTGAAAAATGTATAAGGTGTAGCTCAAACTTGCACCAACAAGTCGCGCTGCAGATACAAAATCTGGAGCCCTGCCCAAAAAAAAACTACACAAGATCAGGAAGTCAGAAGAGAAACCTGGAAAGACTCATTCCCAGGTGTATTCGATGTTATGTAGTAATTATTAATATAAAATAATTTTGTCAAGTCACAGGCATTTTGTTTGAGGCTTGTGATTGACAAGGAGTATGCTCACTTATACAAACTCACTCAAACACACACATTAGTCTGTGGAGTGAAAACCTGATGAGCAGGTTTCCTGACAACGGCAGGCAGCTCCCACGACTGTATGGGTGGAGGCCCAGGGTGAAGGGTCACTGGGGCTGGCTAGCATTCCTGACTCACAGCTGTCTCTCCGCCCACTTCACCCTCTCTCTCTCTCTCTCTCCCATGAGCCTCTGCTGCTGCTCCGTGTTGTCATTTACAGGTCAGGGTGCATGTCTGAGAGAGAGCGTGTGTGTGTCCGTGTGTTGGGGGTCATCTTTAAGCTGTCATGTACCAGCTTCATATAAAACTGAAAGACAGTGTTGTGTAAGGAAGCAGAGATCTCACTGGAATATTCATTTATTCATGAGAAAAGCAGGCATGCAGATTTGTCTTCATTATGACAGAAAAATGTTCCACTGAATCCTAACTTTGACTCTGTTTGTTTCTTTTTAGGTTTGCTTCAGCGTTGTGTTTATAACGGGAAGCCAGGATGGAAATGAGTAAGTAATTTATAATTCAGCTCTTGTTTTCAACACATTTTAATGTATTTCATTTTCTGTTCCATATTTAGTAACACAGTTAGTTTATGTTGATCTCGGGTAGGGTTGTCAACATACTAGAATTTAAACGTAGATTATAATACTGAAAAAAACAAAATGATACCTGTTTCATTCATGGGTGATTTGTTGTTTTTAATAACCAATAAAAACAGGCACACTCCTTCTTACTATCCAATTTGCACTAATACATTTGCAATAGTTCATATTTGTGCTATTTAAACGGCACTCTATCACTATTGCTCACAGCTTTTGGTTTAAAATATGTCCGAAGATTTTTACTTAAAGCTTCTGTACTTTTCAATGTTATTGATCATTAATGTAATGAAGTTTGTTTTGTTTTAAAAGGCAAAAAATATAAAGGTACTTTAAGTTTGGACAACCTTGACTTTAGTTGGGCAATTTCATTTTAAGCTTTTTCTGCATCACATAATTCAATACGACTTGTAAATGGGACCAATGAGCTTTTTTTTTTCTCACATGACCTTACCAACTATTGTTTTCATGTATTTATATTGAGGTCACTTCCTAAATACAAACAAGAACTAAAGGTGACTTCTGTAAAACTGTTTCTTTGAACAGTGTAGCAGGTCACACTCAGGGAGGAAAATCAGGGCTGAGCACAGAAAAAAAAACCAATAGTTTGTAAAAAAAAAAAAAAACTTAAGTCACATGTCAACAACTAAATATCTTAAAACAGAATTCATTAGTGACTTGGACCTCTAACATTCAACAATTTCTCTCTTCCTGTTCTGCAGTGGGTGAGGCTGAAAGGGGCATCACGAAGGTGTCACAGTGGCAGGAGACAAGGTACAACATGGACTCTGGTATCCAGTCTGCAGCCCCCACAATCAATAGAGATGACGACAGTGAATACACCAAGCACTACACTATGACCACCACGGTCACAAGTGAAGCACCAGGTAAGAGAACAAGACCCAACCCAGCTAATGTGCATATAAACGACATTATACTCTACTACACCTTTACCTGAATAATGTGTCGCCTGGGAGCTCATCCAGTAGAACAGGCGCTCTGTATACAGAGGCAAATTCCTCAGTGCACTGGTGATATTATCATCTCTCTTTTCAACTCAAGATGAGGCCCAATATCACACCAGAGCAGAGAGGGTGCGTGCAGCGATGTTCCCAGAGACGCTTGCGGGAGGTACCAGTGTGCTCCTAACTCAGACGGACCCGTCCCAGATGACCAACGTCCAGAAACTGGCCGAGCCCTCCCAGCAGCTCAAGGAGGCCATCGTCCATCTGATCAACTACCAGGACGATGCCGAGCTGGCCACCCGTGCCATTCCCGAGCTCACTAAACTGCTCAACGATGAAGACGCGGTAATTATGTCACACTCTTAACACACAAACAGTCTGAAATCAACATAGATTTATTTATTTAAATTATACATCACTTATGATATATGTTGATATTGTGAGAGATAATAATATTAAGCATGCTCCACTGTAGATGAGGAATTGAAACCAGGAGAGTCACTTACTGTAAAGGTGTTCATAATATTTCCAACAGCAGAGATGAACTCTGTGTCCTGTTTCTCACCAGGTGGTGGTCAGCAAGGCAGCACAGATTGTCAACCAGCTCACAAAGAAGGACGCGTCTCGGCGTGCAATGATGCAGTCCCCGCTGATGGTGTCGGCGGTTGTGCGAGCAATGCAGAACACTAGCGACATGGAGACAGCGCGGGCTACAGCCAGCATCCTCCACAACCTGTCCCACCAGAGAGAGGGCCTGCTCTCCATCTTTAAGTCTGGAGGCATCCCTGCTCTGGTCCGCATGCTCAGGTACTTCAGGATGAATTCAAGGATCAGGGCTTGACTTGACCATACTCTTTCTAATATTGTTTTCCGAGATCTAACATCAATCCACCAATACTTCCAAAAAACCTTTGAATAAGCAGTAACTCCGAGCAGAACCAGACTCACTGGTGGACTGCCGTCGACCATGCCTGGCTTGGCAGAGGAAGGCCCAACTGGTCACTAATTTAGAACACTGAAATGGTTTTAGTAAAGATAGTTTTTGCTGTTTGAGTTCGTTGTTCAAAATCCTTCCTGAAAAATGCCAGACGATGTGAAATAATATGGAGGTATTAAACAGTGAGGCATGGCTAGGGAGAAGAAAAATAAAAAGCCTTTAACCTGCCAGTTTGCCCGATGTTAAATGTCTACAGTATCCTAAAAGAAAAACTTTGCCACAATCAGTTGCAGTTTGACCAAAATCTATATTGACTAGTTTGGGAATCAAGAAGAAGTGGAAAGGTTGGAATAAAGTAGATCCAACCCAAAAGTAAAAAGAATAACTACTTAAAATTTTACATGAAATGTACTGAGGGATGGCGTCTAACCATGAGCACACTGCAATGGATTTTTACTTCAATGCATGGCAACAGTAAATGCCTCTTCTTGTGATAAACACTAAGCCCGCCTATTTGAACCCTCAGCTCTCCCATGGAGTCTGTGCTCTTCTACGCCATCACCACGCTCCACAACCTGCTGCTGCACCAGGAAGGAGCCAAGATGGCCGTGCGTCTGGCAGATGGCCTGCAGAAGATGGTTCCCCTGCTGAATAAAACCAACCCTAAGTTCCTGGCCATCACCACAGACTGTCTACAGCTTCTGTCCTACGGCAACCAGGAGAGCAAGGTGTGTGTTTCTGACTTTGTACATGTCAAAATGACTGGTTCCCTTCATACTAGCTGAGTGTTGTAATTTGATATTGTTCAGGTTGTCGAGCTTGTGCATGCATGTGTTTTGTTTTGGGTGCGGCATGTGAACCGAGTCCTTCAGATGCTGGCACAGTGCGGGTTTGGGTGTGGTTATAAAGTAGTGAAATTGTTGATGATTAACTGCTGTTTGTCTGCCTGGACAGGTCAAAGCTTTGTTAAAGGATTTTCTTTACAAAAGGATCCTGAGTGATATAGAGTACATGTTATTATCTTTCCACTAGCACCTTGTATACCAATGCATACTTAAACAGCCTCTCTCTCTCTCTCTCTCTCTCTCTCTCTATCTCTCTCTCACAAACACACACAGCTGATCATCCTCGCCAACAGGGGTCCTGAGGGTCTGGTTCACATCATGAGAAACTACAACTATGAGAAGCTGCTGTGGACCACAAGCCGTGTGCTCAAAGTCCTCTCTGTGTGCCCCAGCAACAAACCCGCCATTGTTGAGGCTGGTATGTAATGTGTGTTTTCTGTGTAATTGCACACCTGTGTGGGGGTGTGTGTGTGTGCGTGTGTGTGTGTGTGTGTATAAGGCAGTCTTACAGGTGTGTCAACTCTTTAATACCTGAACTGCTTCTGATGGCGTCTTGTCGGCTACATGAAAGTACAATTTTATGAGATGTTGAGTGATCTAACCTCAGTGTTCCTGCAGGTGGGATGCAGGCTCTGGGGAAACACCTTACAGGGTCCACCCCGCGTCTGATGCAGAACTGTTTGTGGACACTCAGGAACCTGTCTGACGCTGCCACCAAGCAGGTCTGTGTTCACACCATTGCCTTTATATTAATATGGCCAGTGTCTCCATCCACTTCCATTATACATAGTGAAGCCAAAATTGCGCTGGTGAAATATTTGGGACCCAAGACATGCACAGAAAGAAGTGACACCACTTTCCTTCCACCAAACGAAGCACACATATATATTACTAAAATATCTGGCAGTTATGGCACAGTGCCAATATTTTTTTGTTATGTTTCAGGAGGGCATGGACAGCCTGCTGCAGACGCTGGTCGGCCTCCTCAGTTCAGACGACATCAACATGCTCACTTGTTCCACTGGCATCCTCTCGAACCTCACATGTAACAACGCCCACAATAAATCTCTGGTCACCATGAACAACGGCGTGGAGTCTCTGATCCATGCCATATTGCGTGCTGGTGAGAAGCAGGATGTGACTGAGCCTGCTGTTTGTGCCCTGCGTCACCTGACCTCCCGCCACCAACAGGCTGAGCTGGCACAGAACGCTGTTAGGCAACACTACGGCATCCCTGCCATCGTCAAGCTGCTCAACCAACCCTACTACTGGCCTGTCATCAAGGTAGAGAGAAGGGGGGGAATTAAATTGGAAATTATGTAATAATAACTACATTTGTCATACCAGGTTTACTTGGTGCTTTTTTGTATGCCAGTTGTAACACATTTCATATGTCATACTGACTCATTTTTGAGGTCCCAGGTTTTTCTAGAGAGGGGTTTTCATACTAAAGGGTCCTGTGAGAAGTTTTAGCTGGTTATGAAATAGACTGAATGTTTACTGATTACTCTCTCTCTATATATATATATATGACCTAAAAAAGCTAATGAGACCATCAGAAAGTGGAGGGATTATTTCTACATTTATTTTCTATATCTTAAACTGCAGTAGATGTCAGAGGTGATTAAGTCTACACTGCAGAAACAGCCTTTTTAACATTTTCAACAGCAGCGATTCTGGAGAAGTGATATGTTTGAGTGTAAAAAAAAGGAGTATGAAGTTATTTTGTTAAAAAAACAATTGTAAAGGACAAAATCTGCTAAAAATTAAAAGTACCACTTTGTTCACATCGGAGTCCAAAATCGTCACAAACCTAAAGTTCCTCACATGAGCTTTAAAGCTATGTGTACTGATGTCTCTGTGACATACAAATGCAAACAAAATGATCAGCATAAAGATTATGCTTATTATGATTATGATTATTTCTTTATAGTAACTTTTATCGCATGTAAAGGTCTGTGTCGGATGAGCATGCTGAAGAAAAAGTATTTTAGTCAAAAAACAAGAAAAGAGGATGCAGGATGAGATTTGTTATTAAAACACATACAGGATAAGATCAGCAAAGAGATTAGATGTACCCACAGGGGGGCACAATCCAAAAGTTCCTCACAGGAGCCCGTATGGCAATTTTGTAAACACATTTGGGAGCTAATGGGCATGGGGGAAACGAGAAAAACTGGGCAAAATTGCTGGTACTTGACAGATGGACAAGGGGCTTGGCAGGTCAGGCTGCAGGCCAGAGTCTCAGTCAGCCTGAACGAGCATAAAGTGCTCATTACAGCTCAAGACCTGGCATTGAGGGGAAAATAATCAATTCATGTAATGGAGAATCTTGAAGTTGTATGTCAGCTTTGTTTTACTTGTTAACCAATAAGAGTGTACATCTCATGACTGTTTCTTTGTCTCTCCTTCTTGCCTGAAGGCTGTGGTGGGCCTTATCCGTAACCTGGCGCTGTGCCCTGAGAACCAGGCCCCTCTGAGGGACTCTGGAGCGATCCCCCGTCTGGTCAACCTGCTGCTCAAAGCCCACCAGGATGCTCAGAAACACGGTTCATCCACCCAGCAGACATACCAGGTACATCAAGAGCAAGTTTGAGAGGACGCTTGTGATCTCTGTGAAAACAACTTGTGTGTTTTAGGGATTTGGGGAAAAGGAGTTTTGAATTATTGAGGATTTTCTGTATGCTTGGGTAACATTTGTTCTTGTCATGCTGCTCCTCAGGATGGAGTAAGGATGGAGGAGATTGTGGAGGGATGCACAGGAGCTTTGCACATCCTGGCCAGAGACCCCATCAACAGAGCCGAGATCGCCAACCTGCAGACCATTCCTCTTTTTGTTCAGGTAACAAAGGCCGCTTCAACACTAATACTTCCGTGTCCTGATAAATAAATTACTTGTGTTTTTTTTTGTTATTGTACTAATTACTTTCTTCCCTTCCCCAGCTCCTCTACTCTCCCGTGGATAACGTGAAGCGTGTGGCGGCAGGCATACTGTGCGAGCTGGCTCTGGACAAAACGTCAGCTGAGATGATAGACGCAGAGGGAGCGTCGTCTCCTCTGATGGACCTGCTGCACTCCAGCAACGAGGGCATCGGTAGGACACATAGATAATGTTTTGTCATTAGCTGACCATAATGAAGCATTTAGTTGGAGGTTGGAAGCAAAGAAGTACTTGTGGTGCATACTGTAAGTGCAGTTTGCAGGTGCTTCTCTCTAAATTACTCTGAATGACTGTGTGCTTTTACTGCATTATATTTCACAACGACAGTTTGACCAAGAAATAAACTATGCAGTCAAGAAAGGAAGCAGTGTTGTAGCTTATTCTAGCTACACGTCATTGACTTCATGAAATATTCAAATTCTTAGTTCTAACTTAATAATTAAACATGAAACACAGATATCACTTTACACTCACAGCGGAGTGACTGTTTGTGTTTGTAGCAAATAAAATTACAGAAAGTGACTTGCAATATTTTAAATATGTTTGATCTGACTGATATATTCCTGTTTTTGTAATGCTTTTCTAACTTATAAGTGGAAGATGTATGCCACGTTTGTGTCTGAAGAGTAAATATAAAGATTACAGCTAGCTAGCTTAAATCGCTTTAACTTTTTTTGTTAAAGCCACTGAGGATTTTTTTTTGCTGGATATGAAACTGACTTAAATTTATACTGATGTGTCTTTATGACCTAAAAAAAGTAACGTGATCATCAGCATAAAAAATATTTTTTCCCTTATAATAAATGTTGATGCCTTGAAACTGCTGCCAGGGCGGTAGGTGTCAGATTTAATTATTAACAGCCGCTTAAGAAAAAGTGTGTTCCTCCCCTTTTTTACAACAGATAACTTGAACATGTACAGGTCAAAATAAGCTGAAGTGTTGAGAGGCACTACTTTGTCCACAGAGAACAAAATTAGAATGACTCACAGGAGCTTTAATAGTTAACAAACAAGTCAAACTTTTTTTTATCAGTGAGCTTTAAAGTGCTGGTAGGCTGATTTTGTTAACTTTCAGGTAAGGAGTCCTCCCTGTTTGCAATCTTTATTTTAAAGCTAAGCTAACTAGCTGTTAGCTCCGGCTCTTGATTTAGTGTTAAGCTATGAGAGGGTTATCAGTGATCTAATCTCTCGACAAAGAGAACATTTGTGTTTTTCAAAATAACAAATAACTAAATTTTATAATGAATATGCATTTAAGATAATTAATAATATTTTGTTTCTCATACTACATAGTATTTGTCACTAAGATTGATAAACAAGACTAGCTGATTAACTGTTGCACAATTTTACAGAAAAACAGCACATAATGTTTTTAAGCTTTACATTTGACTCTGAATTCTTTTTTTTTTTAAAACATAATGCCTCAGAGAATGCTTCTACTACTAATACCTGGAGTCATTGCTGCAGTCATTAGCACTAAAACTATGATATTGTTTGTTTCTTTATCCTTCAAACTTTAACCTCTGGTGAAGACTAGACTAAAATGTGGACTGGATCTGTTTCCCTGTCGACACACCCACACTTTAACACGTTCATTTTGTAAAAAGGAGTTGAAGACTACTGTGTGACATTGAATGTGTCTTTGTGTTTTTTTTTTCTCCTCAGCCACTTACGCTGCAGCTGTGCTCTTCCGAATCTCAGAGGATAAGAACTCAGACTACAAGAAGCGCGTCTCGGTGGAGCTCACACACTCCCTGTTCAGACACGACCCGGTTGCCTGGGAGGCGGTGAGTGTGTGGCGCCCTCTGCTGCCAGGACTTGACAACTGAACATTAAATTAGATTCTAAAGACATTTGTTTTATTCTCCAGACGTCTCTGGTTTAACATCATGCTTATTTGGACACTTTTTTTTTTATAATGCTGACAGAAGTTGTAAAGAACATTGTTAATCAGTTGTTTGTTGGAACTGTTTTAAAATCTAGTAATTCTTTGAAGACTATTAATAAGCTTTCTATTTATAAAAGTGCTGCCTTTATTTGACCTTTCCCCATCTCGTGACCTCCCTGCAGGCACACAACAGTATGCCAGCAGAGGGACCGTATCCAGATGGTGAGTAACTATGTTGAAATGTGCACAGGCAGCACATTCCCCCGCTCTGGGTCACTCCACCACAGAGAGTGACTGCAGTGCAAATGTGCTGTAATCTGCTAACAGGATGCCTCTGCCCACACATAACATTTTCACGGCTTCATTAACCTAAAAAAAAGTGTTTTAGTGAAATGAAGCTTTGGAAATGTTACATTTAGGATATTTGTATTTGATTTCTAGTTTCCCTTTGCCCTAGTTTCCATATGCTGGAAATGTCTCCTTTGAACCCATGTTCTGTTTGCCTTTTTAGCTTTAATAATAGTTGCATTATGTTCAGCTAACTCTCTGTTACCGCATTATTCAGCAGATTACTTAAACTTTCAGTGAATGACACGAGAGTCTTCTTTGTTGTAAACTTAATTATCTAGTCGAAAGTTTTTTTTCTCTCTGTCATTTTACTTCTCTTTTTGGGTTTTCATCCCTTCCTCAATTCAGGACAAAATGCTCCAGCAACACTTGTAGTATGAAGATCAACTTTAACAAAGTTGTTGTTATTTAGATAAAGTGGATCTTCATACTCCAAGTGTTACTGGAGCATTTTGACCTCTTCAAGCCTTTCACTCTTGGTGCATCTTGTTACTTGGTGAAGTCGTGCCAGAAAATCCTACTCTGCTTCTTCATTATCCCTTCCTTAATTCCTACATTTTCACCTCCTCTGTCTCTCCTTGTATGGCTGTGGTATTTTTCTGTCTCCTCAGAGTAGAGGGACCCTGAGGTGAGAAAGGATCAGTGTCTTCTCTCTCTGTTATTGTGTTTTTCCATGTGCCCAAAATGGGGAAAATGTTGGAAGATTTTTACAAGCTTATTATCACACTTTTCTTACCCCCTATTATGACAGATGCAGTATTTAAGTCAAGATAAATGACATAAAATTTGTTGTTCAAGTGTCTAACAAGTAATTAATGAATGTAATCTATTGCAGAGCTGGACGCTGGTTTCCAAGGCTACGGAGGGTATGCAGCTGACATTCCCATGGACTGCATGGATGGGACCATGATGCACGACGAATACGCAGGCAGCATGGCCTACGACAGACAAGCATACCCTGAGTACTGACCTTAAGGTGAGCACATGAGAGGTTACCAAAGCCAATCAAGATACGTTTTTAAAAAATCTCAATAAAAGTAAATATTTAATTTGGAACACAAAATAACAGGCGTTTTACTTATAATCAAATTGTTTGAAGGGCATATAAAGAGTAACAAAGACAATCTAAGCTGAACTAGTTTAAACCAGCTTGTTCAGATTTAGTTGACAGTGAGTTGGCGACACATTTGTTTTCATCTTTTTTCAAAACTTTTAAGTTTACATGGCAAAATTTGGGGCGGCAGTAGCTCAGTCTCAGTAAATGTATTCAATGCCAGGGGTGATCAGGCCCCGGGTGGTGTCCCGGTAGCATACACGCCATGCATCACCTTCTCTTTAAAAAGTATGGAAGTGAGTGGAGAGTATAGGTGCTTTAAAAACATGAGAATTAATACTTTATTTAATTGTTACTGTTATTCAGCAATGGGGGGAAAGATGAATACAAAGTCTGAGTGGTTTACATCCATATATTTGGAAATTGTCTGTAGTAGAAAGTTAGCTTCCTCTTCAAATGATTACTTCCATTTACAAGTTTACACGGCTTACTTTCTACAGTGATTGTTTTCATGTTTTAGGAAGAATACATATTCTGCATCTGAAAAAACTTTTACTTCAACAAAACACAAGTGACTTTAATCCTGATGGTTGTAGTAAAATCCTTGACTTCAGATTTTCCACCTGCTTGGACACAGAAGAGACCAGGTAGAAACATAAATACAGGAGTTTCTCCGCTCTGGAGAGTTTAAAAAAAAGTTCCCATGTTTGGGAGAAACTTTATGTTAGAAGTCTCCACTCAAAATATGTCTAAATTAAGAAAGGTTATCTTTAAATGTTGGATATTTCTCTTCAACAAAAACCTCTGATAAACTTTAAATTACATGTAAGTGGACGAGCTGTGCTTTAATAGTTAGCGAACATCTTCTCATCATTTCTCTTTCTTTATTTTCCAGACCCAGAGGAGAGGTGAAGATGTTGAGGAGCAGATGTGGGACCTAATGGGACATAAAGGAAGAGGGTCTAGTCATGTGTAGAGATTTTTCCCTTTGCTCTCGGCCTAATGTAATATATGCAATTATTACTGAGTACGGGACTCATAATGTTAACAGGGCTCAACTTTGTTTTATGGCATAATTTGCTGATTTTATTTCTGACAACGGCGATGCTTGTAGGTTTCTGTTAGAGGAACTTTTCCGAGTGTGTGCGTGTGTGCGAGTATGTGAGCATGTATGTGTGTGTTTACGCTTTTGGGTGGGTATTCTATGCCAAAGAGATTTTATTTTGTGATGATAATCATGTAGCTTCTTCTTTTTTCTAAGAAAAGTTTAAATAAAAAAAGAGAATAATAGTTGAAAACACTGCCAGAGGTGGCTGAACGTGCACCCGCTCACCGCTCTCTTTCTTTCTTAACGCCTTTGTAACAGACACTGCTGTGTACGCCGCAGTTCGACACTATAAACTGTAAACTTTCTCCCGCTGTTGGAGAGCCAGTTAAAATTGGCTCCGTCTTTCTCACAGCACTATTTCAGTAGGAATGAACAGACAAGGAGTATGGCGGTCTCTGACAGACCTTTGAGAGAGCAGTGTAGGGCCAACCCCAAATGATGAGATCAGCTGACATGTGGATAACTTTACAGAATGTAGATGTTTGTTTTTAGAAAAGTGCTCATCTTTTTTAATTATACATTGGGAAAGGTTCGTATTATCTGGCATTACTAGAATATTAACAAAGTTGTCTTTCATACAAACAGAACTCAAAGAAATGATGGTCATGTGATTTAAAATCAGTCAACGTGAGATAATGTAGTTGGGGTCCGCTCTACAGCTGAAGAAAACTACTGACAGGGAAATTTGTTTCTACTCAAGAGTTTTTACTGAAATTTTGTTTAATAAAAATAAAGGATATATTAAACTTTAAAGTTGTCTGTGTTTATTGAGTTTAAATTCAGGAGAGACGTACCTGTTAAACCTGGAAGCTATGATTATACATGAAGAACCTGCACATTTTAATGTGTCAGTTTGGGATCCATCACATGATGACAACCTCCTTTGGTGTAACTTCATCATGCACATTTACACACCTCCGGTCTTGAAAAAAGAAGCCAATGTGGAGTGCAAAGTCCTGCAGTTCGTCGAGTGTCCGCTTGAGGCTGGCTCCAGGAAAACTAAGTCTCATACACACAACATGCGAAAAAAGCCGTTTTTACAGCATAAATAAACGTGTACAGCCTGGTACAAAAAAAAAAATAGGTCTGATTAGCCGCTGTCATCATGGGCACACACTGTACAGGGGAGATTTTTTTTAAACGGCACTGTTTTTACTTTATGAACAATACGTGTTATCCACAGTTAGGCGCGTATGATTGACAGGTGGGCGTGTTCGTCAAGAGGCTTAAAACCCGCCTCAGCTTCGGCTCTCAGCCTGTTGTTCGGTTGACTGAAAGATTTCCAGCATGGCGGCGGCTGCCCATGAGCCTCTGGAGCCCCCTTGCAGTAAAGATGGCTGACGTCACTCAGGCTTCGTCAATTAATATTTACAGTCTATGGAACTATACAACAACATGAAAAATAATTTATAAGTTGTAGTAATTTAGTTTTTTTTATTATGCATTGCAGGCATTATACGCTGACAAACAGATTCATTCTAGACTTGGATAGAAGATTAAAAATCACAAACTGACACTATTCAAACTTAAACCTTCAGCATAATGGTAGCAGCAGCTTGATCGGTTTCTTTTGAACTTTAAGAGTCAAGGAGAACAGTATTATATTAAATCTATGAGGGGCCATACAAGCCATAATTTATTCTGGCCGTCGCACACAAATATTCTCCCTTTCACTTACACACATATTCTCTTCACATAGATATTCTCCATATATGTACTTTATAAATAAACGTTCTGTTCTATTCTTTTTATGCATGTTCTCTTTTCACATACAAAGATTTTAACTAACATGGATATATGTTGAAGAATATATGTATATGATAGAAGAATGTGTGAGAGAGGGCCAGAATGAATTACGGCCTGTACAATCCCTCATATAAAACTATAGAAATACATACATACTGTAAGTGTTTAGTTTATTCAAGTTTATATGTCTTCTATTGCATTGAGAATGGCAGATTTCAGACTGCTGCATGTCACTGACATGGCTCGACAACAGCCAGGTGACATGAAGCTGATATGTTTGAACAGCCAATTGTTGTGAGAAAGTAAGATGCAGAGATACGTTTTTAAAACTAATAAACCAAATTAGGAAGTTTTTAATTCAGTCCTGCTGTAGCGCCGATGTCCAGCCTGATGTTCAGGAGTATGTATGACTTTGCAAAAGATACACACTAAAAAAGCTAAGATTAGATCTTCAACTAAAGCTAAAAAAGAAGGCGGACTGTGACATCAGACACAATATAATTTTAGAAGTTGTAATATTTTTAGAATTATTAATAGAAATCCTGTAATTATGCATAGAAACTGTGTTATGTTCAGATTGATCTTCATTGTTACCTGGACCATATAAAATATATGAACACTTTTATTTCACATCTTAATCACCAGTCAAAACAGACACCTCATGCTGACACATTATGTATTGTAATAAATGTGAGAGGACACAGAGGAGTTTAGATTCTGTTACCTTAAAATTATTGCTTGATTTCAAACTTCATCCCCCTTTAATAGAGCCGTCCCTCTAGTAGTAAAACTGTGAGTATAGAAAGTGTGAAGCTCTACAGCATCATTCAATTTCTTCAATGTGTCTGCTCAGTCATTCATGCACTACAGAAGTATGGTTAGGTTTTATAGTCATCATTTGGATGAGTGAAGAGAGGGTTAACTGTCTCTTTTTTTAGCCTCTGTTCACAAAGTTAAAGAGCTGCTTCTCTTCAGCATTAAATGTGCTGCGTCACAAAGTCCTGCACAGCTCATTCAATCATGGTGTGATGCTTTAAAACACATACTTTACCTTATTATTCCCTGACTGACTACATACCTTGATTAAAAAGGATAGAAATAGTAGTTTTATGGTTAGATATCTTAAGGTTCTTGTGCCCTGCAAACAGCGTCCCTTCAGCTTCAGACAGGAGAGAAAATCTCATGTGTGCGTCGACCAAAGCCTTAGATCACATTATCAAACATGTGCATGGATTGCATGATGTTTTCATCCTGGAAAGAAAAACAAGGGGGGGGGGTGAATTTAAACCAATAATTGAGCTGTAGATAGAAGTGAAGCTTTTGATGGACATTTAAGGAAGAATGTGTGACTTTTTGATCCAGTAGATGTCGCCCTTGAGCGCCAGCATTAAACCAAAACAAACTGCTGTTCGGAGACACGTCTGCTATTCTGAAGCCTCCGCTCTCCTCCAGCGTCACACCTCCAACCCCTCTCCACTCATTTTCAAGAATGAGTTGTGAATTTGAACGCATTTTAATTAAGCACCATTAAGTGCAAGTAATGGACAAAAATTGTCCTTTGTTTGAACTGCAACTGCCTGGGGCCTGCATTGTGTTAGCAGGCTAATGTTAGCACACTTTGGTTAACTCATAGCTTCATATTTCACATAAATTGACATGGAATGACTGTGATCTAAACACCACACAAGACATACAAATATGCAGTGAGAATGTTATTCTTCTTTTCTCTAGTCCTTGACTAAAACAGCTTTATATGCAAGACCATCCCATCCATGTAAACATAATATAAACATGGCTCCGCTACAATACAGCTGATGGGACTCATGCTTCTCACTCATTGTAGACAGTCATGACTCAGAGAGTAATTTACAGAGATTATACTTGATATCTGATATATTTAGCTCTAAAATGTTGCACATTCTTCCTTTAAATGTTTATATGAAATGGGTTTAAACTTTTTGTTCCAGAAGACCTTTTGGCATGTCTCCAAGAACTCCTCGATGGTGACCACTCCGTCATTGTTCTTGTCCATTTTCTGGAAAATAAATCACACAGGTAGAGATGTTTAAATGGGCAATTACATTTTGTCTGTGCTTCTCTGTTAGCATCTATTATGTACCTTACTTTTTCTAACTAGCAGTATTTATCAGTCATCTTGCTTTTTGTTGACACATTGCTACATATTTTATGGCACTGACACTAAATACCATCTGATGAGGTTTATTGCATTAAAACACACATGTATGTGTTTCTATAGTTTCATATGCTTAAATCTGTGTCCATGTTAAAGAGATGCAAACAAATCAGGGATAAGCTTGTAAAAAACTTCATGACACTGATTGTGGTCAAAACTTCTACAGAGGGTTGTCAAGAAGCCTAAGCAACATAATCAGACCACATTATACAACTGGGTTATAATGTTTTTAGGTTTTATTGTACATTTTCAGTGTCGGCAAACTTGACAGATTTGTGTTTCACCTGGAAAAAGTTGTCAACATGATCTTTGGGAGCACTGTCCCTCATGTTGGGGTAGGTATACTTCCCCATCATGTCGTAGATGGAGTTCATGATATCAGTCATCTCCTGCACAGACAGACAGAGGTGAAAAGGAAGAAAGAAGTAAGAACTAGTCAAGCTGACATAATGGGACAAAATATTCATACATGTACAGAAAGAGAAACATAGTGTAAGTACCTCTCTGGTGATGCAGCCGTCTTTGTTCAGATCGTACAGATTGAAGGCCCAGTTCAGTTTATCATTGATGGAGCCTCTCAGTATAATAGACAGACTTAAAACAAAGTCCTACAGCACAAAGAAAATTGAAAATAAGATTAGGGCAGTGATAGAAGAGTCAAAGGCAAAAGAACAAAACAAAAAAAAGACTATATAGTATGCTATAATATCAAATAAATTAAGTATGTATTAGTGATATGTAATACAAATCAGAAAAAAATCTTATATAGAAAAACTTTGTGAGTGTTTTAATTCCTTTTAATTCCTCCTTATGTATGTATGTTGGAAAGCCCATGGAAAAAAACACAAATGTGTGCCATATGTTTTTAGATAATAGTAAAGGTTAAACAGTAAAATGGGAAAGTGAAAGCATCCGTGTATTTAGAGATGTTTGTGTTTTGCAAGTGTGGACTTTCCATCAAAGATCACAAAAGAAGAAACACAAAAGTGAAGGAAGGCAGGAAGGAATAAAAACATTTTTGTTGACAGTTGAGTGAAGGGAGAGAGAAGTCACCTCGAAGCTGACTGATCCGTTGTTGTGGGTGTCAAAAGCCTCAAACAGGAAATGTGCGTACATACTTGAATCTGTAAATAAAAAATCCTTTAAAGGTTAGTCATATGTGCACTGATCTTATGAGTTCACATAAGACTTACATAAGATATGTAAAGCTTTGAGTTGGTGAGGCCTGTGGCTTTATAGTTGATTAAATTTGTTTTTATTTCTATTTTATTTTTCTTCCTGCAGCACTTTGAGATTTTTTTGCAAAAATGTAAAGTACGTTACAAATTAAATGTATTATTATTATTATTATTATTATAGTACCCTACGTTCACCAGTTAAAACACTTTACATCAGTATTCTCAATTTTTTTTCCTTATAGTCCCCCCTCCCTCCTCCATCACCACCACCACTTGTCGCTCCATCAGGACCGACATGAAGAAAAATTATAAATTGCTGTCAAAAATTGACAGAAATTTTTGTTGATTTCATTGATAAAATCCCAAAAGGCTTTTACACACATGATCTTACCAAATGAAATTTGAACTAGTGTAGTTGTAATAATTTTAGTTATTTTAACAATCTCAGAAAAGGCCTCGTTCCCGGAGATATTTGCAGCCTGCACCCCTGGTTGGGAACCTATGCTTTACATGACAAATTAAAGTTAATGGATCAATGTGGATTACAATGAAACCATTCGAAATAGATCATGAATTGAAACAGTGATATAATCACAGTAGACCAACTCTCTTGCTAACTCTCCACCAATGGTTGTATGTCTGTAAACACAAGATAGTTTATCTAGCAGTATATAAAAGTCCTAAAGGTTTCTGTTTTGAACTTGTTTCATAGGCTAATTGAAAGATGTTGGTACATTTTGGTAATGAAAATACTATGAAGATTAGAAAGTTGAAGGAAGAGGACTTGACTAACCTCCATGAGGGAAGAACTGTGAGTAGATGCTTTTAAAAGTCTCTTCATTGACCACACCACTGGGACACTCCTGCAGAATGAAAAACATACACATACACAGGCTTTCTGATTAATATAAAAAACAACAACATCATGTTCATATACAGTGGCTTTCAAAAGTATTCATAACCCTTGAACTTTTCTACATTTTGTCACGTTACAACCACAAATGTAAATGTATTTCACTGGGATTTTATGTCATAGACCAACACAAAGTGGCACATAATTGTGAAGTGGAAGGAAAATGATATATGGTTTTCAAATTTAAAAAGTATTCAGCCCCCCTATACTCTGATACCCCTAAATAAAATCCAGTGCAACCAATTGCCTTCAGAAGTCAACTAATACGTAAATTGAGTCCCCGTGTGTAATCTAATCTCAGTATAAATACAGCTGTTCTGTGAAGACCTCAGAGGTTTGTTAGAGAACATTAGTGAACAAACAGCATCATGACGCCCAAGAAACACACCAGACAGATCAGATAATGTTGTGGAGAAGTTTAAAGCAGGATTAGGTTATAGAAAAATATCCCAAGCTTTGAACATCTCACTGAGCACTGTTCAATCCATCATCGGAAAATAGAAAGGGTATGGCACAACTGCAAACCTACCAAGACAATGGCCGGAAGTTTTTGGCCTAAATGCAAAACGCTATGTGTGGCGGAAAACTAACACTGCACATCACCCTGAACACACCATCATGGCAGCATCATGCTGTGGGGATGCTTTTCTTCAGCAGGGACAGGTAAGCTGGTCAGAGTTGATGGGGAGATGGATGGAGCCAAATACAGGGCAATCTTGTTAAGAGTCTGCAAAAGACTTGAGACAGGGGAGAAGGTTCACTTTCCAGCAGGCCAACCTAAAAATACAGCCAGAACTACAATGGAATGGTTTAGATCAAAGCATATTTATGTGTTAGAATCGCTCAGTCATAGTCTAGACCTAAATCCAATTGAGAATCTCTGGCAAGACTTTGAAATTGCTGTTCACAGATGCTCTCCATCCAATCTGACTGTGCTTGAGCTATTTTGAAAAGAAGAATGGGCAAAAATTTAAGTCTCTAGATGTGCAAAGCTTGTAGAGAACTACCCCAAAATACTTGCAGCTGTAATTGCAGCGAAAGGTGGTTCTACAAAGTATTGACTCAGGGGGGCTGATAACTTTTGCACGCCACACTTTTCAGTTTTTTATTTGGAAAAAAAATTGAAATTCACATATCATTTTCCTTTCACTTCACAATTATGCGCCACTTTGTGTTGCTCTATGACATAAAATCCTAATGAAATACATGTATGTTTGTTGTTGTAACATGATAAAATGTGGAAAGGTTCAAGGGGTATGAATACTTTTGCAAGCCACTGTATATGTGGTCATTCAGTAAGGGTATAAATCAATGCACAAATCCAAAATCCACAGGAACCTCTGACTGACATTTTTGAATCCCCGATAGAGGACCTGTAGCTCTTTTCTGCTGAAGCTGGTCTGCTGTACGAGGCGGTCGAGCCTCTCTGGTCTGTGACTCACTGTGGCCAGATCATCATCATCTGTTAAACTATCTGCATTGAGAAGTGAAGAGAGGAATACAATGAATAATCTCAGAGATACAGCGGAGTGTATCTGGAACACTTGGATAAAATGATAATAAAGATATTTTAAGTATTTGTGTAAAACTTTTCTTCAGACTTTATTCAAATGCATGGGAGGGATAGGAGTGTGTTGTGTTACTTGCTTTCATTGGCTGAAGAGTTGGAGCTTGAGCGATAGCAGGGGATCAGTTTCAGGAAGCGCTGCTTTATGCTCTTTTTATGAGGCTTGGACGGTGGATTACCTGGAAACAACCAATCACCGCATTAGATTCAGCTAGAGGGACCAACATCAGGAAACAGCAGGTTAAAGTACAAAAAACAACACTCAAATACTTTGAATCACTTTTTCAATGAAACAATGTGCGCACAGTTTAGTTTGCTGACCTGGTTTTGAATCAGTGTGACTTATCAGATGAAAGCTGTTTGGGGAACATTCAGCATGTCAGAACTTAGAGACACATGACCGAAGTATTCAGAGGGCAAACTGAACCTGATTTAAATGTTTGTTATTATTTAGGTTTGGTGTTTGTTTGGTTTTCAGATGACTATTAAAATAAGTAGTGTTTTCATCATTTATTCCCCCTAGAGGGAATTTGTCCCGTACCTGGGTGCTGCATACATTTAGCTGCCTCGACAGTCTGTAAGTAACAGCAGCATACAAGTCAAGGCCACAAGTAGGTCAGGGCAACCTGAATTACACAATGTTTTCACAGATAAACTTGTAAAATTAATGATTTCTATGCTTAATGTATTTGGACACAATCAATTCAAGAAAACTCTGAGTCAAATAAGGTAAAACATTATTAGAAATTCAAAAGTTAAGATAATGACAGACTCTTCATATTATGCCATGTTCAAACACCTAATCTTATGAAGAACCCAAATTACCCCTTTCGTAAGTCATGAATTTTTCAGTTTCTTTAATTCTAAGTTTCTTAATTGATTTTTCTACATTAAAAATGTAACGATATTCACCAAAGAGCAGTAACAGCAGAAGAGTTCTGTTGATAAAATCCCCAATCTAAACCCTCCCAACATCTTCCCACCCACTAACCCCAGAGTATCCCCCATTTGGTGCTCAGCTAGTTGTACGTTTTTACATCAATGCTCAGAGTCAATATATACAATAAAAATAAGTTATTTCATGAACCTTTCTGAGGGAGCCATGCTCTTCTCCAGAGTAATGCAGCGCAGTATCTCATGAATCCCTTCATTATGAGTAGGAGGTGAGGAGTGAGTCCATTTACAAAGGAAAAGCCTGCTAGCAAGTAGAGAAGTGAACGCAATGATTTGTCGAGTTGACCTAGGCCGATTGCTCATAAAAGAGATTCCATTAAGGTAAAATTATCAGGGGATAAACAGGAGATAATACCATCTCTACTCTACCATTATGCTGCAAGGGTCTTGGGGTCTATAGTAGTTTGGGCAGACACTTTATTAATAGTTTCAAATACTGCTGTCCAGTTTCTGTTAGTGGCAGTCAAGACAGGAAGGTGATTGAAGTCAGCAGGTGATTGTTTTTATCTATTACATGCATCTGTACTGTGTAATATTTTTACATTTCAAAGGGCCCAAGATGTTTCTATAAAGTAATGTTTTCTTCTGGGAATGAAATTTTAAAAACAATTTCAGCCATTTAAACAAATGTTCACTTTGTACAAATATTAATTCTGATATTTACATTAAAGGTATTGTTGAGGTTTACTGTCTAGAGACTCTCTGATGTGTGAATCAAGGCGGCATTCACAGCAAAAGAAGACATTCTTGTTTTTTTTGGAGGGGTATGTTTCCAAAACATGTGGCCATTACAAAAAGAGAGAGAGAAAGAAAAAAAATAGAACTTAAAGCTCCAGTGAGGAGTTTTAAAAAACCTTGTAATGTAAGTGGATGCATAGGAGTGAGTAAGTGAGAGGAAGGAGGAGTAGAACAGCAAACAAATAAACTCCAAGAGGATTTCTAATGAAGCACTGGCAGGGCCCAGATGAAAGCCATCACAAACCCCATATGACGGGCAAACAGGTCAGAGAGCGGGTCAGCAGTGTTTAAGGGTTCAAAGTTCATCACATGCCAGAAACAAAAAAACACTGGCACATGTTTCAAAAGTAGTAGAGACAAAAATCATCCAATTAATGTTTCTTTAAATAATGTTTTTTTTTATAAATATTATGCTACAGAGTAACACGTCAACATGTTATGTTATGGAGTGATTATAAAACATGAATGTGTCCTTCACACCACTAGAGGGCAGTGTTGTACTACAATCATATTACACTAAATTGTGAGGAACGATAAAATCACATGAAGCCTATAAGAGTGATGCAGGAGACCCAAACTGTCACACGGAGCAAACTGCTGGATTTAAGAGTGAAAACATTTACAGCGAACAACTGCAATATAATAAAACAAACATTAATTGGTGTGAACTGTGGAAAAATGTACATATTATATATTATTAAGTAAATGCTTCTGATTTGTGTTTGCACTGTGTTGCTGCATTTTCCACAGTTCACATCAAGATTTCCTTAAGCAGATGTGAATGAGTTATATGTTATATGTCTATCCACAGCGCTGCTAGTGCTTTACATATGGCTGTACCTTATCGCTGTTTAAAAAAAATTGAAACTAAAGTTTGTGTGCATACAGCATTTAAGATTTATAAATATAATTTAATTCTGTGACACCAAATCTGTGCTTCCAAGCCTTTATGTAGGATCATGTCCGTCAAAATATCAAGCACAGCAGCTGCACAGCTCTGGAAAAACAAATAAGCTTTGAGAGAGAGAGTGAGAGAGAGAGAGAGAGAGAGAGAGAGAGAGAGTGAGAGACAGAGAGAGAGACAGAGAGAGAGAGAGCGATCTTTCTCTCAAACAAACACACACACACACACTCATACTTGCAGTTATGTCTTTCTGAAGACCCTCGATCACATAATCCACACATAATGTATGATCAAAATGAAATGCTCATACTTAAAATATATATTTCAACCTGTACCTTTGAATGGTCTCAACAGCCCTGTAAGAATGTGAACACAAAATATGCACTCTTCCTTTGAGGTCTTCACTCAGCAGGTAAAATGTTTTATATGGTCCTCACAAAGACAGAAGTGCAAGAAAACACAATCACACACACACAGGCAAGGAAGATGAAAAATGTAATATCTGCTTAACAAAAATAAAACCATTAAAAACTGTAACTTTTTTTTTTTTTAAGTAAAGAGCCATTTTTCAGAGAGGCATCAAAACACTTTCCTGCAGTTTGGTGTCTGTGTAGCAGAAGTTTTTAGATGTGATAAAGCGCAGGTAACTGATAACTGCTTTATTTTAGGATACGGACATGCTTTCTAAGGGCAGCTGTGTGATGTGATTTGTTTGCAGAGTAATCTACAAAAACAGGGTGGGAGGTTTGTTCTCAGAGGGACAAAACAGCTTATAAATGTCTGGCTGAGCTGCAGTATTATTCCAGCTGATTGTATCAGTTATATAAGATATTAAACATGAAGGATTTTATTAACATTGTTCTTCATGTAGCATTACGACCAAATGCAACATACATCTATATTTGAGCTCTGTGTGGTCAGCTTTTTTTGTTATGTGACATTTAAACGGTCCCACTGTACAATATATCTAAATATCTCAGGGTTCAACTGGCTCAACAGTTCTTCCTCAGGTCTGGAGACCCTCTGGGTTACTTTGATTGAGAATGATCAATACATTTGTCAATGCCGTTAGTGACACATTCACAGATTCTTTCGTCCATATGTTAGATTCACTGATGCAAACATTTCAAGCTTAATTCTTAAAATTGCAAATTTCTTAACATCAACAAAAATTTGAAAACAATTGCAATGATGGAAATACCCTACAAATTAAAAAACATGCTGTAGCAGAAATAAATGCAATAAAATCTACATTGCATTATTACCAGACCACATAATGAGGAGCACTGTGTGTCTCTGAGGACGATACCCAACTTCATAACAGCTTCAAAAAATGTACAAAGCTTTAGTTGGAAATGGTTTTTGATGGATAGATAGATTCGACTCCTGGAACATATAGGACAGGAGCTTCAGAGAGGTTTTTTCTCCAAATGGAAATCATTTGGTCAGTTGCAGTGTGATTTTCACTGTACTCATCAATTAGCTTCCAACAAGAAGATCAGGAAGGCAAGTTTTTGGCATCAAGAGAAGGAGCTGGAAACAAAAAAAGGGCCATGGAGACAGCTTTTGTGGAAGTTGGGTCATTTTCTAAGAAATATTGATAGTTATGTCTTTGGTACTTAAAATGACAAGAATTGTTCCTGAAAGTTGACTAAGCAAAAGTTAGTGCAAATATGTAATACAAATAAAAAGGAAACCTTTTTTATGTGCGTGCTTATATTTTGATTTCTTTCTTTTTTTTTAATTAATATAATAAAAATATATAATATAAAAAAAAGGCTTAAAACCCCTTAATTGGTAATGTTCATTTAATCAGGATCCCAAACCAAACATTCCTAGTTACTCTGAGAATTATGTGTTGACTCAGAGGTCATGGCAGCTCAAGTCGTGTCATTCAGTGCCAAATGAATGTTTGTAAACTAATGTCGCCCTGGCAACAGCCTCCGTTCTTACCATAATCCCCAGTGGGACATGCCTCAGATTACAGGCATCAGTCTCATCTGAAGCAAGGACACACACACACACACACACACACACACACACACACACACACACACACACACACACACACACACACACACACACACACACACACACACACACACACACACACACACACACACACACACACACACACACACACACAATCTTCCTCTCACATCAAGAGGTCCCAGGTGAAGCTGATAGAGGTTTAAATCATAAAATAATTTCACCTCTTGTGAACTCACGCAGTAGCAGACGTCCACTCATCAGTTGTGTCGGATCCGCTTTGATTTTTTATTACACAACATTCATCTTAATACATCAGTCCAGGCTACAGCCAAATCCACTTGGCATTAACAACATGACGTCTATTTGCTGCTGAAGGGCTTTGATTTTAAAGTCTGTCATGTAATTATGTTATATAAAAATAATATTTATGTTATCAGTAACAGGTTTTCATGAATAGGGTAAAACCCCATGTGTGTGTGAGACTCACACTCGGTTGTTCTTCCACTAGACTAGCTTTAGTCATGCAACATGAATCTTAAAGGAGTACATTTTGTAAACACTCTTTGCTTTCTTGATAAGAGTTAGAGGGGTAATGTGTACAAAAGTTTTGATGTAAAAACCTCATTTCCTAAGTGCAAAATTTGATACCATAGTTTTGCTCGGCATGAGATGCATCAACTAAACATATCGTAAAGCCATCCATTGCAATATTTGAAGCTGACATAAACTGCTTTTGATGGAGTGTCTAATGAAGCAGTTTAAAGCAGTTTAAAGCTGTTCGTTTGCACTCAAAGCACTGACCTTGTTTCCTCTTTTCTAGATCCTTGCTTGTGTTGTACTTACTCTCTGACGTTAGTCGCTTTGGATAGAAGCGTCTGCTTAATGAAATGTAGAATTGAGGATGTAGTGAGAAAGATTAAAAAGTGCATTTGGAGTAGTGGTCACAGATGTTGACTAACAACACAGAACAACAGCCCAGGAAACTGGAGTCAGTACATTTACATGCAGTTAAGTGGAGTTATGGGTATAGCTCGATGAGGTCATATAATTAGACAACTGTCCTTGTTGTAAGCACCAGTGTAAATTATGACATTTATGACGGTCAGAGTCAGAGTAACATGTGAAGTGTGGTGTAAAAAGTGATGACATGAAAATGATCCAGTATGTATAATGTATGAACACGAGGAGTAAACAACATGAGGTTTATGCAGCTTTACAGCTGATTAGCTGACCATTTTCTCCTCAGTTTGTTTGTTTATGCAGCTGATAAATCTTTAAAATGCATTTCATACAGACTTAATTCATAAGAAGTGTTTTTTTTCTTCATCTATACATAAACTAATAGTGTGTGTCGTTTATTTTTACAGATACAATAGAGTTGAACTGCACTTTAGTCAGCACTTTCACGGGTTTGTGCCTCAGGCTGCTGAGCACCATGATGCCCTGTGCTTGACTCTTTAATAAAAAGGTCCATTTGTGTCTCCTCAGTGTTCATGCACCTGTTCACTGTTTGGTTAACCTGCTGCTGAATGGATATCACACTGCCTATTGTGCCGGCAACAACTATCAGCAATTCAATGAACCTCAATGTTTATACCATCTGTTCAGCAGTCAAAGACCATGCGCAGTGGTAATACTGCAAACTACATGAGAACAGCACTCAGAGCTGTTATTTTCAAACATTTATATATTCATGTTTAAAAGAAAAGACTATTTTTGGAAGTTGTCACATTAATGACAGACCAGCCTTACAATGGCGTGAGATGTGTGTGACTGTGTGTGTGACTGTGTGTGTGAGTCAGTAAAAGAGAGAGATGAAAAACTGAGATCCCACTGATCACTAAAGATTCGTGTCTATGTGTGCATTCATGAGGAAAATTAAGAATACAGAAAAGTGTGACAAAGAGAGTCTCACTGAAATAAAAATAATTACAGGCTCCTTACTGAGGGGACTTTTTGCTGCAACTACTAGAACTATCTCAATATTGATCATTCATTTTAAAAACATATCATGTAGATTTAAAATGAAAAAAAATGCAAATACTATGTTGTACATTTTTGCCCAAATGATAACCTGCAACTTTTCACAGACAAAACATTTTTTTCATTTGATGTTAATCCTTACATGTAGCACTGTCTCCATTATTCTACACTCTCTTCCCAGGACTCTCAGACTGCATGCATTTGTTTAACTGCAGATGTGATTGGCTTCAAAACACAGTCTGCATCACTCATTTAGGAAAGTATGTGCATTCAATGCACTCCAAAAAAAAACCATTTATCAAACTCAATCTACAAAGCTTCCTGTGTTGCTGTTATTCTGTTGACCTGAGATGCAGGATGCTGATGACCCGTGCGTGGATAAAACCAGGTAAGTGTTAGAAACCTTTGCTTGTATTCATATAGGCTATTTTTTTTTACAGTAGAAAATCTAACCTATATATTTAGAGTCCATAAGAGTTCATAGAGTCTGATGGGATATTCAGAGAAGCTGGGGTGTGCAGTGTCCACATTCACACGAATCGTTTGCACTTTAGCTTGTTCTCAGTAGCTTGCAAAAGATGATTAAACAAGATTGTGGTTTACTCATTAGTCAGGTCCACTGAATATGTACTTTTAGTTATTTTGAAGAACTACAGCAAACTTCCGAGCACACAGAGATCGCCAGCCAGGTCAACACACAGCAGAATATCAAACATAGACCTATTTTCTTTCATGAATACAACACAATTTGTATTACCTGTAAGTGGGTCGTAAGATCTGTCCAGCTCTCTGGAGTCAGACAAACTCTGGTCCTGACTCCTGGATTTCATGTTTGTTTCTGTGTCTGTACCGGGACCGCCGCGCCAAACCTGCCGGGTCTGTGTGCGCGTAAGAGCCGCAGCTAGACTACGACCTCTGTCTCTTCATCCCTGTTTTCATGTCATTGACCTGGTCTTTTATATCATCTAGGATCGTCAAAAAGCCAAAAAAAAAAAAGTCCACGCAAAGCTCTTCTTTATTCGTCTCTGTGCATCTTCATCCAAACTGAACTCTCTCTTCCTCGCGCTCAGCAGCAGGCAGCGCACTGACGTCACTGTGGGACGTGACAGGATCAAATGTTGAGGTGAAGCTCTACAGTCACTGCTGTGGAGAAAATGTGTTATGACTTCCCTCTGCTGTCTGTTCACAAACTCAGCTAATGAAGGTGTCTGTCAGCTAATGAAGGTGTGGAGCTAAAAAAGACAAACGAGAGACAAGTAAAGTAACTAAGTACCTTTAGGCTACTCAAGTAGGCTACTGTAGGTAAAAATCCTTCAAAAAGTACTTAATCTGTTTCTCATGCAATTTGGCATTTACTGAGGGTCTTGTTGTAATTTTGCATTAAAATTATCCGAAAACTTCAGATTACTTCATAAATAAATAATTTTGTGAACAAAATACACAAAAGAATTACAAATATGCTTTTTTTTTTTTTTTTAAATGAAGCTACCCAACAGTACATAGTCTAATAGTTAGCAAGTCAACTGACAGCAAACGAACCGGACACTATTCTTTGAAAAATATTCAAGCAATTTTTCATGCAAAATAAACAACATACTGGATTTGTCAAATAATTTTGATGTTTGTTACATTATTTAAAACTCAAACCATAAATCAGTGAATGTAAAAAAGTATCAACTGATAAATCCAACAAACAAATAATTTCAGTAGTGGTTGCATTGAGCTCAGCCTCAATAAAGTACATTAAAATCCTTCTTTTGCGTTAATGCTTAACTTAAATCAAATAATAATAGGACTACTGTGTTAATCTGTGCCTGCAACATTTTAGGCCTACTGTTAATGTGGATACTTAAGTAGCCTACCTAATCAGCGGAAGAATAAGCGGAGGAGAAGTGACATAGCAGGACAGACAGACAGACATACAGATGGGGGACATAGGAAGTGTATCTCTGCTGTTCTGCCTCTGATAGATGGTCTCACCTTGGCTCAGGTCTTCAGCAGCTTGGGCTTGATGAGGATATGTAAAACCTGCGGATCAATACACTGTCGGCTCGACGTCCTTGAGATGGTCGAGTAGATTTAACGGATGACTTACTCATATTTCAGAAAATGCATCACCAAGGTCTTGATTTTAAAAAAAGCCATAATTTGAATAAAATATCCATAAATACACACTTTAAGCTCGATGCAGACAGAGGAGGCCATAATCTGATTTATAAGATAAACTTCATGATTTTCACAGCTTTGTTTCTCATCAGAAGCTTCTATTTTTAACGCTGACATGTAAGACTTTGAGCTTTTCTGGGACATCATCAAGGTCTGCAGAAAAGGTGTAACTGAGTGGCTTTAAAATAAATATATTTTCTTATCTGAGAACATTTTGAAAACCTTATTTTCATGTCATTGTCAGCTATAAATGTGTTCAGGCTTACTTTAAATTAAATGAAAGGGTTGCAAAGTGTCTAATGTTTCAGCATAAATTCTATTGAATTTTGTTTTAGTTCATGTTATATGAGGCTACCAAGAAATATGATAACTTGTGGAAAAAAATTCTCAGTGGGGATGTCAGATTGTCCATATGAAGACTAAACACAAAATGTGAAACCCACAAGAAACACAAGCTGAATCTTCTCTCAATAAATATGTTTATATCCTTTGAAGGACTCTCAGATTGGCAGTCTCAACTTTCAGAAGCTCTGTAATGTTGTAATTAAAGGGTCAGCTTTGCTTTGAGATTGATGCTAACATGCTCACATACAGTACATGCTTACATTTGAATGTATAATAAAAAACTATTTAAAAAGGCTGATGGGAGTTTAGAAATGTAAAAGTAGTCATAAAACAAATTAAACTATAATGTTAATAGCACTAATGGATCAAGTGAAAGCAAGAGTGTTCACAATTCATTCTGAGGATGGTAGAATGTCTGAAAAACATTTAATGATATGTTAAACGCTTGTTAAGATATTTCTATCAAAACCACAAACAACCAAATTGTCAACATGGAAGAAGACATCAGAAAATCACAAAAGACATTGGGATTGATCATCTGGGGTCTATGAATGAGTATACAAAGGTTTGGGCAAGTCCTATGTCTTTTTTCCAGGAAAAAAAATAAAAAAAATGCCTGTTTTGGATTAACAGTTTGCCCAAGTGTCCTTAAAGACAGGGAGGTGGATGAGGGATTATTATGCCCCCCCTCAGAAGAGTGATGGGTGGAAAAGAGAAAACATCTATCAACTGCTGGAGTAGAAATTGACAAAAAATGAAAGGCAAGGGAGGACACAAAGGAGACCTGGTGAGGTAAAAGGAATCAAAGAGAGAAGAAGCGAAGCATCTGAAAAGGAAAAAGAAGCAAATCTATGGTAGAGACGTTAAAAATAAAAACTCAAGGGAGAAATAGAAGAAGACAGAAGGAAGGCAGTGGAGAGGTATTTGAATATATTATATGCCTCAGGACGGTTAAATCTCTCAGTATTGATGGTGTTTATCTCCCACAGGGGTTTACAAGGAAGTTTAGCACTGCTGCAGGCTGGAAAGTGGAGCTGACAGATAACCAATAATGAGCTTGGATAGATGCCTGAAGTTATGCACACTGGGGAGCAATGATACAGGTGACAAATAACATACGCACATTAAGAGATACGGAGAATGTACACTGAACAAGGTACGCTAGCACAGGCTGGTAGTGCTTAACTGTAGATAATATTCAGTAAAGAAATGAAAAAGTATAGTGTCACATGTCCCCAGAAGGTGCCTTAATGTTTTTGTGCACCCTGGAAAGAGGTGGTTTGAACTGATTTAGTTTTTAGTTGTTTTTTTATTTCATATTTTATGCAGACACTGATTCAGGTGAGGACACACAGATAAAGAAAATAAGGGGTGAAATGATGATAAAGGGATGAAGGAGGGGGGTTCAGGCGAGACAAAGTAGGCAATCTTCCCTCAAATGAATATTTGATGAGAAGGCTGATATGCTCAGATGAAACCTTATAAATAAACTGCAGCGTTAAGGGGTTGTCAGAGTAAAACTCACAGGCTTGGCTCTGCATGAGGGTCTTTGCTTTAACCAGCACAGAGAGAGAAAGAGCGAGCGATAGAGAGGAATGATTATATCACAGAGTTGATAAACTGCCCAATATACACTAAAGCCAACAAAATTAGAGGGTTTTGAAATACGTCACTGAGGTCCTCAGTGTTAAAAATACATTGCATAAAGTGATATCAAAGAACCATGACTCTCCTGCGTTCTCACATACTCAGAGTCTGATTTCAAAGCCACAGTATTGTTCCCAGGACGTACAAAAAGACATTATCATATCTGGAAATTGATCTTTGCACGAACAAGATGTTCTCATGTCCATTAGAGGCTTATCAGAGGAGTTTCTTTATGATGCAATCCCAAAGTTCTAATTTTTCCCTTGGAGATAGAGATACTATACTGAGAAAAACAGGGGGAAAGAGTGGGGTTGTTATCAGCAATGTTGACATTTCCATTTCTGCTACTTAGAGAAGCCCACATGGCCATGCATTTCTTGATCCAACACTTAAAATTGAATGAACCAAACCATAGCTTAAAATTCTAATGAGCGAAACAAGATGAACAAAAATAGATATTCTTTATATAATAATACAAAATAATATATGTTTTGTTTGTATTATTCTGGTTTGTTTCTTATTTATCACTCCTAATGGACCCTTAGGAGCAAAGAGGACACACAAAAAAGAGACAAGTTATCTATAAGAGAAACGAGACAGATTTGATAAAATCATCAAAACAACAAATAAGAGACCTCATAAGAGATTTCATGAGACCAATATAAGAAATGAGAATCCTACTCATCTGGCTGCAGTTGTTCTTTGTGTTCAAACCATCTTCTGACTGCAGGGCAGCATTGATTGTTTCCTTGTTTAAATAGCCTATTGTATGAAGTGAGAAGGTATTTCTAGTGGTCTAATTCTCACTGTACAGACAAGTAAACAACTAATCTTTTGCTCATCAGAAACAATGAGTATGTCTTTACCATCAGATCATTGGAATTTTCTTACTTATCTAATAACTGACTTAAACAATCCTTACTATTTTGACTTCAACTGCATTTTGACTGCAAAGAGAAGATACTTTCAACACTTAATTGGAGACATGCCTTGTGCCCGCCTACTTCAACACCTCAACCATCATTCCCATCCCCCAAAGATCAAAGACCATAGGACTGAATGAGTAAAGGCCCTGACACACCAAGCAGACAGCTAAAAACTAGTGATGACGAAGGCCACCTGTGGCGTCAGCGCACGACGCCTTTTGTCTCTGCCAAAAAGTTTCACTAGAAAACACCACAAAGTCTATAGCTGACAGCCAATGACTCTCCATGCCAGCAGGCGCCGGTAGTCTGTAATCGTCATTCCAAAAAGGGGAAACAGGGAAAGGACGAGACAGAACGCGAATAAATTAACCTCTGTTGTGATACGAAAAGATAATTTTCTTACCGCTGTCGCTCAACACTCGTAATATAGGTACTTCTAATCAAGACTAATGTCTGATAAAAAGTAGAAAGTGGCACTGGCGTTGTCAGCCCTTGGTCTTTTATTAGTGGAACAAGAATAGAAGAGGCGCTTCCATATTTCTTCTCGTGCACTGGCTCTCCTGTTTTGCTTAGCTGAACAGCCAATCAGAGAGATTACTACCCTCAACTGCGATGGCTCACACCGATTCAACATGTAGAGTCGGCCAAAAAAAGGCCAACTAAGGCCGACGTATAGTGAAAGAGCCTGACACACCGCAAAAACTAGGGCGAAGACCGCTCACCGACGGCCCACAGTCTCCTTGGTGTGTCAGGGTATTGCTTCACTCTTGCTACTGAGTAGCACTAGTACTAGTACTTCTTCAGACCAGTCTTCAATAGAAGGCTACCATTTTAGAGTCTCATACCAAAGTTTAATGAATAACAATGGACAGCATCATTTTTGTTCCTCAACAGAGTTCCAAGAAATCCAGGCCTATTGTGGCAACAACAAAGAAATCAGCAAAACAGTGTTCAATTTGCCAGTACTCATTGCTGGAAAATTGCTCTTAAGTGCCTGGTGCCAACAAGCTCTCACGCTTAGGAATAAACGAGACCAATGAAAAAAACTTCTGTGTTAGCTAAGGAAAAGATCATGGTTTGGTAAGAAACATGATGTCAGCCTAACCAATGACAGTTGGACTCACATAGGACTTGATGGCTACCTCCTAGTTGAAAGTCCTTGCTTTGATCTATTTGCTTTCCTAGTAAGATAAAGCACAGAAGTTATGCACAATCCAGCAAGGCAGGGCGATGTATAACTTTGGTTAAACAAACACCTAAGCTACAACACTATGGACTAATTCTCCTGTTAATTCAATCAGTGTCATAGTCAAACAGAATAGCAGGCTGTTACTTGGCAAAATCAAAGATATAACCAACATTCTGAAGTATGACGTCACAAGATGAAAGGATGGATTTTAGCAGAGGAATTGGCAAGTTACAGTATGTGAGCTTTGTGAAAGTCCTTGGTTTGATCTTTTTGCTTTCCTAGTAAGATAAAGCACAGAAGTTATGCACAATCCAGCAAGGCAGGGCGATGTATAACTTTGGTTAAACAAACACCAAAGCTTCAATACTATGGATTAATTCTCCTGTTAAATCAATCAGTGTCATAGTCAAACAGAATAGCAGGCTGTTACTTGGCAACATCAAAGATATAACCAACATTCTGAAGTATGACATCACAATCACAAGATGAAAGGATGGATTTTAGCAGAGGATTTGGCAATTTACAGTATGTGTGCTTTGTGAAAGCACAATTTTAGTATTTCTTCAAAACTTGTAGCATTTGCTACATAACTCAAATCATCAGCATTACATATAGGTCTTAAGGTAAGGACATGTTCTTCAAGTTGGAGGCTTCTCTTGAATTTGCCAATACTCATTGCTGGAAAATTGCTCTTAAGTGCCTGGTGCCAACAAGCTTTCACGCTTAGGAATAAATGAGACCAATGAAAACAACTTCTGTGTTAGCTAAGGAAAAGATCATGGTTTGGTAAGAAAAATGATGTCAGCCTAACCAATGACAGTTGGACTCACATAGGACTTGATGGCTATCTCCTAGTTGAAAGTCCTTGGTTTGATCTATTTGCTTTCCTGGTAAGATAAAGCACAGAAGTTATGCACAATCCAGCAAGGCAGGGCGATGTATAACTTTGGTTAAACAAACACCTTAGCTACAATACTATGGATTAATTCTATCAGTGTCATAGTCAAACAGAATAGCAGGCTGTTACTTGGCAACATCAAAGATATAACCAACATTCTGAAGTATGACATCACAAGATGAAAGGATGGATTTTAGCAGAGGATTTAGCAAGTTACAGTATGTGAGCTTTGTGAAAGTCCTTGGTTTGATCTTTTTGCTTTCCTAGTAAGATAAAGCACAGAAGTTATGCACAATCCAGCAAGGCAGGGCGATGTATAACTTTGGTTAAACAAACACCTAAGCTACAATACTATGGATTAATTCTCTTGTTAAATCAATCAGTGTCATAGTCAAACACAATAGCAGGCTGTTACTTGGCAACATCAAAGATATAACCAACATTCTGAAGTATGAAATCACAAGATGAAAGGATGGATTTTAGCAGAGGATTTGGCAAGTTACAGTATGTGAGCTTTGTGAAAGCACAATTTTAGTATTTCTTCAAAACTTGTAGCATTTGCTACATAACTCAAATCATCAGCATTACATATAGGTCTTAAGGTAAGGACATGTTCTTCAAGTTGGAGGCTTCTCTTGAATTTGCCAATACTCATTGCTGGAAAATTGCTCTTAACTGCCTGGTGCCAACAAGCTCTCACGCTTCGGAATAAACGAGACCAATGAACAAAACTTCTGTGTTAGCTAAGAAAAAGATCATGGTTTGGTAAGAAAAATTATGTCAGCCTAACCAATGATAGTTGGACTCACATAGGACTTGATGGCTACCTCCTAGTTGAAAGTCCTTCCTTTGATCTATTTGCTTTCCTAGTATGATAAAGCACAGAAGTTATGCACAATCCAGCAAGGCAGGGCGATGTATAACTTTGGTTAAACAAACACCTAAGCTACAATACAATGGATTAATTCTCCTGTTAATTCAATCAGTGTCTTAGTCAAACAGAATAGCAGGCTGTTACATCAAAGATAGAACCAACATTCTGAAGTATGACATGACAAGATGAAAGGATGGATTTTAGCAGAGGATTTGGCAAGTTACAGTTTGTGAGCTTTGTGAAAGTCCTTGGTTTGATCTATTTGCTTTCCTAGTAAGATAAAGCACAAAAGTTATGCACAATCCAGCAAGGCAGGGCGATGTATAACTTTGGTTAAACAAACACCTAAGCTACAATACTATGGATTAATTCTATCAGTGTCATAGTCAAACAGAATAGCAGGCTGTTACTTGGCAACATCAAAGATATAACCAACATTCTGAAATATGACATCACAAGATGAAAGGATGGATTTTAGCAGAGGATTTGGCAAGTTACAGTATGTGAGCTTTGTCAAAGTCCTTGGTTTGATCTATTTCCTTTCCTAGTAAGATAAAGCACAGAAGTTATGCACAATCCAGCAAGGCAGTGAGGATTTGGCAAGTTACAGTATGTGAGCTTTGTATTGCACAATTTTATATTTCTTCAAAACTTGTAGCATTTGCTACATAACTCAAATCATCAGCATTACATATAGGTCTTAAGGTAAGGACATGTTCTTCAAGTTGGAGGCTTCTCTTGAATTTGCCAATACTCATTGCTGGAAAATTGCTCTTAAGTGCCTGGTGCCAACAAGCTTTCACGCTTAGGAATAAATGAGACCAATAAAAAAAACTTCTGTGTTAGCTAAGGAAAAGATCATGGTTTGGTAAGAAAAATGATGTCAGCCTAACCAATGACAGTTGGACTCACATAGGACTTGATGGCTACCTCCTAGTTGAAAGTCCTTGCTTTGATCTATTTGCTTTCCTAGTAAGATAAAGCACAGAAGTTATGCACAATCCAGCAAGGCAGGGCGATGTATAACTTTGGTTAAACAAACACTTAAGCTACAATACTATGGATTAATTCTATCAGTGTCATAGTCAAACAGAAGAGCAGGCTGTTACTTGGCAACATCAAAGATATAACCAACATTCTGAAGTATGACATCACAAGATGAAAGGATGGATTTTAGCAGAGGATTCAACAAGTTACAGTATGTGAGCTTTGTGAAAGTCCTTGGTTTGATCTATTTCCTTTCCTAGTAAGATAAAGCACAGAAGTTATGCACAATCCAGCAAGGCAGGGCGATGTATAACTTTGGTTAAACAAACACCTAAGCTACAATACTATGGATTAAGTCTATCAGTGTCATAGTCAAACAGAATAGCAGGCTGTTACTTGGCAACATCAAAGATATAACCAACATTCTGAAGTATGACATGACAAGATGAAAGGATGGATTTTAGCAGAGGATTTGGCAAGTTACAGTATGTGAGCTATGTGAAAGTCCTTGGTTTGATCTATTTGCTTTCCTAGTAAGATAAAGCACAGAAGTTATGCACAATCCAGCAAGGCAGGGCGATGTATAACTTTGGTTGAACAAACACCTAAGCTACAATACTATGGATAGCAAGCTGTTACTTGGCAACATCAAAGATATAACCAACATTCTGAAGTATGACATGACAAGATGAAAGGGTGGATTTTAGCAGAGGATTTGGCAACTTACAGTATGTGAGCTTTGTGAAAGTCCTTGGTTTGATCTATTTGCTTTCCTAGTAAGATAAAGCACAGAAGTTATGCACAATCCAGCAAGGCAGGGCGATGTATAACTTTGGTTGAACAAACACCTAAGCTACAATACTATGGATAGCAAGCTGTTACTTGGCAACATCAAAGATATAACCAACATTCTGAAGTATGACATGACAAGATGAAAGGATGGATTTTAGCAGAGGATTTGGCAAGTTACAGTATGTGAGCTTTGTGAAAGTCCTTGGTTTGATCTATTTGCTTTCCTCGTTTAAACGTACAGGAAGCCCGCTATTTACACTTCAATTTAAAAATAATACAATTTTTCAATACCTATTTGAAGGATCTTGTCCGAGGGCACTCATCCATTTGACGAAAACTCAGTGTCAGTGTGTTCTAGACATGTTCAACATATAGTCCATGGGCCAGACCAGATTCCGGTACCACTCAAGGTGACAAAACTTAGTGATGATTTTTGAAAATGTCCATGTCTGTAGATTATTTTTTGCTATGATAGACTTTCCTGAGTGGTAGCTGAGTCACAGTAATCAGCTCATGAAGAGACCCCGCCCCCCCAAACTGAAATGCATTTTAGACGCTGGTGCATATCCTGGTTTAAGCTATTGTTTAGGACATTTCTCAATGTTAAATACTATTGTGTTTGGTATCATTTTAACGGGGACATTCCTGGCTTCCATTCGAGACCAATCGTGGATCTTTATGTCATACATTGAAGTAACTGTAGCTCTTGAAATTGTAAAAAACACACATTTTCCCCAATTTCCGCCTAAAATATACTTTTTCATTTAGCCCTGTGACATCTAGGAACATCAGGGACACAAAACACAGAAACTGGAATACTCACAAGCCTCTTAAGTATTCAGGAAGTGTATAATATGCCCATACTTTTATCATTGTGAAACAATATTATGAGCCATAAATCAGAACAATGACTGGCAGAAATCTCTCACGTTTACCATCTCATTGCAGCTTGTAATGGAATGTGACAGGGCTTGAACAAGATCAAATGTAATTTGTAACAGTATACTCTGGAGGAGTATATTTTGTATATTTCAAATAAATGTTTACTATGTTTTATAAAACAATGAAAAAAAAAATAAACCAAATGAAAAAAAAAAAATACTTCACTCACTCATACAGGCATTTTATAGTTCGCACTACTCACAGTACTTCCACTGTAAAAAAGTTAATCTTCTTTGAAGCCCACCACTACCCAGCATCCAGCACATGCCCTTTCTGCTTCAACCAGTACTTCTGTTCGAGCATGTAAGGAAATTAGTGAGCCTGCAAGCTAGCTAGCTCGCTAGAGATCTGTGATTGACCCGGAAAATGGAAGCAAAGCTATCTTTTGGAGGGTATCAGAATATGTTTTAGGCAAAGTATGTGTACACATACATGGAAATTGACTGTGGTTTACATTTCTCTCAGTCTGTAACATGTAAATAGGCATACATTTATGAACAAGGTAAACAAATAATACATATTGACTGTGCTAACTTTACCCTCAACATACTGTATTGTTATTGTACATGATAAAAGGATTATCATAAAACTTCAACTAATTGCCCAAGCTTTGATTTGCTGCACCACTAGCCTGTGCACATCAGTACAGCCTTAACAACAATAACTTGCTGAATGCCTGACATACTGATTTGGATTGTTTAACAACCTGCATACCTTCCTTTGAGACCTGAGGACCCTAGGAGCCTAGCTGCTGTCAGAAACTGCCTAAACGACATTAACTGCTGGATGGCGCAAAACTTTCTCCAACTGAACAATTCTAAATCTGAAATCATAGTATTCAACCCGCCAAACACCACTCATATCTCAAAGAGCAGCCTCGGTCCCTTATTCACCAATGTCCAACCCACCGCCAGAAATCTAGGAGTAACATTCGATTGCAATCTCACCTTTGAATCCCATATCAAAACAGTTGTCCGATCAAGCTTCTTCCATCTACGCACCATCTCCAAAATTAAAACAATCCTAACCCAACGAGACCTTGAAAAGATCATCCACACCCTCATCTTCTCCCGACTTGACTACTGTAACTCCCTCTTTTCCGGAATCACAAATAAGTCACTGTCTCGCCTCCCGCTGGTCCAAAATGCAGCAGCTAGGCTTCTTACTGGTTGTAACAGACGACATCACATCACTCCAATTTTAGCTTCATTACACTGGCTTCCTGTACGTTTTAGAATCGATTTTAAGATTTTACTCATTACTTTTAAAGCACGGACGGGGCTGGCTCCAAGCTATATAACAGAGTTACTGACACCATATGAGCCAGCCCGCAGTCTTAGATCCTCGGGTGGGAGCCTCCTGGTCGTTCCAAAGTCGAGACTTAAAACTAAAGGTGACCGGGCCTTTTCAGTCAGGGCCCCTCGACTTTGGAACAACCTCCCTGAGGAGATAAGACTTGCAGATTCCCTCAATTCTTTTAAATCCCTTCTTAAAACATACTTTTATGTGATGTCATCTTCTTAATGTCTTCTCTTACTGGTTTTTACTATTTTTATCTTCTTCTACTTCTTACTGTCTTTTATTTATGGTCTTATCTCGTATTTATGCTCATATCTTAATCTCCTCTTGTGTTTTAATTTGGTAATTTCTTATCTTACTTACTTTGTCTATTTATGTTTCGTATTTATAGTTAATTTTTATTTTTATTAATATTATAGTTTTTTTTTTTTTTTTTTATCCTTTAACCACTTGTTTTTATTTCTTTTACTGCGCTTACCTTCTCATTGCTTTTTATTTGCTTTTATCTCTTAGTTTCTTACATCTTTTTAAATCTTTGGTCCTCTCGTCATTATCCGAGTCAGTGTCGCTGAGCGCCGTGCACAACCAGTATGGATCACCCAATTAACGAATTGATCCATATATAAGGCGCTCCGGATTATAAGGCGCACTGTCGTTTTTTGAGAAAATTAAAGGCTTTTAAATGCGCCTTATAGTGCGGAAAATACGGTACTTGAAGGACTTGATGGCTACCTCCTAGTTGAAGGAGGTTGGTTCTTATGATGGTTGGGTTATATATGATGGTTGGGTTATATATGTCTGGTTGTGTATTGTGCACTTTGGGTTCTTTTCTGTTGAATTGTTTTTAATTATTTTTGGTATTTTGTATCTGTTATATTCTTACTGTTGTTAATGTTTTTCTGTGTTTGGTTTAGTTTGCTTTGTTCTTGCTGTTTGTCAAAGCACTTTGTAAACCTGTGTTTTTAAAAGGTGCTATATAAATAAAGTTATTATTATTATTATTATTATAGCATTAAGCATATACCATAGACTCTAAATATTAATGGACGAAGCCTGAGTGACGTCACCCATCTGTTACGGCAGAGGGTTCTGGGGGCTCCTCAGCAGCCACCCTGATGGAAATCCTGTCTCACCCTAACTTTCAGTCAACCTAACGACAGGCTGAGAGCTGGAGCTGAGGCGGGTTTTAAGCCTCTTGACAAATCGTTATATCACGCCCAACCGTTAATCAGGTCAGCTCCGCGCCTAACTATGGATAATTCGTTGAGTTTTCAAAATCAAATTGGAGCCCCCCGTACAGTGTTTGCCAGTGATGACAATAACTAATCAGACCAAAGTTTCAGCAAAAAGTGTTAACTCCTGGAGATCTCTGTTCAGGGCAGCTCAGATACACAACCATGAAGCAGCTTTGGAATTGGCAAAAGACATTCCTGAAGGTCAGGTCATTTCAGAAATCAACTACCTTAATGGAATTCAAGAATGAAAAGAAAAGAAAAGAAAACCGCCAGTGATTGCCCTGAAGGGACAAAATCTGAAAGAGGGACCAAATAGCAGAGATTAACTGTAACAGTGACAAGAACCATGAGCTGATGCAAAAATCAGCGGTGCATCCACAATGAAAATCGACAGCAGAATTTTTAACATTGTGAGTCCATGTAGCAGGACCCAACCACAGATCCTCTTGATGTCTACTACCAGACAACAATCAAAGATGCTGAATGACAGATCAGGGGCATAGGGGTCATGTACACCACCTTGCCATGCAGAGTTTCTCTGTATCTTGGGCTCTGGCGGTTTTCTTTTTTTTTTTCAAGGATTCAAGGTCTTTCCTCATCGTAAAAAAACCTGGAAATTCAATATGCTCTTCCCATTGAGCAATAACTTATTATTTGAATATCATGATATCACGGTTACTGCTCCAATTAAAATATACATTGCCATCATTTATTGCCCACAGGATGTCATCATGAGGATTGTGTTGTGGAAATGGACATGTAACTCTCAGATATCCCTGATGATGGAACACCACTGATTGAACATCCTCACATGCTCGGGTCACCTCTCTGCTAAAAAAACCCAAACTCAACCCAGCCCAAGTTGAAAACTACAGACTGGTTTCACTTCTGCCCTTTCTGTCAAAAATACTCGAGCGCACAGTCTTTAATCAAGTCTCTGAGTACCTTTCCACAAATTATCTGTTTGACCAAAATCAGTCAGACTTTAAGCGGGGCCACTCTACTGAAACTGCACTATGGTCAGTAACAGAATCCCTCACTTGTCTAGAGCTGCGGGTCAGTCCTCAGTTCTATTACTTCTAGACCTGTCTGCTGCCTTTGACACAGTCAAACATCAAATCCTCCTCTCCACGCTCTCTGAACTTGGCTTAACTTAATATCCCGTTGTGCTCTGCACGTTATTTCGTCAAAGGGCGTGGGCGTGGGCATGGTGTGCGTTCAAAGTTTGATGCGCATTTTAGCAACTTGCCAAAAAAGTAAATGCTTATATCTCTGACATCTAGTGTTCAATCATATTATGATTTCTCATGCATGATACGGGGCCCGCCCTGAACACATCCATGATTGACATTTTTTGATTAGTCACAGCGCCACCTGTTGACAATAGGCAGTTACTGCTTCTCAATTAGCATGAGCAATTGCTACACAGTAGCTAATTTTGGAAACCTGTTTGCAACTGCATTGCATTGATAAGAAGCTCTTACGTAGCGTCGCGTTCCAAGGTCAGAAGTCGGAATTTGGAAGTCGGAATTTCCGATGTTGGAACTCGGAACTCGGAATTTCCGACTTCCAAAGTCCGAGATACCTGGGAAGTTGGAACTCTTAAATTTTCGACTTCTGACTTCCGAGTTCCGATTTTTGAGGTCTAAAGTTGGAAGTCGGAATTTCCGACTTCCGAGGTAAATGGAAAACGACATAACGTCCAAATGTTTTTTGGGAGAAAACATGACATAACCTAGGAACTCGGAATTTCTGACTTCCGAGATAAATGGAAAACGACATAACGTCCAAATGTTTTTTGGGAGAAAACATGGCATAACCTAGGAACTCTGAATTTCTGACTTCCGAGGTACATAAACGTGGAATAACCTCGGAACTCTGAATTTCTGACTTCCGAGGTAAATAAACGTGGAATAACCTCGGAACTCTGAATTTCTGACTTCCGAGGTAAATAAACGTGGAAGACACGCGGAAGAGTTCCGACTTCAAACTTCCAAGTTCTGACTTCTGAGTTCCGAATTCTAAGTTCCGACTTCCGACTTCCGACTTCCGACTTCCGACTTCTGAGTTCCGAGTTCTCAGTTCCGAGTTCCGAGTTCCGAGTTCCGAGCTCCGACTTCCGAGTTTCGAGTTCCGACTTCCGAGTTCCGAGTTCCGAGTTCTGACTTCAAACTTCCGAGTTCTGACATCTGAGTTCCGAGTTCCGAGTTCCGAGTTCCGACTTCCGACTTCTGAGTTCTTCTGAGTTCTGACTTCCGAGTTCTTAGTTCCGAGTTCCGAGTTCCAGGTTCCGACTTCCAAGTTCCGAGTTCCGACTTCTGTGTTCCGAGTTCTGAGTTCCGAGTTCTGAGTTCCGAGCTCCGAGTTCCGAGTTCCGAGTTCCGAGTTCCAAGCTCCGAGTTCCGAGTTCCGAGTTCCGAGTTCTCAGTTCCGAGTTCTGAGTTCCCAGTTTCCAGTTCCCAGTTCAAACTTCCAAGTTCTGACTTCTGAGTTCCGAGTTCTGAGTTCCGAGTTCCGAACTCCGAGCTCCGAGTTCCGAGTTCTGAGTTCTGAGTTCTAAGTTCCGAGTTCTAAGTTCCGAGTTCCGAGTTCCGAGTTCTGAGTTCTGAGTTCTGAGTTCTCAGTTCCGAATTCCGAGTTCCGAGTTCCGAGTTCAAACTTCCAAGTTCTGACTTCTGAGTTCCGAGTTCTGAGTTCCGAGTTCCGAGCTCCGAGCTCCGAGTTCTAAGTTCCGAGTTCCGAGTTCTGAGTTCCGACTTCTGACTTCCGACTTCAAACTTCCGAGTTCTGACTTCTGAGTTCCGAGTTCTGAGTTCCGAGTTCTAAGTTCCGACTTCCGACTTCTGTGTTCCGAGTTCCGAGTTCCGAGTTCTGAGTTCTGAGTTCTGAGTTCTGAGTTCTCAGTTCCGACTTCCGACTTCAAACTTCCGAGTTCTGACTTCTGAGTTCCGAGTTCTGAGTTCCGACTTCCGACTTCCGACTTCTGTGTTCCGAGTTCTGAGTTATATCTTTGATGTTGCCAAGTAACAGCCTGCTATTCTGTTTGACTATGACACTGATTGAATTAACAGAAGAATTAATCCATAGTATTGTAGCTTAGGTGTTTGTTTAACCAAAGTTATACATCGCCCTGCCTTGCTGAATTGTGCATAACTTCTGTGCTTTATCTTACGAGGAAAGCAAATAGATCAAACCAAGGACTTTCACAAAGCTCACATACTGTAACTTGCCAAATCCTCTGCTAAAATCCATCCTTTCATCTTGTGATGTCATACTTCAGAATGTTGGTTATAGCTTTGATGTAACAGCCTGCTATTCTGTTTGACTAAGACACTGATTGAATTAACAGGAGAATTAATCCATAGTATTGTAGCTTAGGTGTTTGTTTAACCAAAGTTATACATCGCCCTGCCTTGCTGGATTGTGCATAACTTCTGTGCTTTATCTTACTAGGAAAGCAAATAGATCAAACCAAGGACTTTCACAAAGCTCACATACTGTAACTTGCCAAATCCTTTGCTAAAATCCATCCTTTCATCTTGTGATGTTATACTTCAAATAGATCAAACCAAGGACTTTCAACTAGGAGGTAGCCATCAAGTCCTTCAAGTACCGTATTTTCCGCACTATAAGGCGCATTTAAAAGCCTTTAATTTTCTCAAAAAACGACAGTGCGCCTTATAATCCGGAGCGCCTTATATATGGATCAATTGGTTAATTGGGTGATCCATACTGGTTGTGCACGGCGCTCAGCGACACTGACTCGGATAATGACGAGAGGGAGCCGGGCATGTTGGATGCCGTACTCGCCCAACTGTTCAATTCGGACACTGAATAAGAAGAATTCGAGGGATTCGTGGACGGGGAATGAACTGAAAAAGTGAGCTTTACGTGTTATACGTAACTGAACAATGTTGAGTTATGCACTAACGCAGGGGTGCCCTACCTTTTTTGAACCAAGATCTACTTTTAAAGTTACCAGTCTGCCGAGATCTACCAGTCCACATAGTGAGCCATAGCCTTTACCAACAGCCTACAAACGCATTTAATACTCACACAACAAACAGAAAATAATAAATGAGAGTTCTGTAAAAAATAATGCAGACTACAGACTACAGCAGGCTGCTGTGAGATGATTTTGCTTTTGTTAAATTAGCTGCAGACACGGTGAGAGTGAACGGAGTAAAGTCCAACCGACTGTTTGACCGGGTCACCGGGTGTGTTCCCACCTCGGTCCGTACGGATCACGGATCAACTGTGTGCTGTAGCACTAAAAGTAAAAAGTAAAAAGGTTCGCGTGGTGGCTGGCGCTCCAGTGCAAGTGTGTGTGTGTGTGTGTGTGTGTGTGTGTGCGTGTGCGTGTGCGTGTGTGTGTGTGTGTGTGTGCGTTTGCGCTGTTTGTTGGTGTGTCTCGTCCCCCGCGATGCTCACAGTCATGACAGCAGAGAGGAGCAGAGAAAAGTAGCTGCAGCTTCATCAAATGCGCTTAATACTCGTAGCATAGTTTCTATATATGACTTTTTGGTAAAACATTTACCCCCCCGGTTTTACCTGCATGTCCTTGCGCATGCCTGCACTCTCTCTTGCGCGCGCTCTCTCTCTCGCTCGCTCTCTCATGCACGCAGCAATTTCATGAATAAATGAAAAATTAAATACACACAGGTCGGAAGTATACTTGGGCTCCCAACACAGGTATCGTGTGTGGGAAACAGTGCAATGAGATGAAATTGAAATCACTTTTCTATTTTACAATTGTATTTTATATTGACAAAATATCTCGCGATCGACTGAGAATCAGTCAGCGATCTACCTGTCGATCGCGATCGACTGTTTGGGCACCCCTGCACTAACGTTTGAATTAGCGGTATCAGACTGTGTTTCTTTTACGTGTTTACAACTGAACAAGGCTGGGAGATATTGTGAATATGCACATTAACGTTTGAACAACGTTGAGTTATTGTGAATGCACTACGTATAAAACTACGTTTTGAGAGTTAAGAGAAACGTCAAAGAAATAATTTATTATTTGGGGAAATCGTCTTATGTACTTTTGTTTTTGTAGTTTTATACGTTACATTTTATACGTATTTATATTTATATATTCACAATATCTCCCAGCCTTGTTCAGTTGTAAACACGTTCTATTCTATGCGCCTTATAATCCGGTGCGCCCTATATATGAAAACAGTTCTAAAATAGGCCATTCATTGAAGGTGCGCCTTATAATCCGGTGCGCCTTATAGTGCGGAAAATACGGTAACCTGTTATTTTGATCATTATTGAAAATACGTGGGCTGCTGGGTCCTCTGTTTTTAACGAAATCGTTCTATATTTAAGCTATATTTAAGCTAGGTTAGCACCACAGACCGTAGACTACAGGTGGTAAGATATGTTGTATTTTGTTAGAAACTGATAGTTTGCAATGTGATTCATGTCTGATTTTCCAATATATTTAAGTGAACAGTAAATCAATTGTTTTTTGTATTTTCATTTAGGCAAAGAAGAGATAAAAGCAGCAGGTCTGACATCTTCCACAGAGGTGAAGTGTAAGTTAAACTCATCTGTTAAAAGTTATCTATCCTGTCATTGTTTTTAAGTTTCATAAGAGGATTGTCAAAACAAGCTATTGTTAACAATACAGTCTTCTAAAATAAAAATCACACTGAGTCATACACCAGCTAAATGTTAAATACAAAGGTGATGTTTTCTTTTCCATTTTACAATCAACAGAACCTAAAAATGACTAATTTCAACCTTCGTCTGCACACCTGTTACAGAGGTCAGGCTGGGGTCGCTTAGTTTGAAGGAACCTCCTCCTTTTTTCACCTGTGCTTGGACTAAGAGCTGTGCCAGATGCCCTGCTCATCCACTGTGGTAGAAATGACCTTACACCAGCAGCTCTCCCAGATGAGGAGTCCTCTCTGCCGTCACCCAGAGGAGCTGATCGACGTCTGAAGAAGGTGGACAGAGTCTGGTGCTTTGTGACAGTGAACAGTGAGAAGGCTACCATAGTCATCCTCAGATAAAACACAGAGATCCTGGTCAATATTTAATTTATTTTTCTTAACATGATGTTGCCCTGTGTTTGAAAGGCCAGATGCTGGAGGGTTGTGTTGGATTTGCTTTTCCATCATAGTTTAACAGTCAAACAATCATCCAGGATCTCTTTACTTTATTTGATTTTTGTTTGGATTTTGAATTATTTTTTATACTTTCTCCTATGTCCCAGCAGTTCGACCTGATGGTCTCCCTTTCTTATTTTCCACATGGTTAATGAAGCCATGGGTTGTTTATTGAAGATTTCTTTTCATAAAATGTTTAAATAAACTTTTTAAAAATCTGAATTGACTGTCTCTGATTAACTGGAGCAAGACAAAGTGTTGGTCACAGTAAAATAATTTAGCAGTTAAGTTTATAGTTCACATTTGAAAAGGCCTTGAACTGACATTCATTTCTTCTTGACCAACAACAGCTAAGACAACAGCAAAGCTAACAGACAAGCTCAGCTGGTCTCGTCTGAGATAAATGGCCTTCAAACTAATTTAATATTAAACATTTAAAGCCAATAAGCATAGCAAGATACGCATGAGATTCTATTTCCATTTATTCAGTCACAGACTTGTCAAACAGTCTGGCATTTTGTGCTGCTGTTTTCAAGAGTTAATAACTGAAGAGAAGAACTCCATCGAGAGAGGACAGGAAACGCTCAGGGGACGAGTCCTCCATGTTGTCAGGGGTTGCTGATGGATCTGAATCTGAGGGCATCTTCTGTAATAGAGAAAAACAATCATGGAGTTAAATGTAAAGTATAATGAATATTACTGTGACGTTTCTGCCTCAGACCTGTAATCAGATCTGTCCTCAGGTTCTGCTAAACTTCAGCTTCTAAAGTTTGTTTTTAAGACAGGATAAATATTTAAGAGGAAAAACAAAATATATAATAAGACATGATGAATCCAATAATATGATCAGCTTCATGAATTTATGTTTTAAGACAAAAGTGTTCCTGCCACTTTCTATTGAAGATTATTGTAAACTGTCATCACATGGGCCAGCCTGATGAATTAAACTAATGTTAAATATTCTCAGATAATCAGACAGCCAATTTGTGTGCAGAACCTCACCGGAGCTGGAATCAGAGTCTGGACTGCTGTTTCCTTTGGGCATTGATTTCCTTGAAGACAGAAAGAAGAACAATTTAAACATGAACTTCTTGCAGAACCACAGAGGCTGTTAAAATCTTCTGCTAGTCTTCCTTACATTTTAGGAAGGATTATAAATTGTTACTAAAATTACTTTGATGCCAATAGCGGTTACAATAACACGGTCCAATCATATGCGAGATCATTTTACCTTTGAGTCCTATGTGAAGGCGTTCTCTTCAGAATCAGCACTGCAAAGACAAGATGATGGCGTCCACCTTCACAAGCTGCTGCTTCAGTCTGGCTGCATCATGGTCTCCTACAGGAACACCACAGAAATGCAATCAAAGTACTTCACTGTATTTATCAGAGGATGTACTGTATGCAAAGTAAAAAAAAAATTAGCTGTAATTCCTCAAAAAGATTTGAGACTGTTTCTTTTCCCTTCTCTGTTTGCCTGTACATGACCTTTTAGTGCTGTAGAAGATGCTACCGTAAATCCTGGATCAGCTGTGCGGATGGTGTGACTGTGTGGTAAAGCTTTGTTTAAGTTGTCACGCACATACTCATATGCCTTTGGAGAATTAAAGTGCAGTGCGGTGGCAAACTGCTTATAAAATATAAAATAGTATTCTATTGATGAGGTGCCCCAATCAAAGCGTCATACAGAGTATCAGCAGCTTTAGAGGGAGGAGACGAGCACATTATGGAGAGGAGCGCAACCTGAGAAAAAGGAAATCCCCAGTTTAAAATGTTGGTGAAGAGGGAAACAGGACGACATAAATGTAAATGTTGAAATTCTTTTGAATGCAGAGGCTGTGAATGTTCAGTTTTCTTTGGCTAAGGCAACAATAGCCTGTAGTTTAATCCTGGTGTTTCTCTTCGTTAACGATTATTGAAGCGAAATCAAAAATAAATGCATGACATTTAAAACATATTAACATGTGTGGGGGAAAACGCGATCTTTATGCCTTCTTTTATTGTCTCCTCCTATGTCTCCTCCTAACTACAATAACAGCAGCCTGTTGTGCGTAACACTGGTCTCCTGCATTAACACCTTCCTTTCAAAGGTGATAAATACAGATACAGTCACAATCACCACAATGTTTGTCAGGTTTTGTCAATTTTTAGAACAATTTCTCAATGAGCGTCATTAAATGTACAATATGATCAACTTGTGACTGTTGAATTGGTGTGTGTGGAAGACAATGCAGAATATTTATCACGTTTAAGCAGCATGATGCTCGGTTAATATTACATTACACCGCCGCCGGTTGTTGATGTTTGTGTTCACGTTTCGGTTAGTCTCTTAAATCAGTAACAGTTATACTAAATCAGAGCTTACCTTTAGTTTTATCTGGATACATAGAGAAATAATCTACCCTCGTATATAGTCCTATGAATTTCAGCCTGCACAGTGAAAGTAAAACCTGTTACTCTCGGTATAGCCCACTTATCACTCAGACTGTAAACATGTACACATTAGTAATGATGCAGGCCAGATTACAATTATGTCACTTTGTTTTTCCCCTAGATACTTTTGAGACCTTAACAGACGTTCTTATTTTTGCTGTAAAATAAATGTACAGTCAATGAACCACATCTATGAGCGGATTTTTTATTACGATTCTTGGTTTTAAATACAATTTCAATCACAATAACGACATAACAATATCAAGAAACATAGCATGTCAGTTATTAGGTTTGCTCATTTAATAAAATAAAATAAAAAGATAAATTATGCCGGATAAGTAACCTAGCTTTACAACATTTCAGCTAACCTTAGACTGCTTATGTGTTAGCTAGCTAGATAACAACTTTAACCAATGACACATGAATCACTTTTTTACTTACCGAAAAAAGATCCCTTAGATCCAACAGGTTGGTTAGAACAGTTTACTGCAGAACAACTCATTTTGCCAGCTCAAAAAAGACGAAAAAACTGAACGAAAAAATTCAATGGCGTCTCGGCTTTCCTTCACGAAGTAACTTTTACTATTCACAAAGAGAGCTAGGCAAGATCCGCGGCTGTCAATCATCGTCAAATATGACGTAAAATCCCGTTTTTCAACCTCAAATAACTTATTTAGAAAAAACTTCACAGAAAAATGAGCACTTGAACACAATGTAGTGTGATAATAACTAATGATCACAGCAGAGTTTAGGTTTGGAAAAAAATTATGTGACGAGTATTTTAGCTTTACAGTTTGACCCACATCCCATCTGTTATCAATGAGGAGGCAGGGTTTATGACCTATACTGCAGCCAGTCAGTAGGGGGAGCTCTAAAAATAAAAGCTTCACTAGACCGGGGACCTTGTCCTGTCCATTATTTTTACAGCCTATAGATATAACCAACATTCTGAAGTATGACATCACAAGATGAAAGGATGGATTTTAGCAGAGGATTTGGCAAGTTACAGTATGTGAGCTATGTGAAAGTCCTTGGTTTGATCTTCTTGCTTTCCTAGTAAGATAAAGCACAGAAGTTATGCACAATCCAGCAAGGCAGTGAGGATTTGGCAAGTTACAGTATGTGAGCTTTGTATTGCACAATTTTATATTTCTTCAAAACTTGTAGCATTTGCTACATAACTCAAATCATCAGCATGACATATAGGTCTTAAGGTAAGGACATGTTCTTCAAGTTGGAGGTTTCTCTTGAATTTGCCAACACTCATTGCTGGAAAATTGCTCTTAAGTGCCTGGTGCCAACAAGCTCTCACGCTTAGGAATAAACGAGACCAATGAACAAAACTTCTGTGTTAGCTAAGGAAAAGATCATGGTTTGGTGAGAAAAATGATGTCAGCCTAACCAATGACACTTGGACTCACATAGGAATTGATGGCTACCTCCTAGTTGAAAGTCCTTGCTTTGATCTATTTGCTTTCCCAGTAAGATAAAGCACAGAAGTTATGCACAATCCAGCAAGGCAGGGCGATGTATAACTTTGGTTAAACAAACACCTAAGCTTCAATACTATGGATTAATTCTATCAGTGTCATAGTCAAACAGAATAGCAGGCTGTTACATCAAAGATATAACCAACATTCTGAAGTATGACATCACAAGATGAAAGGATGGATTTTAGCAGAGGATTTGGCAAGTTACAGTATGTGAGCTTTGTGAAAGTCCTTAGTTTGATCTTTTTGCTTTCCTAGTAAGATAAAGCACAGAAGTTATGCACAATCCAGCAAGGCAGGGCGATGTATAACTTTGGTTAAACAAACACCTAAGCTTCAATACTATGGATTAATTCTCTTGTTAAATCAATCAGTGTCATAGTCAAACAGAATAGCAGGCTGTTACTTGGCAACATCAAAGATATAACCAACATTCTGAAGTATGACATCACAAGATGAAAGGATGGATTTTAGCAGAGGATTTGGCAATTTACAGTATGTGAGCTTTGTGAAAGTCCTTGGTGTGATCTATTCGCTTTCCTAGTAAGATAAAGCACAGAAGTTATGCACAATCCAGCAAAGCAGGGCGATGTATAACTTTGGTTAAACAAACACCTCAGCTACAATACTACGGATTAATTCTCTTGTTAAATCAATCAGTGTCATAGTCAAACAGAATAGCAGGCTGTTACTTGGCAACATCAAAGATATAACCAACATTCTGAAGTATGAAATCACAAGATGAAAGGATGGATTTTAGCAGAGGATTTGGCAAGTTACAGTATGTGAGCTTTGTGAAAGCACAATTTTAGTATTTCTTCAAAACTTGTAGCATTTGCTACATAACTCAAATCATCAGCATTACATATAGGTCTTAAGGTAAGGACATGTTCTTCAAGTTGGAGGCTTCTCTTGAATTTGCCAATACTCATTGCTGGAAAATTGCTCTTAACTGCCTGGTGCCAACAAGCTCTCACGCTTAGGAATAAATGAGACCAATGAACAAAACTTCTGTGTTAGCTAAGGAAAAGATCATGGTTTGGTAAGAAAAATGATGTCAGCCTAACCAATGATAGTTGGACTCACATAGGACTTGATGGCTACCTCCTAGTTGAAAGTCCTTCCTTTGCTCTATTTGCTTTCCTAGTAAGATAAAGCACAGAAGTTATGCACAATCCAGCAAGGCAGAGCAATGTATAACTTTGGTTAAACAAACACCTAAGCTACAATACTATGGATTAATTCTATCAGTGTCATAGTCAAAGAGAATAGCAGGTTGTTACTTGGCAACATCAAAGATATAACCAACATTCTGAAGTATGACATCACAAGATGAAAGGATGGATTTTAGCAGAGGATTTGGCAAGTTACAGTATGTGAGCTTTGTGAAAGTCCTTGGTTTGATCTTTTTGCTTTCCTAGTAAGGTAAAGCACAGAAGTTATGCACAATCCAGCAAGGCAGGGCGATGTATAACTTTGGTTAAACAAACACCTAAGCTACAATACTATGGATTAATTCAATCAGTGTCATAGTCAAACAGAATAGCAGGCTGTTACTTGGCAACATCAAAGATATAACCAACATTCTGAAATATGACATCACAAGATGAAAGGATGGATTTTAGCAGAGGATTTGGCAAGTTACAGTATGTGAGCTTTGTGAGAGTCCTTGGTGTGATCTATTTGCTTTCCTAGTAAAATAAAGCACAGAAGTTATGCACAATCCAGCAAGGCAGGGCAATGTATAACTTTGGTTAAACAAACACCTAAGCTACAATACTATGGATTAATTCTTTCTGTTCAATCAATCAGTGTCATAGTCAAACAGAATAGCAGGCTGTTACTTGGCAACATCAAAGATATAACCAACATTCTGAAGTATGAAATCACAAGATGAAAGGATGGATTTTAGCAGAGGATTTGGCAACTTACAGTATGTGAGCTTTGTGAAAGCACAATTTTAGTATTTCTTCAAAACTTGTAGCATTTGCTACATAACTCAAATCATCAGCATTACATATAGGTCTTAAGGTAAGGACATGTTCTTCAAGTTGGAGGCTTCTCTTGAATTTGCCAATACTCATTGCTGGAAAATTGCTCTTAAGTGCCTGGTGCCAACAAGCTCTCACGCTTAGGAATAAACGACACCAATGAACAAAATTTCTGTGTTAGCTAAGGAAAAGATGATGGTTTGGTAAGAAAAATGATGTCAGCCTAACCAATGACATTTGGACTCACATAGGACTTGATGGCTACCTCCTAGTTCAAAGTCCTTGCTTTGATCTATTTTCTTTCCTAGTAAGATAAAGCACAGAAGTTATGCACAATCCAGCAAGGCAGGGCGATGTATAACTTTGGTTAAACAAACACTTAAGCTACAATACTATGGATTAATTCTATCAGTGTCATAGTCAAAAAGAATAGCAGGCTGTTACATCAAAGACATAACCAACATTCTGAAGTATGAAATCACAAGATGAAAGGATGGATTTTAGCAGAGGATTTGGCAACTTACAGTATGTGAGCTTTGTGAAAGCACAATTTTAGTATTTCTTCAAAACTTGTAGCATTTGCTACATAACTCAAATCATCAGCATTACATATAGGTCTTAAGGTAAGGACATGTTCTTCAAGTTGGAGGTTTCTCTTGAATTTGCCAAGACTCATTGCTGGAAAATTGCTCTTAACTGCCTGGTGCCAACAAGCTCTCACGCTTAGGAATAAATGAGACCAATGAACAAAACTTCTGTGTTAGCTAAGGAAAAGATCATGGTTTGGTAAGAAAAATTACGTCAGCCTAACCAATGATAGTTGGACTCACATAGGACTTGATGGCTACCTCCTAGTTGAAAGTCCTTCCTTTGATCTATTTGCTTTCCTAGTAAGATAAAGCACAGAAGTTATGCACAATCCAGCAAGGCAGGGCGATGTATAACTTTGGTTAAACAAATACCTAAGCTACAATACTATGGATTAATTCTCCTGTTAATTCAATCAGTGTCTTAGTCAAACAGAATAGCAGGCTGTTACATCAAAGACATAACCAACATTCTGAAGTATGACATCACAAGATGAAAGGATGGATTTTAGCAGAGGATTTGGCAACTTACAGTATGTGAGCTTTGTGAAAGTCCTTGCTTTGATCTTTTTGCTTTCCTAGTAAGATAAAGCACAGAAGTTATGCACAATCCAGCAAGGCAGAGCAATGTATAACTTTGGTGAAACAAACACCTAAGCTACAATACTATGGATTAATTCTATCAGTGTCATAGTCAAACAGAATAGCAGGCTCTTACTTGGCAACATCAAAGATATAACCAACTTTCTGAAAGGTGACATCACAAGATGAAAGGATGGATTTTAGCAGAGGATTTGGCAAGTTACAGTATGTGAGCTTTGTGAAAGCACAATTTTAGTATTTCTTCAAAACTTGTAGCATTTGGTACACAAGTCAAATCATCAGCATTACATATAGGTTTTAAGGTAAGGACATGTTCTTCAAGTTGAAGACTTCTCTTGAATTTGCCAACACTCATTGCTGGAAAATTGCTCTTAAGTGCCTGGTGCCAACAAGCTCTCACGCTTAGGAATAAACGAGACCAATGAACAAAACTTCTGTGTTAGCTAAGGAAAAGATCATGGTTTGGTGAGAAAAATGATGTCAGCCTAACCAATGACAGTTGGACTCACATAGGACTTGATGGCTACCTCCTAGTTGAAAGTCCTTGCTTTGATCTATTTGCTTTCCTAGCAAGATAAAGCAAAGAAGTTAGGCACAATCCAGCAAGGCAAGGAGATGTATAACTTTGGTTAAACAAACACCTAAGCTTCAATACTATGGATTATTAAATCAGTGTCATAGTCAAACAGAATAGCAGGCTGTTACTTGGCAACATCAAAGATATAACCAACATTCTGAAGTATGACATCACAAGATGAAAGGATGGATTTTAGCAGAGGATTTGGCAAGTTACAGTATGTGAGCTTTGTGAAAGTCCTTGGTGTGATCTATTTGCTTTCCTAGTAAGATAAAGCACAGAAGTTATGCACAATCCAGCAAAGCAGGGCGATGTATAACTTTGGTTAAACAAACACCTAAGCTACAATACTATGGATTAATTCTATCAGTGTCATAGTCAAAGAGAATAGCAGGCTGTTACTTGGCAACATCAAAGATATAACCAACATTCTGAAGTATGACATCACAAGATGAAAGGATGGATTTTAGCAGAGGATTTGGCCACCTACAGTATGTGAGCTTTGTGAAAGCACAATTGTAGTATTTCTTCAAAACTTGTAGCATTTGCTACATAACTCAAATCATCAGCATTACATATGGGTCTTAAGGTAAGGACATGTTCTTCAAGTTGGAGGCTTCTCTTGAATTTGCCGATACTCATTGCTGGAAAATTGCTCTTAAGTGCCTGGTGCCAAAAAGCTCTCACACTTAGGAATAAACGAGACCAATGAAAAAAACTTCTGTGTTAGCTAAGGAAAAGATCATGGTTTGGTAAGAAAAATGATGTCAGCCTAACCAATGATAGTTGGACTCACATAGGACTTGATGGCTACCTCCTAATTGAAAGTCCTTCCTTTGATCTATTTGCTTTCCTAGTAAGATAAAGCACAGAGGTTATGCACAATCCAGCAAGGCAGGGCGATGTATAACTTTAGTTAAACAAACACCTAAGCTACAATACTATGGATTAATTCTCCTGTTCAATCAATCAGTGTCAAAGTCAAACAGAATAGCAGGCTGTTACTTGGCAACATCAAAGATATAACCAACATTCTGAAGTATGACATCACAAGATGAAAGGATGGATTTTAGCAGAGGATTTGGCAAGTTACAGAAAGTGAGCTTTGTGAAAGTCCTTTGTTTGATCTTTTTGCTTTCCTAGTAAGATAAAGCACAGAAGTTATGCACAATCCAGCAAGGCAGGGCCATGTATAACTTTGGTTAAACAAACACCTAAGCTTCAATACTATGGATTAATTCTCCTGTTCAATCAATCAGTGTCATAGTCAAACAGAATAGCAGGCTGTTACTTGGCAACATCAAAGATATAACCAACTTTCTGAAAGGTGACATCACAAGATGAAAGGATGGATTTTAGCAGAGGATTTGGCAAGTTACAGTATTTGAGCTTTGTGAAAGTCCTTGGTTTGAACTTTTTGCTTTCCTAGTAAGATAAAGCACAGAACTTATGCACAATCCAGCAAGGCAGTGAGGATTTGGCAAGTTACAGTATGTCAGCTTTGTGAAAGCACAATTGTAGTATTTCTTCAAAACTTGTAGCATTTGCTACATAACTCAAATCATCAGCATTACATATAGGTCTTAAGGTATGGACATGTTCTTCAAGTTGGAGGCTTCTCTTGAATTTGCCAATACCCATTGCTGGAAAATTGCTCTTAACTGCCTGGTGCCAACAAGCTCTCACGCTTAGGAATAAACCAGACCAATGAAAAAAACTTCTGTGTTAGCTTAGGAAAAGATCATGGTTTGGTAAGAAAAATGATGTCAGCCTAACCAATGATAGTTGGACTCACATAGGACTTGATGGCGACCTCCTAATTGAAAGTCCTTCCTTTGATCTATTTGCTTCCCTAGTAAGATAAAGCACAGAGGTTATGCACAATCCAGCAAGGCAGGGCGATGTATAACTTTAGTTAAACAAACACCTAAGCTACAATACTATGGATTAATTCTCCTGTTCAATCAATCAGTGTCATAGTCAAACAGAATAGCAGGCTGTTACTTGGCAACATCAAAGATATAACCAACATTCTGAAGTATGACATCACAAGATGAAAGGATGGATTTTAGCAGAGGATTTGGCAAGTTACAGTATGTGAGCTTTGTGAAAGTCCTTGGTTTGATCTTTTTGCTTTCCTAGTAAGATAAAGCACAGAAGTTATGCACAATCCAGCAAGGCAGGGCGATGTATAACTTTGGTTAAACAAACACCTAAGCTACAATACTATGGATGAATTCTCTTGTTAAATCAATCAGTGTCATAGTCAAACAGAATAGCAGGCTGTTACTTGGCAACATCAAAGATATAACCAACATTCTGAAGTATGAAATCACAAGATGAAAGGATGGATTTTAGCAGAGGATTTGGCAAGTTACAGTATGTGAGCTTTGTGTAAGCACAATTGTAGTATTTCTTCAAAACTTGTAGCATTTGCTACATAACTCAAATCATCAGCATTACATATAGGTCTTAAGGTAAGGACATGTTCTTCAAGTTGGAGGCTTCTCTTGAATTTGCCAATACTCATTGCTGGAAAATTGCTCTTAAGTGCCTGGTGCCAACAAGCTTTCACGCTTAGGAATAAATGAGACCGATGAAAAAAACTTCTGTGTTAGCTAAGGAAAAGATCATGGTTTGGAAAGAAAAATGATGTCAGCCTAACCAATGACAGTTGGACTCACATAGGACTTGATGGCTATCTCCTAGTTTAAAGTCCTTGGTTTGATCTATTTGCTTTCCTGGTAAGATAAAGCACAGAAGTTATGCACAATCCAGCAAGGCAGGGCGATGTATAACTTTGGTTAAACAAACACCTAAGCTACAATACTATGGATTAATTCTCCTGTTAATTCAATCAGTGTCTTAGTCAAACAGAATAGCAAGCTGTTACATCAAAGATATAACCAACATTCTGAAGTATGACATCACAAGATGAAAGGATGGATTTTAGCAGAGGATTTGGCAAGTTACAGTATGTGAGCTTTGTGAAAGTCCTTGGTTTGATCTATTTCCTTTCCTGGTAAGATAAAGCACAGAAGTTATGCACAATCCAGCAAGGCAGGGCAATGTATAACTTTGGTTAAACAAACACCTAAGCTACAATACTATGGATTAATTCTATCAGTGTCATAGTCAAACAGAATAGCAGGCTGTTACTTGGCAACATCAAAGATATAACCAACATTCTGAAGTATGACATCACAAGATGAAAGGATGGATTTTAGCAGAGGATTTGGCAACTTACCGTATGTGAGCTTTGTGAAAGTCCTTGGTGTGATCTATTTGCTTTCTTAGTAAGATAAAGCACAGAAGTTATGCACAATCCAGCAAGGCAGGGCGATGTATAACTTTGGTTAAACAAACACCTAAGCTACAATACTATGGATTAATTCTCCTGTTCAATCAATCAGTGTCATAGTCAAACAGAATAGCAGGCTGTTACATCAAAGACATAACCAACATTCTGAAGTATGACATCACAAGATGAAAGGATGGATTTTAGCAGAGGATTTGGCAAGTTACAGTATGTGAGCTTTGTGAAAGTCCTTGGTTTGATCTATTTGCTTTCCTCGTAAGATAAAGCACAGAAGTTATGCACAATCCAGCAAGGCAGTGAGGATTTGGCAAGTTACAGTATGTGAGCTTTGTGAAAGCACAACTGTAGTATTTCTTCAAAACTTGTAGCATTTGCTACATAACTCAAATCATCAGCATTACATATAGGTCTTAAGGTAAGGACATGTTCTTCAAGTTGGAGGCTTCTCTTGAATTTGCCAATACTCATTGCTGGAAAATTGCTCTTAAGTGCCTGGTGCCAACAAGCTTTCACGCTTAGGAATAAATGAGACCAATGAAAAAAACTTCTGTGTTAGCTAAGGAAAAGATCATGGTTTGGTAAGAAAAATGATGTCAGCCTAATCAATGACAGTTGGACTCACATAGGACTTGATGGCTATCTCCTAGTTGAAAGTCCTTGGTTTGATCTATTTGCGTTCCTGGTAAGACAAAGCACAGAAGTTATGCACAATCCAGCAAGGCAGGGCGATGTATAACTTTGGTTAAACAAACACCTAAGCTACAATACTATGGATTAATTCTATCAGTGTCATAGTCAAACAGAATAGCAGGCTGTTACTTGGCAACATCAAAGATATAACCAACATTCTGAAGTATGACATCACAAGATGAAAGGATGGATTTTAGCAGAGGATTTAGCAAGTTACAGTATGTGAGCTTTGTGAAAGTACTTGGTTTGATCTTTTTGCTTTCCTAGTAAGATAAAGCACAGAAGTTATGCACAATCCAGCAAGGCAGGGCAATGTATAACTTTGGTTAAACAAACACCTAAGCTTCAATACTATGGATTAATTCTCTTGTTAAATCAATCAGTGTCATAGTCAAACAGAATAGCAGGCTGTTACTTGGCAACATCAAAGATATAACCAACATTCTGAAGTATGAAATCACAAGATGAAAGGATGGATTTTAGCAGAGGATTTGGCAAGTTACAGTATGTGAGCTTTGTGAAAGCACAATTTTAGTATTTCTTCAAAACTTGTAGCATTTGCTACATAACTCAAATCATCAGCATTACATATAGGTCTTAAGGTAAGGACATGATCTTCAAGTTGGAGGCTTCGCTTGAATTTGCCAATACTCATTGCTGGAAAATTGCTCTTAAGTGCCTGGTGCCAACAAGCTTTCACGCTTAGGAATAAATGAGACCAATGAAAAAAACTTCTGTGTTAGCTAAGGAAAAGATCATGGTTTGGTAAGAAAAATGATGTCAGCCTAACCAATGACAGTTGGACTCACATAGGACTTGATGGCTATCTCCTAGTTGAAAGTCCTTGGTTTGATCTATTTGCTTTCCTGGTAAGATAAAGCACAGAAGTTACGCACAATCCAGCAAGGCAGGGCGATGTATGACTTTGGTTAAACAAACACCTAAGCTACAATACTATGGATTAATTCTCCTGTTAATTCAATCAGTGTCTTTGTCAAACAGAATAGCAGGCTGTTACATCAAAGATATAACCAACATTCTGAAGTATGACATCACAAGATGAAAGGATGGATTTTAGCAGAGGATTTGGCAAGTTACAGTATGTGAGCTTTGTGAAAGTCCTTGGTTTGATCTATTTGCTTTCCTAGTAAGATAAAGCACAGAAGTTATGCACAATCCAGTAAGGCAGAGCAATGTATAACTTTGGTTAAACAAACACCTAAGCTACAATACTATGGATTAATTCTATCAGTGTCATAGTCAAACAGAATAGCAGGCTGTTACTTGGCAACATCAAAGATATAACAAACATTATGAAGTATGACATCACAAGATGAATGGATGGATTTTAGCAGAGGATTTGGCAAGTTACAGTATGTGAGCTTTGTGAAAGCACAATTTTAGTATTTCTTCAAAACTTGTAGCATTTGCTACATAACTGAAATCATCAGCATTACATATAGGTCTTAAGGTAAGGACATGTTCTTCAAATTGGAGGCTTCTCTTGAATTTGCCAATACTCATTGCTGGAAAATTGCTCTTAACTGCCTGGTGCCAACAAGCTCTCACGCTTAGGAATAAACGAGACCAATGAACAAAACTTCTATGTTAGCGAAGGAAAAGATCATGGTTTGGTAAGAAAAATGATGTCAGCCTAATCAATGACAGTTGGACTCACATAGGACTTGATGGCTATCTCCTAGTTGAAAGTCCTTCCTTTGATCTATTTGCTTTCCTGGTAAGATAAAGCACAGAAGTTACGTACAATCCAGCAAGGCAGGGCGATGTATAACTTTGGTTAAACAAACACCTAAGCTACAATACTATGGATTAATTCTATCAGTGTCATAGTCAAACAGAATAGCAGGCTGTTACTTGGCAACATCAAAGATATAACCAACATTCTGAAGTATGACATCACAAGATGAAAGGATGGATTTTAGCAGAGGATTTGGCAATTTACAGTATGTGAGCTTTGTGAAAGTCCTTCCTTTGATCTATTTGCTTTCCTAGTAAGATAAAGCACAGAAGTTATGCACAATCCAGCAAGGCAGGGCGATGTATAACTTTGGTTAAACAAACACCTAAGCTACAATACTATGGATTAATTCTCCTGTTAATTCAATCAGTGTCTTAGTCAAACAGAATAGCAGGCTGTTACATCAAAGACATAACCAACATTCTGAAGTATGACATCACAAGATGAAAGGATGGATTTTAGCAGAGGATTTGGCAAGTTACAGTATGTGAGCTTTGTGAAAGTCCTTGGTTTGATCTATTTGCTTTCCTAGTAAGATAAAGCACAGAAGTTATGCACAATCCAGCAAGGCAGGGCGATGTATAAATTTTGTTAAACAAACACCTAAGCTACAATACTATGGATTAATTCTCCTGTTAATTCAATCAGTGTCTTAGTCAAACAGAATAGCAGGCTGTTACATCAAAGATATAACCAACATTCTGAAGTATGACATCACAAGATGAAAGGATGGATTTTAGCAGAGGATTTGGCAAGTTACAGTATGTGAGCTTTGTGAAAGTCCTTGGTTTGATCTATTTGCTTTCCTAGTAAGATAAAGCACAGAAGTTATGCACAATCCAGCAAGGCAGGGCGATGTATAACTTTTGTTAAACAAACACCTAAACTACAATACTATGGATTAATTATATCAGTGTCATAGTCAAACAGAATAGCAGGCTGTTACTTGGCAACATCAAAGATATAACCAACATTCTGAAGTATGACATCACAAGATGAAAGGATGGATTTTAGCAGAGGATTTGGCAACTTACAGTATGTGAGCTATGTGAAAGTCCTTGGTTTGATCTTTTTGCTTTCCTAGTAAGATAAAGCACAGAAGTTATGCACAATCCAGCAAGGCAGGGCTATGTATAACTTTAGTTAAACAAACACCTAAGCTACAATACTATGGATTATTTCTTCTGTTAATTCAATCAGTGTCATAGTCAAACAGAATAGCAGGCTGTTACATCAAAGATATAACCAACATTCTGAAGTATGACATCATAAGATGAAAGGATGGATTTTAGCAGAGGATTTGGCAAGTTACAGTATGTGAGCTTTGTGAAAGTCCTTGGTTTGATCTTTTTGCTTTCCTAGTAAGATAAAGCACAGAAGTTATGCACAATCCAGCAAGGCAGGGCGATGTATAACTTTGGTTAAACAAACACCTAAGCTTCAATACTATGGATTAATTCTCCTGTTAAATCAATCAGTGTCATAGTCAAACAGAATAGCAGGCTGTTACTTGGCAACATCAAAGATATAACCAACATTCTGAAGTATGACATCACAATCACAAGATGAAAGGATGGATTTTAGCAGAGGATTTGCCAACTTACAGTATGTGAGCTTTGTGAAAGCACAATTTTAGTATTTCTTCAAAACTTGTAGCATTTGCTACATAACTCAAATCATCAGCATTACATATAGGTCTTAAGGTAAGGACATGTTCTTCAAGTTGGAGGCTTCTCTTGAATTTGCCAATACTCATTGCTGGAAAATTGCTCTTAACTGCCTGGTGCCAACAAGCTCTCACGCTTAGGAATAAACGAGACCAATGAACAAAACTTCTGTGTTAGCTAAGGAAAAGATCATGGTTTGGTAAGAAACATTATGTCAGCCTAACCAATGATAGTTGGACTCACATAGGACTTGATGGCTACCTCTTGGTTGAAAGTCCTTGGTTTGATCTATTTGCTTTCCTGGTAAGATAAAGCACAGAAGTTATGCACAATCCAGCAAGGCAGGGCGATGTATAACTTTGGTTAAACAAACACCTAAGCTACAATACTATGGATTAATTCAATCAGTGTCATAGTCAAACAGAATAGCAGGCTGTTACTTGGAAACATCAAAGATATAACCAACATTCTGAAGTATGACATCACAAGATGAAAGGATGGATTTTAGCAGAGGATTTGGCAACTTACAGTATGTGAGCTATGTGAAAGTCCTTGGTTTGATCTTTTTGCTTTCCTAGTAAGATAAAGCACAGAAGTTATGCACAATCCAGCAAGGCAGTGAGGATTTGGCAAGTTACAGTATGTGAGCTTTGTATTGCACAATTTTATATTTCTTCAAAACTTGTAGCATTTGCTACATAACTCAAATCATCAGCATTACATATAGGTCTTAAGGTAAGGACATGTTCTTCAAATTGGAGGCTTCTCTTGAATTTGCCAATACTCATTGCTGGAAAATTGCTCTTAACTGCCTGGTGCCAACAAGCTCTCACGCTTAGGAATAAATGAGACCAATGAACAAAACTTCTATGTTAGCGAAGGAAAAGATCATGGTTTGGTCAGAAAAATTATGTCAGCCTAACCAATGATAGTTGGACTCACATAGGACTTGATGGCTACCTCCTAGTTGAAAGTCCTTGGTTTGATCTATTTGCTTTCCTAGTAAGATAAAGCACAGAAGTTATGCACAATCCAGCAAGGCAGGGCGATGTATAACTTTGGTTAAACAAACACCTAAGCTTCAATACTATGGATTAATTCTCCTGTTAAATCAATCAGTGTCATAGTCAAACAGAATAGCAGGCTGTTACTTGGCAACATCAAAGATATAACCAACATTCTGAAGTATGACATCACAAGATGAAAGGATGGATTTTAGCAGAGGATTTGGCAACTTACAGTATGTGAGCTTTGTGAAAGCACAATTTTAGTATTTCTTCAAAACTTGTAGCATTTGCTACATAACTCAAATCATCAGCATTACATATAGGTCTTAAGGTAAGGACATGTTCTTCAAGTTGGAGGCTTCTCTTGAATTTGCCAATACTCATTGCTGGAAAATTGCGCTTAAGTGCCTGGTGCCAACAAGCTCCCACGCTTAGGAATAAACGAGACCAATAAACAAAACTTCTGTGTTAGCTAAGGAAAAGATCATGGTTTGGTAAGAAAAATGATGTCAGCCTAACCAATGACAGTTGGACTCACATAGGACTTGATGGCTACCTCCTAGTTGAAAGTCCTTGGTTTGATCTATTTGCTTTCCTAGTAAGATAAAGCACAGAAGTTACGCACAATCCAGCAAGGCAGGGCGATGTCTAACTTTGGTTAAACAAACACCTAAGCTTCAATACTATGGATTGATTCAATCAGTGTCATAGTCAAACAGAATAGCAGGCTGTTACTTGGCAACATCAAAGATATAACCAACATTCTGAAGTATGACATCACAAGATGAAAGGATGGATTTTAGCGGAGGATTTGGCAAGTTACAGTATGTGAGCTTTGTGAAAGTCCTTAGTTTGATCTATTTGCTTTCCTAGTAAGATAAAGCACAGAAGTTATGCACAATCCAGCAAGGCAGGGCGATGTATAACTTTGGTTAAACAAACACCTAAGCTTCAGTACTATGGATTAATTCAATCAGTGTTATAGTCAAACAGAATAGCAGGCTGTTACTTGGTGTAACGGAGTTAAAATGCACTTTATTTTTGAGTACAGTTCACAATTTATACTTGAGATTTCATTTATAATTTATTTCTGTTAAGTATTTGTGAATTTTATCTTAACGAGTTATGTATATTTACTGTTATTTTATCAAATTTATGTTTCCTTTGAGAATGACCTTTTTGGTACTTTGCGGCTTCTGTACCTCCTGGGTTACCGTAGCTCCTTCCATCTGTCCCTCACAGTGCCTTTTTGCATTGCTGAGGGTTAGTCGTATGCAGAAACGTTGCTGTATCATTACCTTATTTACTGTGGAAAATAAGTGATTTAAGTTGTAATGTTCAGTTTATTTTATAAACTGATAGTAATACGATGTTAATCAGTCATTTTGTTTAGGTTTTGAGAGTTTTATATCACTTTGGAGACTGTTTTTAATGTAGCGGTTTTGGCGCGAATTGTGTAATATCCTACAGCGCCTGTGTCACGTGATTGACGTAGTGCCGCAGAGATTCTCAGTTAAAATAATATTTATTTTGCATGTGTAGGAGCAGAGGTGCAGAAAACAAATGTCCAGAAGGCACATTGAATGTTCTTTTGTCTTCTGCAGGTATGTTTTTCCTTGTATTTTCATACTTCTGTTTTGTTTTACAGCCGCATGTTGTCGTTTATTTTGTCCACTAGGTGTCACTGTTTTACCATTTGGTATACTGTTTCTCATGTTTTTTTAATGAGATTTATTGTTAATATACACTGTAAAACCAAAGTTTTTAAGCCATTTGTAGCAGCTATTGGTTATACGTATTTACATATAGTTAAAATATTGAAATGATGATTGTAATATATTTCTATGTAATATAAATTTGTTTTGAGCTCAGACAGTGCCGTTTTGCATTGCTGAGGGAGCAGAGGTGCAGAAAACAAATGTCCAGAAGGCACATTGAATGTTCTTTTGTCTTCTGCAGGAAATAAAAGCTGGAAAACAGTCAAAGTCTGGTTTTCTTCACTCCCCTGACCACATCCGTTACACTGGTGCCGTGACCTTTCGGATCTTCTGATCAGCTTGATGCTCATCGCCGTGGATGCTGTGCTGCCATCCTGATCCTTGTTTCAAGATAACTGTGTGGTCAAGTTTGTAAGAGACTCTGAATTGGGGCTAAGTGATCTGTGATGTTTGTCCTCAGTGGGTTAAACACACTGTTTTCTGTGTAATTTGTCTTTTAGTTTTTCTGCTCTGCTTAGTTACTGTAAAAATACACAACGCAAGTGCATTCATTCGGTCTAGACAGATAATAATAATGGATAACTTTTCTAGTCCTAGTTTGCCTAAAGGTAGGGGAGCTTGGCTCAGTGAGTTGGCAAACAGTGGGGCTGTGGGTCACTCACGGGGACCCCATAGTCATGTAGACACAGGTTTAGGTCAGAGCCTCGGGTGTACTCCTGCTAGTGGGTTTATGAGGGAGGGTCCCCATACTTCCACTCCTGGCAGTGATTTAGATGCCATTCACCATCTCACAGACATGGTAGGACAGTTAGGTGCTCAGATTGGTGAGTCCATTGTTGCAAAGTTAATGTCGGCTGGTGTTGTTAACACGAATAGTGATGTCCAGACAGCATCTCCTAGCCGAAACACATACTCTGACACTAACAGGAATGAACTTCCTCACATAACAGTTCATGTAAGACCTGATAAGACACTACAGACATTCAGAGGTGACAACACTGATAAACTCTCAGTCCAGGACTGGATTGACTTGACTAAGACTCATCTCAGAAAGCAAGAGATCCCTGTGTGTGACCAGGCGGAAGAGATCATGAGTCATTTGATGGGCAAGGCCAAAGATGTTGTAAAAATTGCCATGCGGAGTGACCCCACACTTAGTGTCAAACAGAGACCTGAACTGACAATGTTCTACTCCACTATTTCAGTGATGCTCCCTCATGTCTGCCTCTTGCTGACTTTTATTCTACTCTTCCCAAGCACAAAGAAAATCCAGTTGACTACTGGATAAGACTCAACAAGGCAGCTGACTTGACTCTTGAGGGCCTGCACAGAAAAGGGAAGCAGACGGAGAACATGAATGATGAAGTGGCTCTCATGTTCGTCAAACACTGCCCTGACCCAGAGCTATCCTTCACCTTTAAGTGTAAGCCAATTCAGGAGTGGTCTTCAAGAGATGTTCAGCTGAGGATTGATGATTACCAGAGCGAGTGGAGTGCTAGAGGCAGAGCTTTTGTGGCTGCACAGCTTAAATGTCACACAAGCGCCATCGCCCATGAGCAGGCCAGCCCACCATCATCAGGCCTAGCAGTGTCTGAGCAGAGCCACACTCCGAGTTCCCTGCCTTCCTCTTTCGGAGGCCAGTGTCAGGCTTCCCACCCGTCACACATCTCTCCAGCATCTGTGCCGGTTCAAGGTCAATCCCAACATGCTTCACGTCATTCCTCTGTTCCAGTTGTGGCACAAAATCTCCAACAGTCGGAGGAGCGGCTCCTCTCTCGTATGGTTGACATGTTTCAGGAGATGATGGAGAATATGCCGCAGCGCAACATTTCTCATCCAGTTCGAGGTGGGAAGTTCCAGCGGGCCCTTTCGTGACGAGCACTCCAGAGGTACAGTTTGCAAAGTTTGCAATGACCCAGGTCACTCAACTACCTCACATTGCATGTCTGAAAGATTGTGTTTCTCCTGTCTTGCTCCTGGCCACACCAGACTCAGTTGCCCTGCTAGTAGCGCCTCCCTGCCCCAGCCTGAGGGAAACTAGCTGACCTGTATTCGGAGGGAGACAGTACAGGTCATGTCGCAAGCTCCCAAAATGACACATCTGACGCTGAATCGGTTTACTCATCTGTGAAAAATTCATGCAAGGACTCTGAAGTTGTTGTTTATCTGAACATTCACAGAGTGGGCAGCTGTGACAGCCTTTTCTACACACCTGCTATAATGTGTGGGACATTGACAATGGGTGGGATGATGGACAGTGGTTCAATGGCCTGCAGCATCAGCGAAACTGCTGAGACCAAATTGAAAGAATCTGGCGTACTTACTGACCAAAACAACGTTGATGTGGACGTGGTCTTAGTTGGATGTGGCGGACTTCGTGTTAAGCCAAAGTGTGCTTTCGACATTGAGATGGAAGTGTATGGCTGCAAGATGCTGGTTCCCACGCTTGTTGTTCCTGGTCAGTACGATGACTTGATTCTTGGGACGAATGTCATAAAACACATCCTACGTAAGTCTAAACTGTGTGAGTCATACTGGAAGACTGTGTCTGGCCCCTGCTCTTCCACAGACCCTGAAGTTGAACGTTTCCTGTCTATGCTCTCTGGTCTGAACCCCTGGAAAGGCGAGGATGTTCCTGACAAGGTTGGTACTGTCAGGTGTAACTCAGTTACCTGCCTTGAGCCTGGCCGTGAATATCTCATTTGGGGGAAACTGCCCAAAAACACAGCTGTGTCACCAGGCAGTACGGTTATGACTGAGCCCACGTTGTCCCGTTCGGCTCCCAGAGGTGTTCTGGTCTCAAGGATTGTGACTCCTCTTTGGGGAGACAGGTGGGTCCCGCTAAAGCTCATTAATACATCTGAAAAGCCTGTGCTGTTGAGACAAAATGCAAAGCTGGCTGATGTTTACTCCTGTGTGGCGCTTGAAGACATGGATGTTGACAGTCACTCGGAGGTCCCCCTGGTCAACTGCACCCAGTCAGCGGTACCACCTACTACTGATGCGGACTCTGCCAAAGACAAACTATGCTCAGTGGGGCTCAGTAACGTTGACATTGAGTCATGTGAGGTGTCAGAGGACTGTAAAAAGAGAATGGCTGATCTGGTTTTGCAGTATGATGACATCTTTTCACGCCACCACCTCGACTGTGGAGAGGCAAAGGGCTTTGTACACCGAATACACCTGTCAGACAGCAGACCATGCAGGCTACCATACAGGAGAGTGCCCCCTGGTCAGTACCAAAAGCTGCGTCAAGTACTGAGTGAGATGGAAGAAAAAGAAATCATCCGAAAATTGACCAGCGAATACGTATCTCCGTTGGTGCTGGTCTGGAAAAAAAATGGAGACCTTCGCATCTGTACTGACTTTCGCTGGTTGAACAAGAGGACCCTGAAAGATGCTCACCCGCTCCCTCATCAGGCGGACTGCTTGGCAGCCCTGGGAGGCAACTGTCTGTTCAGTACGATGGATTTGACTTCAGGTTTTTACAACATGCCACTCCACGAGGATGACAGGAAGTACTCTGCCTTCACCACTCCCATGGGCCTGTACGAGTACAATCGTCTGCCACAGGGTCTCTGCAACAGCCTGGGAAGCTTTATGCGCATGATGACCAGCATTTTCAGGGATCAAAACTACATGTCTCTGTTGTGCTACTTGGATGACTTGTTGGTGTTCGCACCAGATGAAAAGACTGCCTTGTTGCGGCTGCATATGGTGTTTGACAGACTGCGGGGCCATAACCTAAAGTTAGCCCCCAAAAAGTGCTTCTTTCTCTGGAGGTCTGTCAAGTTTCTTGGGCACATAATCGATGAGAATGGTGTTTCAACGGACCCCAGTAAGGTTGAGAGCATCACGAACATGACAAGCCTTGACCTCATGGAGCCTGATGGTGTGACCCCGTCTCAGAAGCGAATAAGATCGTTTTTGGGGATGATAAATTACTATCAACACTTTGTGCCTCGCTACTCTGCCACTGCCAAGCCGCTGTTTGATCTGCTGAAGGGTGAAAGGAAGAAAAGTAAACAGAACAAGAAGAAAGTGTCAAGCAGGAAATTGCATGCGTCTGACTGGACACCTGAGCAGGATCAGGCTTTTGAAAACCTGAAGGCTTTGCTGGTTAACAGTGTCGCCCTCGCTCATCCTGACTTCACACGTCCCTTCTTGCTGTCGACTGATGCATCTCTAGATGGCATAGGTGCTGTTTTATCTCAGGTCCAGGAAGGTGACACACGAGCTAGACCCATTGCTTTTGCCAGCAAGTCATTATCTCAGTCCCAGAAAAACTACCCAGCACACCGCCTTGAGTTTCTTGCTTTAAAATGGTCAGTCTGTGACAAGTTTAGTCACTGGCTGAAGGGTCATAAATTCACGGTTTGGACGGACAACAACCCGTTGACTCACATCCTGACTAAGCCGAAGCTGGACTGTTGTGAGCAACGCTGGGTAGCCAAGTTGGCGAGTGCCATTTGTCAAGAAAAATGTCGGTCACAGATTGCTTGCCGAAACATATGCAGGTCTTCTTGCTGAAGTCAAAGATGTGTCAAGTGTTTCTGTTCAAAATGCCTTCCGTTCGTCCAGTGCTCACGATAAATCCTCTCCTGTAAGTGACATTGTACAGTCTACATGTGGTTCACTTCTCATGTGTGCTCATTCTGTAGCAAGGGAGGAAGTGGCTGCTGTGTTTCAGTCGCACATTGAGTGGGATGCTGGTCCTAGAGCCCGTGCTGCTGAAGTTTTGCAGTTCCTGCCTCAGTTTGTTCCTCCTGGACAAGATACCCTGCCTGCTTACTCTGAGAAAGAGCTCCATGACAAGCAGCTGGAGGATGGAACTCTCTCTCGTGTTCTGTCGTACGTTGAGAGACGTCGGAGACCTTCTAGAAGAGAACGGTTTAGGGAGTCAGTCGCTGTCACAAGATACCTGAAGCACTGGGAGAAACTGACTGTGAGTAATGGTGTCCTGTACAGGGTTTCAAAAGACCAGAAAATGAAAGCAAAGCGTCTCCAGTATGTTGTCCCCGATTCACTCATGACTGAGGTTTTACGTGGAGTTCACGATGGAGCTGGTCATCAAGCTCAGTCCAAGAGCCTCAGCTTGACTAGGCAGAGGTTTTTCTGGTTGAACCTTGACAGAGATGTGAGAGACTACATTCGACATTGTCAGAGATGCACCGTAAGCAAGACTGTTGAGCCTGAGGGGCGAGCACCCCTTGAGTCCATAACATCGAGCAGGCCGCTTGAGCTGGTCTGTATTGACTTTTGGTTGGCAGAAGACTCCAAAAACAAGTCTGTCGATGTCTTGGTTATAACAGACCATTTCACACGAATGGCTCAGGCCTTTCCATGTAGAGATCAGACAGCTAAGCAGGTAGCGAGAGTTCTCTGGAATCGCTATTTCTGTGTCTTTGGATTCCCCGAAAGGATTCATAGCGACCAAGGTGCGAACTTTGAGAGCCACTTGATAAGTGAGCTAATGAGGGTCTCAGGCGTCAGGAAGTCCCACACAACTCCTTATCACCCGATGGGGAACGGTAGTGTGGAACGATTTAATCGGACTCTTGGGGGCATGATTCGTGCTTTATCTCCTGAAGAAAAGACTGACTGGCCACGACGCTTGCAGACTCTGACTTTCATGTACAATTGTACTGCCCATGAGACGACGGGCTTTCCCCCCTTTTACCTTATGTTTGGCCGTGTTCCTCGCTTACCTGTTGATGTCCTCTTCCGTTCTGTCCTTCACGACTCTGCTGTCACAGGCTATGATAAGTATGTGGCATGTCTCAAGAATGATCTGAAAGAGGCGATGGATCTTGCCCAGGACCATGCTGTGAAAGAGCAGAGCAGACATGCTCGTTTGTACAACAGGAGAGTAAAAGGGTCCAACATTGTCATCGGTGACAGGGTTCTCTTGGCCAACAGGAAGGAGAGAGGTAAAAAGAAGCTTGCTGATCGGTGGGAATCTACCATCTACACTGTAGTGGACATTAATGTTGAGACACATACATACAGGATTTGTGACACAGTCACTGGACTAGAGAAGGTGATCCATAGGAACCTGTTGATGCCAGTCAACTTCCTTCCTATTGAGGACTCGAGTGGATTGTCTGATCTGACTTCATCCACGTCTCTCACAGGCTCTTCTGTCCAGGAGACTGACATTGATGGAGAGGCAGGAGACACCATGTTTGAGGGTGAGAGCAGGACTCATTGTGTGGATAGTGAAAACCTTGAGGAAGAGAGTGGCAGGAGCTCAGCTGTGACTGTGACCAGACGGGGTCCCATGACTGATCCTGAGCCTGTGGATTCTGAGTGGAGAACAATCGAGTGGATAACCCAACTTTCTGAGCCAAGTTTATCACAGGTGGACTTTACTGTTTTGACGTGTGTGACCTCTGACCCTCAGAGTACTTCAGTCTCTCTTGTGTGTCATCAGACAAATCAGCCTGCGACTTGTGGTTCCAGCTTTACAGCTGCTGAGGACTCTTCCACACATGCAAGTCAGCCTGACAATGCTGATACCATGACACAGACTGATAAGTGTTTGTGTAATATTCTTCTTCCAACTTCCTTGTTATTAGCAGTTTTTTTTTTTTGAGCCTGCACTGCACTGTTTCTTGGGGTCTTGCGGGGTGTAGAAGGCACCCTGTTTCCAGTTGTTGGGTTGAGAAATAAGCACTGCTCTCATACCCCGTCATCCTTATGGGATACATTTGATGTTGGTTTTCTTGGTAACAAGTCTAACCCTATTTGTCATGTCTACTTCGATTGTATTTTCGATAGAATTTTATCTTAACGAGTTATGTATATTTACTGTTATTTTATCAAATTTATGTTTCCTTTGAGAATTACCTTTTTGGCACTTTGCGGCTTCTGTACCTCCTGGGTTACCGTAGCTCCTTCCATCTGTCCCTCACAGTGCCGTTTTGCATTGCTGAGGGTAAGTTGTATGTAAAAACGTTGCTGCATCATTACCTTATTTACTGTGGAAAATAAGTGATTTAAGTTGTAATGTTCAGTTTATTTTATAAACTGATAGTAATACGATGTTAATCAGTCATTTTGTTTAGGTTTTGAGAGTTTTATATCACTTTGGAGACTGTTTTAATGTAGTGGTTTTGGCGCGAATTGTGTAATATCCTACAGCGCCTGTGTCACGTGATTGACGTAGTGCCGCAGATATTCTCAGTTAAAATAATATTTATTTTGCATGTGTAGGAGCAGAGGTGCAGAAAACAAATGTCCAGAAGGCACATTGAATGTTCTTTTGTCTTCTGCAGGTATATTTTTCCTTGTATTTTCATACTTTCTGTTTGGTTTTACAGCCGCATGTTGTCGTTTATTTACGACATGTCGTTTTATTGTTAATATACACTGTAAAACCGAAGTTTTTCAGCCATTTGTAGCAGCTCTTGGTTATAAATATGTACATATAGTTAAAATATTGAAATGATGATTGTAATATATTTCTATGTAATATAAATTTGTTTTGCGCTCAGACAGTGCCGTTTTGCATTGCTGAGGGAGCAGAGGTGCAGAAAACAAATGTCCAGAAGGCACATTGAATGTTCTTTGGTCTTCTGCAGGAAATAAAAGCTGGAAAACAGTCAAAGTCTGGTTTTCTTCAACTCCCCTGACCACATCCGTTACATTGGCAACATCAAAGATAGAACCAACATTCTGAAGTATGACATCACAAGATGAAAGGATGGATTTTAGCAGAGGATTTGGCAATTTACAGTATGTGAGCTTTGTGAAAGTCCTTGCTTTGATCTTTTTGCTTTCCTAGTAAGATAAAGCACAGAAGTTATGCACAATCCAGCAAGGCGGGCGATGTATAACTTTGGTTAAACAAACACCTAAGCTTCAGTACTATGGATTAATTCTCCTGTTAAATCAATCAGTGTCATAGTCAAACAGAATAGCAGGCTGTTACTTGGCAACATCAAAGATATAACAAACATTCTGAAGTATGACATCACAAGATGAAAGGATGGATTTTAGCAGAGGATTTGGCAACTTACAGTATGTGAGCTATGTGAAAGTCCTTGGTTTGATCTATTTGCTTTCCTAGTAAGATAAAGCACAGAAGTTATGCACAATCCAGCAAGGCAGGGCGATGTATAACTTTGGTTAAACAAACACCTAAGCTACAATACTATGGATTAATTCAATCAGTGTCTTAGTCAAACAGAATAGCAGGCTGTTACATCAAAGACATAACCAACATTCTAGAAGTATGACATCACAAGATGAAAGGATGGATTTTAGCAGAGGATTTGGCAAGTTACAGTATGTGAGCTTTGTGAAAGTCCTTGCTTTGATCTTTTTGCTTTCCTAGTAAGATAAAGCACAGAAGTTATGCACAATCCAGCACGGCAGAGCAATGTATAACTTTGGTTAAACAAACACCTAAGCTACAATACTATGGATTAATTCTATCAGTGTCATAGTCAAACAGAATAGCAGGCTGTTACTTGGCAACATCAAAGATATAACCAACATTCTGAAGTATGACATCACAAGATGAAAGGATGGATTTTAGCAGAGGATTTGGCAAGTTACAGTATGTGAGCTTTGTGAAAGTCCTTGGTTTGATCTATTTGCTTTCCTAGTAAGATAAAGCACAGAAGTTATGCACAATCCAGCAAGGCAGGGCGATGTATAACTTTGGTTAAACAAACACCTAAGCTACAATACTATGGATTAATTCAATCAGTGTCATAGTCAAACAGAATAGCAGGCTGTTACTTGGCAACATCAAAGATATAACCAACATTCTGAAGTATGACATCACAAGATGAAAGGATGGATTTTAGCAGAGGATTTGGCAACTTACAGTATGTGAGCTATGTGAAAGTCCTTGGTTTGATCTATTTGCTTTCCTCGTTTAAACGTACAGGAAGCCCGCTATTTACACTTCAATTTAAAAATAATACAATTTTTCAATACCTATTTGAAGGATCTTGTCCGAGGGCACTCATCCATTTGACAAAAAATCAGTGTCAGTGTGTTCTAGACATGTTCAACATATAGTCCATGGGCCAGACCAGATTCCGGTACCACTCAAGGTGACAAAACTTAGTGATGATTTTTGAAAATGTCCATGTCTGTAGATTATTTTTTGCTATGATAGACTTTCCTGACTGGTAGCTGAGTCACAGTAATCAGCTCATGAAGAGACCCCGCCCCCCCAAACTGAAATGCATTTTAGACGCTGGTGCATATCCTGGTTTAAGCTATTGTTTAGGACATTTCTCAATGTTAAATACTATTGTGTTTGGTATCATTTTAACGGGGACATTCCTGGCTTCCATTCGAGACCAATTGTGGATCTTTATGTCATACATTGAAGTAACTGTAGCTCTTGAAATTGTAAAAAACACACATTTTCCCCAATTTCCGCCTAAAATATACTTTTTCATTTAGCCCTGTGACATCTAGGAACATCAGGGACACAAAACACAGAAACTGGAATACTCACAAGCCTCTTAAGTATTCAGGAAGTGTATAATATGCCCATACTTTTATCATTGTGAAACAATATTATGAGCCATAAATCAGAACAATGACTGGCAGAAATCTCTCACGTTTACCATCTCATTGCAGCTTGTAATGGAATGTGACAGGGCTTGAACAAGATCAAATGTAATTTGTAACAGTATACTCTGGAGGAGAGTAATTTTGTATATTTCAAATAAATGTTTACTATGTTTTATAAAACAATGAAAAAAAAAATAAACCAAATGAAAAAAAAAAAATACTTCACTCACTCATACAGGCATTTTATAGTTTCGCACTACTCACAGTACTTCCACTGTAAAAAAGTTCATCTTCTTTGAAGCCCACCACTACCCAGCATCCAGCACATGCCCTTTCTGCTTCAACCAGTACTTCTGTTCGAGCATGTAAAGAAATTAGTGAGCCTGCAAGCTAGCTAGCTAGCTAGAGATCTGTGATTGACCCGGAAAATGGAAGCAAAGCTATCTTTTGGAGGGTATCAGAATATGTTTTAGGCAAAGTATGTGTACACATACATGGAAATTGACTGTGGTTTACATTTCTCTCAGTCTGTAACATATAAATAGACATACATTTATGAACAAGGTAAACAAATAATACATATTGACTGTGCTAACTTTACCCTCAACATACTGTATTGTTATTGTACATGATAAAAGGATTATCATAAAACTTCAACTAATTGCCCAAGCTTTGATTTGCTGCACCACTAGCCTGTGCACATCAGTACAGCCTTAACAACAATAACTTGCTGAATGCCTGACATACTGATTTGGATTGTTTAACAACCTGCATAGCATTAAGCATATACCATAGACTCTAAATATTAATGGACGAAGCCTGAGTGACGTCACCCATCTGTTACGGCAGAGGGTTCTGGGGGCTCCTCAGCAGCCACCCTGATGGAAATCCTGTCTCACCCTAACTTTCAGTCAACCTAACGACAGGCTGAGAGCTGGAGCTGAGGCGGGTTTTAAGCCTCTTGACAAATCGTTATATCACGCCCAACCGTTAATCAGGTCAGCTCCGCGCCTAACTATGGATAATTCGTTGAGTTTTCAAAATCAAATTGGAGCCCCCCGTACAGTGTTTGCCAGTGATGACAATAACTAATCAGACCAAAGTTTCAGCAAAAAGTGTTAACTCCTGGAGATCTCTGTTCAGGGCAGCTCAGATACACAACCATGAAGCAGCTTTGGAACTGGCAAAAGACATTCCTGAAGGTCAGGTCATTTCAGAAATCAACTACCTTAATGGAATTCAAGAATGAAAAGAAAAGAAAAGAAAACCGCCAGTGATTGCCCTGAAGGGACAAAATCTGAAAGAGGGACCAAATAGCAGAGATTAACTGTAACAGTGACAAGAATCATGTGCTGATGCAAAAATCAGCGGTGCATCCACAATGAAAATCGACAGCAGAATCTTTAACATTGTGAGTCCATGTAGCAGGACCCAACCACAGATCCTCTTGATGTCTACTACCAGACAACAATCAAAGATGCTGAATGACAGATCAGGGGCATAGGGGTCATGTACACCACCTTGCCATGCAGAGTTTCTCTGTATCTTGGGCTCTGGCAGTTTTCTTTTTTTTTTCAAGGATTCAAGGTCTTTCCTCATAGTAAAAAAACCTGGAAATTCAATATGCTCTTCCCATTGAGCAATAACTTATTATTTGAATATCATGATATCACGGTTACTGCTCCAATTAAAATATACATTGCCATCATTTATTGCCCACAGGGTGTCATCATGAGGATTGTGTTGTGGAAATGGACATGTAACTCTCAGATATCCCTGATGATGGAACACCACTGATTGAACATCCTCACATGCTCGGGTCACCTCTCTGCTAAAAAAACCCAAACTCAACCCAGCCCAAGTTGAAAACTACAGACTGGTTTCACTTCTGCCCTTTCTGTCAAAAATACTCGAGCGCACAGTCTTTAATCAAGTCTCTGAGTACCTTTCCACAAATGATCTGTTTGACCAAAATCAGTCAGACTTTAAGCAGGGCCACTCTACTGAAACTGCACTACTGTCAGTAACAGAATCCCTCACTTGTCTAGAGCTGCGGGTCAGTCCTCAGTTCTATTACTTCTAGACCTGTCTGCTGCCTTTGACACAGTCAACCATCAAATCCTCCTCTCCACGCTCTCTGAACTTGGCTTAACTTAATATCCTGTTGTGCTCTGCACGTTATTTCGTCAAAGGGCGTGGGCGTGGGCATGGTGTGCGTTCAAAGTTTGATGCGCATTTTAGCAACTTGCCAAAAAAGTAAATGCTTATATCTCTGACATCTAGTGTTCAATCATATTATGATTTCTCATGCATGATACGGGGCCCGCCCTGAACACATCCATGATTGAAATTTTTTGATTAGTCACAGCGCCACCTGTTGACAATAGGCAGTTACTGCTTCTCAATTAGCATGAGCAATTGCTACACAGTAGCTAATTTTGGAAACCTGTTTGCAACTGCATTGCATTGATAAGAAGCTCTTACGTAGCGTAGCGTTCCAAGGTCAGAAGTCGGAATTTGGAAGTCGGAATTTCCGATGTTGGAACTCGGAACTCGGAATTTCCGACTTCTAAAGTCCGAGATACCTGGGAAGTTGGAACTCTAAATTTTCGACTTCTGACTTCCGAGTTCCGATTTCCGAGGTCTAAAGTTGGAAGTCGGAATTTCCGACTTCCGAGGTAAATGGAAAACGACATAACGTCCAAATGTTTTTTGGGAGAAAACATGACATAACCTAGGAACTCGGAATTTCTGACTTCCGAGATAAATGGAAAACGACATAACGTCCAAATGTTTTTTGGGAGAAAACATGGCATAACCTAGGAACTCTGAATTTCTGACTTCCGCGGTACATAAACGTGGAATAACCTCGGAACTCTGAATTTCTGACTTCCGAGGTAAATAAACGTGGAATAACCTCGGAACTCTGAATTTCTGACTTCCGAGGTAAATAAATGTGGAAGACACGCGGAAGAGTTCCGACTTCAAACTTCCGAGTTCTGACTTCTGAGTTCCGAATTCTAAGTTCTGAGTTCCGAGTTCCGAGTTGCGACTTCCGACTTCCGAGTTCCGAGTTCTCAGTTCCGAGTTCCGACTTCCGAGCTCCGACTTCCGAGTTCCGACTTCCGACTTCCGACTTCAAACTTCCGAGTTCTGACTTCCGAGTTCCGAGTTCCGACTTCTGAGTTCTGACTTCCGAGTTCCGAGTTCTTCTGAGTTCTGACTTCCGAGTTCTTAGTTCCGAGTTCCAGGTTCCGACTTCCAAGTTCCGAGTTCCGACTTCTGTGTTCCGACTTCTGAGTTTCGAGTTCCGACTTCCGACTTCCGACTTCACACTTCCGACTTCACAGTTTCTAGTTCTAAGTTCCGAGATCCAAGTTCCAAGTTCCAAGTTCCAAGTTCTGAGTTGAGTTCCGAGTTCCGAGTTCTGAGTTCCGACTTCCGACTTCAAACTTCCAAGTTCTGACTTCTGAGTTCCGAGTTCTAAGTTCCGAGCTCTAAGTTCCGAGTTCTAAGTTCCGAGTTCTGAGTTCCGAATTCTGAGTTCCGAGTTCCGACTTCAAACTTCTGACTTCTGACTTCTGAGTTCCGAGTTCTCAGTTCCGAGTTCCGAGTTCCGAGTTCTGAGTTCCGAGTTCCGAGTTCCGAGTTCTGAGTTCTGAGTTCCGACTTCCGACTTCAAACTTCCGAGTTCTGACTTCTGAGTTCCGAGTTCCGAGTTCCGAGTTCTAAGTTCCGAGTTCCGAGTTCCGACTTCTGTGTTCCAAGTTCTGAGTTTCGAGTTCCGAGTTCTAAGTTCCAAGTTCCGAGTTCTGAGTTCCGAGTTCGCAGTTCCGAGTTCCGAGTTCCGAGTTCCGAGTTCTGAGTTCTCAGTTCCGACTTCCGACTTCAAACTTCCGAGTTCTGACTTCTGAGTTCCCAGTTCTGAGTTCCGACTTCCGACTTCCGACATCTGTGTTCTGAGTTCTGAGTTATATCTTTTATGTTGCCAAGTAACAGCCTGCTATTCTGTTTGACTATGACACTGATTGAATTAACAGAAGAATTAATCCATAGTATTGTAGTTTAGGTGTTTGTTTAACCAAAGTTATACATCGCCCTGCCTTGCTGAATTGTGCATAACTTCTGTGCTTTATCTTACTAGGAAAGCAAATAGATCAAACCAAGGACTACAGGTGGTAAGATATGTTGTATTTTGTTAGAAACTGATAGTTTACAATGTGATTCATGTCTGATTTTCCAATATATTTAAGTGAACAGTAAATCAATTGTTTTTTGTATTTTCATTTAGGCAAAGAAGAGATAAAAGCAACAGGTCTGACATCTTCCACAGAGGTGAAGTGTAAGTTAAACTCATCTGTTAAAAGTTATCTATCCTGTCATTGTTTTTAAGTTTCATAAGAGGATTGTCAAAACAAGCTATTGTTAACAATACAGTCTTCTAAAATAAAAATCACACTGGGTCATACACCAGCTAAATGTTAAATACAAAGGTGATGTTTTCTTTTCCATTTTACAATCAACAGAACCTAAAAATGACTAATTTCAACCTTCGTCTGCACACCTGTTACAGAGGTCAGGCTGGGGTCGCTTAGTTTGAAGGAACCTCCTCCTTTTTTCACCTGTGCTTGGACTAAGAGCTGTGCCAGATGCCCTGCTCATCCACTGTGGTAGAAATGACCTTACACCAGCAGCTCTCCCAGATGAGGAGTCCTCTCTGCCGTCACCCAGAGGAGCTGATTGACGTCTGAAGAAGGTGGACAGAGTCTGGAGCTTTGTGACAGTGAACAGTGAGAAGGCTACCATAGTCATCCTCAGATAAAACACAGAGATCCTGGTCAATATTTAATTTATTTTTCTTAACATGATGTTGCCCTGTGTTTGAAAGGCCAGATGCTGGAGGGTTGTGTTGGATTTGCTTTTCCATCATAGTTTAACAGTCAAACAATCATCCAGGATCTCTTTACTTTATTTGATTTTTGTTTGGATTTCTTTGTTAAATTATTTTTTATACTTTCTCCTATGTCCCAGCAGTTCGACCTGATGGTCTCCCTTTCTTATTTTCCACATGGTTAATGAAGCCATGGGTTGTTTATTGAAGATTTCTTTTCATAAAATGTTTAAATAAACTTTTTAAAAATCTGAATTGACTGTCTCTGATTAACTGGAGCAAGACAAAGTGTTGGTCACAGTAAAATAATTTAGCAGTTAAGTTTATAGTTCACATTTGAAAAGGCCTTGAACTGACATTCATTTCTTCTTGACCAACAACAGCTAAGACAACAGCAAAGCTAACAGACAAGCTCAGCTGGTCTCGTCTGAGATAAATGGCCTTCAAACTAATTTAATATTAAACATTTAAAGCCAATAAGCATAGCAAGATACGCATGAGATTCTATTTCCATTTATTCAGTCACAGACTTGTCAAACAGTCTGGCATTTTGTGCTGCTGTTTTCAAGAGTTAATAACTGAAGAGAAGAACTCCATCGAGAGAGGACAGGAAACGCTCAGGGGACGAGTCCTCCATGTTGTCAGGGGTTGCTGATGGATCTGAATCTGAGGGCATCTTCTGTAATAGAGAAAAACAATCATGGAGTTAAATGTAAAGTATAATGAATTTTACTGTGATGTTTCTGCCTCAGACCTGAAATCAGATCTGTCCTCAGGTTCTGCTAAACTTCAGCTTCTAAAGTTTGTTTTTAAGACAGGATAAATATTTAAGAGGAAAAACAAAATATATAATAAGACATGATGAATCCAATAATATGATCAGCTTCATGAATTTATGTTTTAAGACAAAAGTGTTCCTGCCACTTTCTATTGAAGATTATTGTAAACTGTCATCACATGGGCCAGCCTGATGAATTAAACTAATGTTAAATATTCTCAGATAATCAGACAGCCAATTTGTGTGCAGAACCTCACCGGAGCTGGAATCAGAGTCTGGACTGCTGTTTCCTTTGGGCATTGATTTCCTTGAAGACAGAAAGAAGAACAATTTAAACATGAACTTCTTGCAGAACCACAGAGGCTGTTAAAATCTTCTGCTAGTCTTCCTTACATTTTAGGAAGGATTATAAATTGTTACTAAAATTACTTTGATGCCGATAGCGGTTACAATAACACGGTCCAATCATATGCGAGATCATTTTACCTTTGAGTCCTATGTGAAGGCGTTCTCTTCAGAATCAGCACTGCAAAGACAAGATGATGGCGTCCACCTTCACAAGCTGCTGCTTCAGTCTGGCTGCATCATGGTCTCCTACAGGAACACCACAGAAATGCAATCAAAGTACTTCACTGTATTTATCAGAGGATGTACTGTATGCAAAGTAAAAAAAAATTAGCTGTAATTCCTCAAAAAGATTTGAGACTGTTTCTTTTCCCTTCTCTGTTTGCCTGTACATGACCTTTTAGTGCTGTAGAAGATGCTACCGTAAATCCTGGATCAGCTGTGCGGATGGTGTGACTGTGTGGTAAAGCTTTGTTTAAGTTGTCACGCACATACTCATATGCCTTTGGAGAATAAAAGTGCAGTGCGGTGGCAAACTGCTTATAAAATATAAAATAGTATTCTATTGATGAGGTGCCCCAATCAAAGCGTCATACAGAGTATCAGCAGCTTTAGAGGGAGGAGACGAGCACATTATGGAGAGGAGCGCAACCTGAGAAAAAGGAAATCCCCAGTTTAAAATGTTGGTGAAGAGGGAAACAGGACGACATAAATGTAAATGTTGAAATTCTTTTGAATGCAGAGGCTGTGAATGTTCAGTTTTCTTTGGCTAAGGCAACAATAGCCTGTAGTTTAATCCTGGTGTTTCTCTTCGTTAACGATTATTGAAGCGAAATCAAAAATAAATGCATGACATTTAAAACATATTAACATGTGTGGGGGAAAACGCGATCTTTATGCCTTCTTTTATTGTCTCCTCCTATGTCTCCTCCTAACTACAATAACAGCAGCCTGTTGTGCGTAACACTGGTCTCCTGCATTAACACCTTCCTTTCAAAGGTGATAAATACAGATACAGTCACAATCACCACAATGTTTGTCAGGTTTTGTCAATTTTTAGAACAATTTCTCAATGAGCGTCATTAAATGTACAATATGATCAACTTGTGACTGTTGAATTGGTGTGTGTGGAAGACAATGTAGAATATTTATCACGTTTAAGCAGCATGATGCTCGGTTAATATTACATTACACCGCCGCCGGTTGTTGATGTTTGTGTTCACGTTTCGGTTAGTCTCTTAAATCAGTAACAGTTATACTAAATCAGAGCTTACCTTTAGTTTTATCTGGATACATAGAGAAATAATCTACCCTCGTATATAGTCCTATGAATTTCAGCCTGCACAGTGAAAGTAAAACCTGTTACTCTCGGTATAGCCCACTTATCACTCAGACTGTAAACATGTACACATTAGTAATGATGCAGGCCAGATTACAATTATGTCACTTTGTTTTTCCCCTAGATACTTTTGAGACCTTACCAGACGTTTTTATTTTTGCTGTAAAATAACTGTACAGTCAATGAACCACATCTATGAGCGGATTTTATATTACCATTCTTGGTTTTAAATACAATTTCAATCACAATAACGACATAACAATATCAAGAAACATAGCATGTCAGTTATTAGGTTTGCTCATTTAATAAAATAAAATAAAAAGATAAATCATGCCGGATAAGTAACCTAGCTTTACAACATTTCAGCTAACCTTAGACTGCTTATGTGTTAGCTAGCTAGATAACAACTTTAACCAATGACACATGAATCACTTTTTTACTTACCGAAAAAAGATCCCTTAGATCCAACAGGTTGGTTAGAACAGTTTACTGCAGAACAACTCATTTTGCCAGCTCAAAAAAGACGAAAAAACTGAACGAAAAAATTCAATGGCGTCTCGGCTTTCCTTCACGAAGTAACTTTTACTATTCACAAAGAGAGCTAGGCAAGATCCGCGGCTGTCAATCATCGTCAAATATGACGTAAAATCCCGTTTTTCAACCTCAAATAACTTATTTAGAAAAAACTTCACAGAAAAATGAGCACTTGAACACAATGTAGTGTGATAATAACTAATGATCACAGCAGAGTTTAGGTTTGGAAAAAAATTATGTGACGAGTATTTTAGCTTTACAGTTTGACCCACATCCCATCTGTTATCAATGAGGAGGCAGGGTTTATGACCTATACTGCAGCCAGTCAGTAGGGGGAGCTCTAAAAATAAAAGCTTCACTAGACCGGGGACCTTGTCCTGTCCATTATTTTTACAGCCTATAGATATAACCAACATTCTGAAGTATGACAACACAAGATGAAAGGATGGATTTTAGCAGAGGATTTGGCAACTTACAGTATGTGAGCTTTGTGAAAGTCCTGGGTTTGATCTTTTTGCTTTCCTAGTAAGATAAAGCACAGAAGTTATGCACAATCCAGCAAGGCAGTGAGGATTTGGCAAGTTACAGTATGTGAGCTTTGTATTGCACAATTTTATATTTCTTCAAAACTTGTAGCATTTGCTACATAACTCAAATCATCAGCATTACATATAGGTCTTAAGGTAAGGACATGTTCTTCAAGTTGGAGGTTTCTCTTGAATTTGCCAATACTCATTGCTGGAAAATTGCTCTTAAGTGCCTGGTGCCAACAAGCTCTCACGCTTAGGAATAAACGAGACCAATGAACAAAACTTCTGTGTTAGCTAAGGAAAAGATCATGGTTTGGTGAGAAAAATGATGTCAGCCTAACCAATGACAGTTGGACTCACATAGGACTTGATGGCTACCTCCTAGTTGAAAGTCCTTGCTTTGATCTATTTGCTTTCCTAGTAAGATAAAGCACAGAAGTTATGCACAATCCAGCAAGGCAGGGCGATGTATAACTTTGGTTAAACAAACACCTAAGCTACAATACTATGGATTAGATCAATCAGTGCCATAGTCAAACAGAATAGCAGGCTGTTACTTGGCAACATCAAAGATATAACCAACATTCTGAAATATGACATCACAAGATGAAAGGATGGATTTTAGCAGAGGATTTGGCAAGTTACAGTATGTGAGCTTTGTGAAAGTCCTTTATTTGATCTATTTGCTTTCCTAGTAAGATAAAGCATAGAAGTTATGCACAATCCAGCAAGGCAGGGCGATGTATAACTGTGGTTAAACAAACACCTAAGCTTCAATACTATGGATTAATTCTCTTCTTAAATCAATCAGTGTCATAGTCAAACAGAATAGCAGGCTGTTACTTGGCAACATCAAAGATATAACCAACATTCAGAAGTTTGACATCACAAGATGAAAGGATGGATTTTAGCAGAGGATTTGGCAACTGACAGTATGTGAGCTTTGTGAAAGTCCTTGGTGTGATCTATTTGCTTTCCTAGTAAAATAAAGCACAGAAGTTATGCACAATCCAGCAAAGCAGGGCGATGTATAACTTTGGTTAAACAAACACCTAAGCTACAATTCTATGGATTAATTCTTCTGTTAATTCAATCAGTGTCATAGTCAAACAGAATAGCAGGCTGTTACATCAAAGGTATAACCAACATTCTGAAGTATGACATCACAAGATGAAAGGATGGATTTTAGCAGAGGATTTGGCAACTTACAGTATGTGAGCTTTGTGAAAGCACAATTGTAGTATTTCTTCAAAACTTGTAGCATTTGCTACATAACTCAAATCATCAGCATTACATATAGGTCTTAAGGTAAGGACATGTTCTTCAAGTTGGAGGCTTCTCTTGATTTTGCCAATACTCATTGCTGGAAAATTGCTCTTAAGTGCCTGGTGCCAACAAGCTTTCAAGCTTTGGAAGAAATGAGACCAATGAACAAATTTTCTGTGTTAGCTCATGGTTTGGTAAGAAACATTATGTCAGCCTAACCAATGATAGTTGGACTCACATAGGACTTGATAATAATAATAATAATAATAATAATAATAATAATAATTTTGTTTATATAGCACCTTTTAAAAACACAGGTTTACAAAGTGCTTTGACAAACAGCAAGAACAAAGCAAACTAAACACAGAAAAACATTAACAACAGTAAGAATATAACAGATGCAAAATACCAAAAATAATTAAAAACAATTCAACAGAAAAGAACCCAAAGTGCACGATACACAACCAGACATATATAACCCAACCATCATAAGAACCATCATAAGAACCCAGGAACATAAGAACCCAACAACATGAGCTGAGACCAAGAGGACCAAAGATTTAAAAAGATGTAAGAAACTAAGAGATAAAAGCAAATAAAAAGCAATGAGAAGGTAAGCGCAGTAAAGGAAATAAAAACAAGTGGTTAAAGGATCAAAAAACCCAAAACTATAATATTAATAAAAATAAAAATTAACTATAAATACGAAACATAAATAGACAAAGTAAGTAAGATAAGAAATTACCAAGTTAAAACACAAGAGGAGATTAAGATATGAGCATAAATACGAGATAAGACCATAAATAAAAGACAGTAAGAAGTAGAAGAAGATAAAAATAGTAAATCCAGTAAGAGAAGACATTAAGAAGACGACATCACATAAAAGCAAGTCTGTAAAAGTATGTTTTAAGAAGGGATTTAAAAGAATTGAGGGAGTCTGCGAGTCTTATCTCCTCAGGGAGGTCGTTCCAAAGTCGAGGGGCCCTGACTGAAAAGGCCCGGTCACCTTTAGTTTTAAGTCTCGACTTTGGAACGACCAGGAGGCTCCCACCCGAGGATCTAAGACTGCGGGCTGGCTCATATGGTGTCAGTAACTCTGTTATATAGCTTGGAGCCAGCCCCGTCCGTGCTTTAAAAGTAATGAGTAAAATCTTAAAATCGATTCTAAAACGTACAGGAAGCCAGTGTAATGAAGCTAAAATTGGAGTGATGTGATGTTGTCTGTTACAACCAGTAAGAAGCCTAGCTGCTGCATTTTGGACCAGCTGGAGGCGAGACAGTGACTTATTTGTGATTCCGGAAAAGAGGGAGTTACAGTAGTCAAGTCGGGAGAAGATGAGGGCGTGGATGATCTTTTCAAGGTCTCGTTGGGTTAGGATTGTTTTAATTTTGGAGATGGTGCGTAGATGGAAGAAGCTTGATCGGACAACTGTTTTGATATGGGATTCAAAGGTGAGATTGCAATCGAATGTTACTCCTAGATTTCTGGCGGTGGGTTGGACATTGGTGAATAAGGGACCGAGGCTGCTCTTTGAGATATGAGTGGTGTTTGGCGGGTTGAATACTATTTATTTCAGATTTAGAATTGTTCAGTTGGAGAAAGTTTTGCGCCATCCAGCAGTTGATATCGCTTAGGCAGTTTCTGACAGCAGCTAGGCTCCTAGGGTCCTCAGGTCTCAAAAGAAGGTATATCTGTGTGTCGTCTGCGTAGCAGTGAAAGGAGACATTGTGGCGTTCAATTATTTGGCCAAGAGGCAGCATATAAATGGAGAATAAAATGGGACCTAAAACCGAACCTTGCGGTACACAACTAGGAGGTTGATGGCTACCTCCTAGTTGAAAGTCCTTCCTTTGATCTATTTGCTTTCCTAGTAAGATAAAGCACAGAAGTTATGCACAATCCAACAAGGCAGGGCAATGTATAACTTTGGTTAAACAAACACCTAAGCTACAATACTATGGATTAATTATCCTGTTAATTCAATCAGTGTCTTAGTCAAACAGAATAGCAGGCTGTTACATCAAAGACATAACCAACATTCTGAAGTATGACATCACAAGATGAAAGGATGGATTTTAGCAGAGGATTTGGCAAGTTACAGTATGTGAGCTTTGTGAAAGTCCTTGGTTTGATCTATTTGCTTTCCTAGTAAGATAAAGCACAGAAGTTATGCACAATCCAGCAAGGCAGGGCGATGTATAACTTTGGTTAAACAAACACCTAAGCTACAATACTATGGATTAATTATATCAGTGTCATAGTCAAACAGAATAGCAGGCTGTTACTTGGCAACATCAAAGATATAACCAACATTCTGAAGTATGACATCACAAGATGAAAGGATGGATTTTAGCAGAGAATTTGGCAACGTACAGTATGTGAGCTTTGTGAAAGCAAAATTGTAGTTTTTCTTCAAAACTTTTAGCATTTGCTACACAACTCAAATCATCAGCATTACATATAGGTCTTAAGGTAAGGACATGTTCTTCAAGTTGGAGGCTTCTCTTGAATTTGCCAATACTCATTGCTGGAAAATTGCTCTTAAGTGCCTGGTGCCAACAAGCTTTCACGCGTAGGAATAAATGAGACCAATGAAAAAAACTTCTGTGTTAGCTAAGGAAAAGATGATGGTTTGGTAAGAAAAATGATGTCAGCCTAACCAATGACAGTTGGACTCACATAGGACTTGATGGCTATCTCCTAGTTCAAAGTCCTTCCTTTGATCTATTTTCTTTCCGAGTAAGATAAAGCACAGAAGTTATGCACAATCCAGCAAGGCAAGGAGATGTATAACTTTGGTTAAACAAACACCTAAGCGACAATACTATGGATTAATTCTCCTGTTCAATCAATCAGTGTCATAGTCAAACAGAATAGCAGGCTGTTACTTGGCAACATCAAAGACATAACCAACATTCTGAAGTATGACATCACAAGATGAAAGGATGGATTTTAGCAGAGGATTTGGCAAGTTACAGGATGTGAGTTTTGTGAAAGTCCTTGCTTTGATCTATTTTCTTTCCTAGTAAGATAAAGCACAGAAGTTATGCACAATCCAGCAAAGCAGGGCGATGTATAACTTTGGTTAAACAAACACCTAAGCTACAATACTATGGATTAATTCTCCTGTTAATTCAATCAGTGTCTTAGTCAAACAGAATAGCAGGCTGTTACATCAAAGATATAACCAACATTCTGAAGTATGAAAGGATGGATTTTAGCAGAGGATTTGGCAACTTACAGTATGTGAGCTTTGTGAAAGTCCTTGGTTTGATCTTTTTGCTTTCCTAGCAAGATAAAGCACAGAAGTTATGCACAATCATGCAAGGGAGGGCGATGTATAACTTTGGTTAAACAAACACCTAAGCTACAATGCTTTGGATTAATTATATCAGTGTCATAGTCAAACAGAATAGCAGGCTGTTACTTGGCAACATCAAAGATATAACCAACATTCTGAAGTATAACATCACAAGATGAAAGGATGGATTTTAGCAGAGGATTTGGCAAGTTTCAGGATGTGAGCTTTGTGAAAGTCCTTGCTTTGATCTATTTTCTTTCCTAGTAAGATAAAGCACAGAAGTTATGCACAATCCAGCAAAGCAGGGCGATGTATAACTTTGGTTAAACAAACACCTAAGCTACAATACTATGGATTAATTCTCCTGTTAATTCAATCAGTGTCTTAGTCAAACAGAATAGCAGGCTGTTACATCATAGATATAACCAACATTCTGAAGTATGACATCACAAGATGAAAGGATGGATTTTAGCAGAGGATTTGGCAACTTACAGTATGTGAGCTTTGTGAAAGTCCTTGCTTTGATCTATTTGCTTTCCTAGTAAGATAAAGCACAGAAGTTATGCACAATCCAGCACGGCAGAGCAATGTATAACTTTGGTTAAACAAACACCTAAGCTACAATACTATGGATTAATTCTATCAGTGTCATAGTCAAACAGAATAGCAGGCTGTTACTTGGCAACATCAAAGACATAACCAACATTCTGAAGTATGACATCACAAGATGAAAGGATGGATTTTAGCAGAGGATTTGGCAAGTTACAGTATGTGAGCTTTGTGAAAGTCCTTGGTTTGATCTATTTGCTTTTCTCGTTTAAACGTACAGGAAGCCCGCTATTTACACTTCAATTTAAAAATAATACAATTTTGCAATACCTATTTGAAGGATCTTGTCCGAGGGCGCTCATCCATTTGACGAAAACTCAGTGTCAGTGTGTTCTAGACATGTTCAACATATAGTCCATGGGCCAGACCAGATTCCGGTACCACTCAAGGTGACAAAACTTAGTGATGATTTTTGAAAATGTCCATGTCTGTAGATTATATTTTGCTATGATAGACTTTCCTGAGTGGTAGCTGAGTCACAGTAATCAGCTCATGAAGAGACCCCGCCCCCCCAAACTGAAATGCATTTTAGACGCTGGTGCATATCCTGGTTTAAGCTATTGTTCAGGACATTTCTCAATGTTAAATACTATTGTGTTTGGTATCATTTTAAAGGGGGCATTCCTGGCTTCCATTCAAGACCAGTTGTGGATCTCCAATTTCCGCCTAAAATATACTTTTTCATTTAGCCCTGTGACATCTAGGAACATCAGGGACACAAAACACAGAAACTGGAATACTCACAAGCCTCTAAGTATTCAGGAAATGTATAATATGCCCATACTTTTATCATTGTGAAACAATATTATGAGCCATAAATCAGAGCAATGACTGGCAGAAATCTCTCACGTTTACCATCTCATTGCAGCTTGTAATGGAATGTGACAGGGCTTGAACAAGATCAAATGTAATTTGTAACAGTATACTCTGGAGGAGAGTAATTTTGTATATTTCAAATAAATGTTTACTATGTTTTATTAAACAATGAAAAAATAAATAAACCAAATGAAAAAAATTAAATACTTCACTCACTCATACAGGCATTTTATAGTTTCGCACTACTCACAGTACTTCCACTGTAAAAAAGTTAATCTTCTTTGAAGCCCACCACTACCCAGCATCCAGCACATGCCCTTTCTGCTTCAACCAGTACTTCTGTTCGAGCATGTAAAGAAATTAGTGAGCCTGTAAGCTAGCTAGCTAGCTAGAGATCTGTGATTGACCTGGAAAATGGAAGCAAAGCTATCTTTCGGAGGGTATCAGAATATGTTTTAGGCAAAGTATGTGTACACATACATGGAAATTGACTGTGGTTTACATTTCTCTCAGTCTGTAACATATAAATAGACATACATTTATGAACAAGGTGACTGTGCTAACTTTACCCTCAACATACTGTATTGTTATTGTACATGATAAAAGGATTATCATAAAACTTCAACTAATTGCCCAAGCTTTGATTTGCTGCACCACTAGCCTGTGCACATCAGTACAGCCTTAACAACAATAACTTGCTGAATGCCTGACATACTGATTTGGATTGTTTAACAACCTGCATAGCATTAAGCATATACCATAGACTCTAAATATTAATGGACGAAGCCTGAGTGACGTCACCCATCTGTTACGGCAGAGGGTTCTGGGGGCTCCTCAGCAGCCACCCTGATGGAAATCCTGTCTCACCCTAACTCATAGTCAACCTAACGACAGGCTGAGAGCTGGAGCTGAGGCGGGTTTTAAGCCTCTTGACAAATCGTTATATCACGCCCAACCGTCAATCAGGTCAGCTCCGCGCCTAACTATGGATAATTCGTTGAGTTTTCAAAATCAAATTGGAGCCCCCCGTACAGTGTTTGCCAGTGATGACAATAACTAATCAGACCAAAGTTTCAGCAAAAAGTGTTAACTCCTGGAGATCTCTGTTCAGGGCAGCTCAGATACAAAACCATGAAGCAGCTTTGGAACTGGCAAAAGACATTCCTGAAGGTCAGGTCATTTCAGAAATCAACTACTTTGATGGAATTCAAGAATGAAAAGAAAAGAAAAGAAAACCGCCAGTGATTGCCCTGAAGGGACAAAATCTGAAAGAGGGACCAAATAGCAGAGATTAACTGTAACAGTGACAAGAACCATGAGCTGATGCAAAAATCAGCGGTGCATCCACAATGAAAATCGACAGCAGAATTTTTAACATTGTGAGTCCATGTAGCAGGACCCAACCACAGATCCTCTTGATGTCTACTACCAGACAACAATCAAAGATGCTGAATGACAGATCAGGGGCATAGGGGTCATGTACACCACCTTGCCATGCAGAGTTTCTCTGTATCTTGGGCTCTGGCAGTTTTCTTTTTTTTTTTCAAGGATTCAAGGTCTATCCTCATAGTAAAACAACCTGGAAATTCAATATGCTCTTCCCATTGAGCAATAACTTATTATTTGAATATCATGATATCACGGTTACTGCTCCAATTAAAATATATATTGCCATCATTTATTGCCCACAGGGTGTCATCATGAGGATTGTGTTGTGGAAATGGACATGTAACTCTCAGATATCCCTGATGATGGAACACCACTGATTGAACATCCTCACATGCTCGGGTCACCTCTCTGCTAAAAAAACCCAAACTCAACCCAGCCCAAGTTGAAAACTACAGACTGGTTTCACCTCTGCCCTTTCTGTCAAAAATACTCGAGCGCACAGTCTTTAATCAAGTCTCTGAGTACCTTTCCACAAATGATCTGTTTGACCAAAATCAGTCAGACTTTAAGCGGGGCCACTCTACTGAAACTGCACTATGGTCAGTAACAGAATCCCTCACTTGTCTAGAGCTGCGGGTCAGTCCTCAGTTCTATTACTGCTAGACCTGTCTGCTGCCTTTGACACAGTCAACCATCAAATCCTCCTCTCCACGCTCTCTGAACTTGGCTTAACTTAATATCCCGTTGTGCTCTGCACGTTATTTCGTCAAAGGGCTTGGGCATGGTGTGCGTTCAAAGTTTGATGCGCATTTTAACAACTTGCCAAAAAAGTAAATGCTTATATCTCTGACATCTAGTGTTCAATCATATTATGATTTCTCATGCATGATACGGGGCCCGCCCTGAACACATCCATGATTGACATTTTTTGATTAGTCACAGCGCCACCTGTTGACAATAGGCAGTTACTGCTTCTCAATTAGCATGAGCAATTGCTACACAGTAGCTAATTTTGGAAACCTGTTTGCAACTGCATTGCATTGATAAGAAGCTCTTACGTAACGTAGCGTTCCAAGGTCAGAAGTCGGAATTAGGAACTCGGAATTTCTGACTTCCGAGATAAATGGAAAACGACATGTTTTTTGGGAGAAAACATGGCATAACCTAGGAACTCTGAATTTCTGACTTCTGAGGTACATAAACGTGGAATAACCTCGGAACTCTGAATTTCTGACTTCCGAGGTAAATAAACGTGGAAGACACGCGGAAGAGTTCCGACTTCAAACTTCCGAGTTCTGACTTCTGAGCTCCGAATTCCGAGTTCCGAGTTCCGAGTTCCGAGTTCCGAGTTCTCAGTTCCGAGTTCCGAGTTCCGAGTTCCGAGTTTCGAGTTCCGAGTTCCGAGTTCTGAGTTCCGAGTTCCGACTTCAAACTTCTGACTTCTGACTTCTGAGTTCCGAGTTCTTCTGAGTTCTGACTTCTGAGTTCCGAGTTCCGAGTTCCGATTTCCGAGTTCCAGGTTCCGACTTCCGACTTCTGAGTTCCGACTTCTGTGTTCCGAGTTCTGAGTTTCAAGTTCCGAGTTCCGACTTCCAAGTTCCGACTTCCGACTTCCGACTTCTCAGTTTCTAGTTCTAAGTTCCGAGATCCAAGTTCCAAGTTCCAAGTTCCGAGTTCTGAGTTGAGTTCCGAGTTCTGAGTTCCGACTTCCAACTTCAAACTTCCAAGTTCTGACTTCTGAGTTCTGAGTTCTAAGTTCCGAGCTCCAAGTTCCGAGTTCCGAGTTCTAAGTTCTGAGTTCTGAGTTCCGAATTCTGAGTTCCGAGTTCCGACTTCAAACTTCTGACTTCTGACTTCTGACTTCTGAGTTCCGAGTTCTCAGTTCCGAGTTCCGAGTTCCGAGTTCCGAGTTCTGAGTTCCGACTTCAAACTTCTGAGTTCTGACTTCTGAGTTCCGAGTTCTAAGTTCCGAGTTCCGGCTTCCGACTTCCGACTTCTGTGTTCCGAGTTCCGAGTTCCGGCTTCCGACTTCCGACTTCTGTGTTCCGACTTCCGACTTCCGACTTCCGAGTTCTGAGTTCTGAGTTCCGAGTTCCGAGTTCCGACATCCGACTTCCGAGTTCAAACTTCCAAGTTCTGACTTCTAAGTTCCGACTTCCGCGTTCCGACTTCCGACTTCCGAGTTCAAACTTCCAAGTTCTGACTTCTGAGTTCCGAGTTCCGACTTCCGACTTCCGAGTTCAAACTTCCAAGTTCTGACTTCTGAGTTCCGACTTCCGACTTCCGACTTCCAAGTTCAAACTTCCAAGTTCTGACTTCTGAGTTCTGAGTTCCAAGTTCTGACTTCCGAGTTCCGAGTTCCGAGTTCCGAGTTAAAACTTCCAAGTTCTGACTTCTGAGTTCCGAGCTCCGAGTTCCGAGTTCCGAGTTCCGGGTTCCGAGTTCCGACTTTCCGACTTCCGACTTCCGACTTCAAACTTCCGAGTTCTGACTTCTGAGTTCTGAGTTCCGACTTCCGAGTTCCGAGTTCCGTGTTCCGAGTTCTGTGTTCCGAGTTCCGAGTCCCGAGTTCCGAGCTCCGAGTTCCGAGTTCCGAGTTCCGAGTTCCGAGTTCAAACTTCCAAGTTCTGACTTCTGAGTTCCGAGTTCTGAGTTCCGAGTTCCGAGCTCCGAGTTCCGAGTTCTAAGTTCCGAGTTCCGAGTCCTGAGTTCTGAGTTCTGAGTTCCGACTTCCGAGTTCCGAGTTCAAACTTCCAAGTTCTGAGTTCTGAGTTCTGAGTTTCGAGTTCCGAGTTCTAAGTTCCGAGTTCCGAGTTCCGAGTTCTGAGTTCTGAGTTCTCAGTTCCGACTTCCGACTTCAAACTTCCGAGTTCTGACTTCTGAGTTCCGAGTTCCGAGTTCAGAGTTCCGACTTCCGACTTCTGTGTTCCGAGTTCTGAGTTATATCTTTTATGTTGCCAAGTAACAGCCTGCTATTCTGTTTGACTATGACACTGATTGAATTAACAGAAGAATTAATCCATAGTATTGTAGCTTAGGTGTTTGTTTAACCAAAGTTATACATCGCCCTGCCTTGCTGAATTGTGCATAACTTCTGTGCTTTATCTTACGAGGAAAGCAAATAGATCAAACCAAGGACTTTCACAAAGCTCACATACTGTAAGTTGCCAAATCCTCTGCTAAAATCCATCCTTTCATCTTGTGATGTCATACTTCAGAATGTTGGTTATATCTTTTATGTTGCCAAGTAACAGCCTGCTATTCTGTTTGACTATGACACTGATAGAATTAATCCATAGTATTGTAGCTTAGGTGTTTGTTTAACCAAAGTTATACATCGCCCTGCCTTGCTGGATTGTGCATAACTTCTGTGCTTTATCTTACTAGGAAAGCAAATAGATCAAACCAAGGACTTTCACAAAGCTCACATACTGTAACTTGCCAAATCCTTTGCTAAAATCCATCCTTTCATCTTGTGATGTCTTACTTCAAATAGATCAAACCAAGGACTTTCAACTAGGAGGTAGCCATCAAGTCCTTCAAGTACCGTATTTTCCGCACTATAAGGCGCATTTAAAAGCCTTTAATTTTCTCAAAAAACGACAGTGCGCCTTATAATCCGGAGCGCCTTATATATGGATCAATTGGTTAATTGGGTGATCCATACTGGTTGTACACGGCGCTCAGCGACACTGACTCGGATAATGACGAGAGGGAGCCGGGCATGTTGGATGCCGTCCTCGCCCAACTGTTCAATTCGGACACTGAAGAAGAAGAATTCGAGGGATTCGTGGACGGGGAATGAACTGAAAAAGTGAGCTTTACTTGTTATACGTAACTGAACAATGTTGAGTTATGCACTAACGCAGGGGTGCCCTACCTTTTTTGAACCAAGATCTACTTTTAAAGTTGCCAGTCTGCCGAGATCTACCAGTCCACATAGTGAGCCATAGCCTTTACCAACAGCCTACAAACGCATTTAATACTCACACAACAAACAGAAAATAATAAATGAGAGTTCTGTAAAAAATAATGCAGACTACAGACTACAGCAGGCTGCTGTGAGATGATTTTGCTTTTGTTAAATTAGCTGCAGACACGGTGAGAGTGAACGGAGTAAAGTCCAACCGACTGTTTGACCGGGTCACCGGGTGTGTTCCCACCTCGGTCCGTACGGATCACGGATCAACTGTGTGCTGTAGCACTAAAAGTAAAAAGTAAAAAGGTTCGCGTGGTGGCTGGCGCTCCAGTGCAAGTGTGTGTGTGTGTGTGTGTGTGTGTGTGTGTGTGTGTGTGTGTGTGTGCGTGTGCGTGTGCGTGTGTGTGTGTGTGTGCGTTTGCGCTGTTTGTTGGTGTGTCTCGTCCCCCGCGATGCTCACAGTCATGACAGCAGAGAGGAGCAGAGAAAAGTAGCTGCAGCTTCATCAAATGCGCTTAATACTCGTAGCATAGTTTCTATATATGACTTTTTGGTAAAACATTTACCCCCCCGGTTTTACCTGCATGTCCTTGCGCATGCCTGCACTCTCTCTTGCGCGCGCTCTCTCTCTCGCTCGCTCTCTCATGCACGCAGCAATTTCATGAATAAATGAAAAATTAAATACACACAGGTCGGAAGTATACTTGGGCTCCCAACACAGGTATCGTGTGTGGGAAACAGTGCAATGAGATGAAATTGAAATCACTTTTCTATTTTACAATTGTATTTTATATTGACAAAATATCTCGCGATCGACTGAGAATCAGTCAGCGATCTACCTGTCGATCGCGATCGACTGTTTGGGCACCCCTGCACTAACGTTTGAATTAGCGGTATCAGACTGTGTTTCTTTTACGTGTTTACAACTGAACAAGGCTGGGAGATATTGTGAATATGCACATTAACGTTTGAACAACGTTGAGTTATTGTGAATGCACTACGTATAAAACTACGTTTTGAGAGTTAAGAGAAACGTCAAAGAAATAATTTATTATTTGGGGAAATCGTCTTATGTACTTTTGTTTTTGTAGTTTTATACGTTACATTTTATACGTATTTATATTTATATATTCACAATATCTCCCAGCCTTGTTCAGTTGTAAACACGTTCTATTCTATGCGCCTTATAATCCGGTGCGCCCTATATATGAAAACAGTTCTAAAATAGGCCATTCATTGAAGGTGCGCCTTATAATCCGGTGCGCCTTATAGTGCGGAAAATACGGTAACCTGTTATTTTGATCATTATTGAAAATACGTGGGCTGCTGGGTCCTCTGTTTTTAACGAAATCGTTCTATATTTAAGCTATATTTAAGCTAGGTTAGCACCACAGACCGTAGACTACAGGTGGTAAAATATGTTGTATTTTGTTAGAAACTGATAGTTTGCAATGTGATTCATGTCTGATTTTCCAATATATTTAAGTGAACAGTAAATCAATTGTTTTTTGTATTTTCATTTAGGCAAAGAAGAGATAAAAGCAGCAGGTCTGACATCTTCCACAGAGGTGAAGTGTAAGTTAAACTCATCTGTTAAAAGTTATCTATCCTGTCATTGTTTTTAAGTTTCATAAGAGGATTGTCAAAACAAGCTATTGTTAACAATACAGTCTTCTAAAATAAAAATCACACTGAGTCATACACCAGCTAAATGTTAAATACAAAGGTGATGTTTTCTTTTCCATTTTACAATCAACAGAACCTAAAAATGACTAATTTCAACCTTCGTCTGCACACCTGTTACAGAGGTCAGGCTGGGGTCGCTTAGTTTGAAGGAACCTCCTCCTTTTTTCACCTGTGCTTGGACTAAGAGCTGTGCCAGATGCCCTGCTCATCCACTGTGGTAGAAATGACCTTACACCAGCAGCTCTCCCAGATGAGGAGTCCTCTCTGCCGTCACCCAGAGGAGCTGATCGACGTCTGAAGAAGGTGGACAGAGTCTGGAGCTTTGTGACAGTGAACAGTGAGAAGGCTACCATAGTCATCCTCAGATAAAACACAGAGATCCTGGTCAATATTTAATTTATTTTTCTTAACATGATGTTGCCCTGTGTTTGAAAGGCCAGATGCTGGAGGGTTGTGTTGGATTTGCTTTTCCATCATAGTTTAACAGTCAAACAATCATCCAGGATCTCTTTACTTTATTTGATTTTTGTTTGGATTTTGAATTATTTTTTATACTTTCTCCTATGTCCCAGCAGTTCGACCTGATGGTCTCCCTTTCTTATTTTCCACATGGTTAATGAAGCCATGGGTTGTTTATTGAAGATTTCTTTTCATAAAATGTTTAAATAAACTTTTTAAAAATCTGAATTGACTGTCTCTGATTAACTGGAGCAAGACAAAGTGTTGGTCACAGTAAAATAATTTAGCAGTTAAGTTTATAGTTCACATTTGAAAAGGCCTTGAACTGACATTCATTTCTTCTTGACCAACAACAGCTAAGACAACAGCAAAGCTAACAGACAAGCTCAGCTGGTCTCGTCTGAGATAAATGGCCTTCAAACTAATTTAATATTAAACATTTAAAGCCAATAAGCATAGCAAGATACGCATGAGATTCTATTTCCATTTATTCAGTCACAGACTTGTCAAACAGTCTGGCATTTTGTGCTGCTGTTTTCAAGAGTTAATAACTGAAGAGAAGAACTCCATCGAGAGAGGACAGGAAACGCTCAGGGGACGAGTCCTCCATGTTGTCAGGGGTTGCTGATGGATCTGAATCTGAGGGCATCTTCTGTAATAGAGAAAAACAATCATGGAGTTAAATGTAAAGTATAATGAATTTTACTGTGATGTTTCTGCCTCAGACCTGTAATCAGATCTGTCCTCAGGTTCTGCTAAACTTCAGCTTCTAAAGTTTGTTTTTAAGACAGGATAAATATTTAAGAGGAAAAACAAAATATATAATAAGACATGATGAATCCAATAATATGATCAGCTTCATGAATTTATGTTTTAAGACAAAAGTGTTCCTGCCACTTTCTATTGAAGATTATTGTAAACTGTCATCACATGGGCCAGCCTGATGAATTAAACTAATGTTAAATATTCTCAGATAATCAGACAGCCAACTTGTGTGCAGAACCTCACCGGAGCTGGAATCAGAGTCTGGACTGCTGTTTCCTTTGGGCATTGATTTCCTTGAAGACAGAAAGAAGAACAATTTAAACATGAACTTCTTGCAGAACCACAGAGGCTGTTAAAATCTTCTGCTAGTCTTCCTTACATTTTAGGAAGGATTATAAATTGTTACTAAAATTACTTTGATGCCGATAGCGGTTACAATAACACGGTCCAATCATATGCGAGATCATTTTACCTTTGAGTCCTATGTGAAGGCGTTCTCTTCAGAATCAGCACTGCAAAGACAAGATGATGGCGTCCACCTTCACAAGCTGCTGCTTCAGTCTGGCTGCATCATGGTCTCCTACAGGAACACCACAGAAATGCAATCAAAGTACTTCACTGTATTTATCAGAGGATGTACTGTATGCAAAGTAAAAAAAAATTAGCTGTAATTCCTCAAAAAGATTTGAGACTGTTTCTTTTCCCTTCTCTGTTTGCCTGTACATGACCTTTTAGTGCTGTAGAAGATGCTACCGTAAATCCTGGACCAGCTGTGCGGATGGTGTGACTGTGTGGTAAAGCTTTGTTTAAGTTGTCACGCACATACTCATATGCCTTTGGAGAATTAAAGTGCAGTGCGGTGGCAAACTGCTTATAAAATATAAAATAGTATTCTATTGATGAGGTGCCCCAATCAAAGCGTCATACAGAGTATCAGCAGCTTTAGAGGGAGGAGACGAGCACATTATGGAGAGGAGCGCAACCTGAGAAAAAGGAAATCCCCAGTTTAAAATGTTGGTGAAGAGGGAAACAGGACGACATAAATGTAAATGTTGAAATTCTTTTGAATGCAGAGGCTGTGAATGTTCAGTTTTCTTTGGCTAAGGCAACAATAGCCTGTAGTTTAATCCTGGTGTTTCTCTTCGTTAACGATTATTGAAGCGAAATCAAAAATAAATGCATGACATTTAAAACATATTAACATGTGTGGGGGAAAACGCGATCTTTATGCCTTCTTTTATTGTCTCCTCCTATGTCTCCTCCTAACTACAATAACAGCAGCCTGTTGTGCGTAACACTGGTCTCCTGCATTAACACCTTCCTTTCAAAGGTGATAAATACAGATACAGTCACAATCACCACAATGTTTGTCAGGTTTTGTCAATTTTTAGAACAATTTCTCAATGAGCGTCATTAAATGTACAATATGATCAACTTGTGACTGTTGAATTGGTGTGTGTGGAAGACAATGCAGAATATTTATCACGTTTAAGCAGCATGATGCTCGGTTAATATTACATTACACCGCCGCCGGTTGTTGATGTTTGTGTTCACGTTTCGGTTAGTCTCTTAAATCAGTAACAGTTATACTAAATCAGAGCTTACCTTTAGTTTTATCTGGATACATAGAGAAATAATCTACCCTCGTATATAGTCCTATGAATTTCAGCCTGCACAGTGAAAGTAAAACCTGTTACTCTCGGTATAGCCCACTTATCACTCAGACTGTAAACATGTACACATTAGTAATGATGCAGGCCAGATTACAATTATGTCACTTTGTTTTTCCCCTAGATACTTTTGAGACCTTAACAGACGTTCTTATTTTTGCTGTAAAATAAATGTACAGTCAATGAACCACATCTATGAGCGGATTTTTTATTACGATTCTTGGTTTTAAATACAATTTCAATCACAATAACGACATAACAATATCAAGAAACATAGCATGTCAGTTATTAGGTTTGCTCATTTAATAAAATAAAATAAAAAGATAAATCATGCCGGATAAGTAACCTAGCTTTACAACATTTCAGCTAACCTTAGACTGCTTATGTGTTAGCTAGCTAGATAACAACTTTAACCAATGACACATGAATCACTTTTTTACTTACCGAAAAAAGATCCCTTAGATCCAACAGGTTGGTTAGAACAGTTTACTGCAGAACAACTCATTTTGCCAGCTCAAAAAAGACAAAAAAACTGAACGAAAAAATTCAATGGCGTCTCGGCTTTCCTTCATGAAGTAACTTTTACTATTCACAAAGAGAGCTAGGCAAGATCCGCGGCTGTCAATCATCGTCAAATATGACGTAAAATCTCGTTTTTCAACCTCAAATAACTTATTTAGAAAAAACTTCACAGAAAAATGAGCACTTGAACACAATGTAGTGTGATAATAACTAATGATCACAGCAGAGTTTAGGTTTGGAAAAAAATTATGTGACGAGTATTTTAGCTTTACAGTTTGACCCACATCCCATCTGTTATCAATGAGGAGGCAGGGTTTATGACCTATACTGCAGCCAGTCAGTAGGGGGAGCTCTAAAAATAAAAGCTTCACTAGACCGGGGACCTTGTCCCGTCCATTATTTTTACAGTCTATGGATATAACCAACATTCTGAAGTATGACATCACAAGATGAAAGGATGGATTTTAGCAGAGGATTTGGCAAGTTACAGTATGTGAGCTATGTGAAAGTCCTTGGTTTGATCTTTTTGCTTTCCTAGTAAGATAAAGCACAGAAGTTATGCACAATCCAGCAAGGCAGTGAGGATTTGGCAAGTTACAGTATGTGAGCTTTGTATTGCACAATTTTATATTTCTTCAAAACTTGTAGCATTTGCTACATAACTCAAATCATCAGCATTACATATAGGTCTTAAGGTAAGGACATGTTCTTCAAGTTGGAGGTTTCTCTTGAATTTGCCAACACTCATTGCTGGAAAATTGCTCTTGAGTGCCTGGTGCCAACAAGCTCTCACGCTTAGGAATAAACGAGACCAATGAACAAAACTTCTGTGTTAGCTAAGGAAAAGATCATGGTTTGGTGAGAAAAATGATGTCAGCCTAACCAATGACACTTGGACTCACATAGGAATTGATGGCTACCTCCTAGTTGAAAGTCCTTGCTTTGATCTATTTGCTTTCCCAGTAAGATAAAGCACAGAAGTTATGCACAATCCAGCAAGGCAGGGCGATGTATAACTTTGGTTAAACAAACACCTAAGCTTCAATACTATGGATTAATTCTCTTGTTAAATCAATCAGTGTCATAGTCAAACAGAATAGCAGGCTGTTACATCAAAGATATAACCAACATTCTGAAGTATGACATCACAAGATGAAAGGATGGATTTTAGCAGAGGATTTGGCAAGTTACAGTATGTGAGCTTTGTGAAAGTCCTTAGTTTGATCTTTTTGCTTTCCTAGTAAGATAAAGCACAGAAGTTATGCACAATCCAGCAAGGCAGGGCGATGTATAACTTTGGTTAAACAAACACCTAAGCTTCAATACTATGGATTAATTCTCTTGTTAAATCAATCAGTGTCATAGTCAAACAGAATAGCAGGCTGTTACTTGGCAACATCAAAGATATAACCAACATTCTGAAGTATGACATCACAAGATGAAAGGATGGATTTTAGCAGAGGATTTGGCAAGTTACAGTATGTGAGCTTTGTGAAAGTCCTTAGTTTGATCTTTTTGCTTTCCTAGTAAGATAAAGCACAGAAGTTATGCACAATCCAGCAAGGCAGGGCGATGTATAACTTTGGTTAAACAAACACCTAAGCTTCAATACTATGGATTAATTCTCTTGTTAAATCAATCAGTGTCATAGTCAAACAGAATAGCAGGCTGTTACTTGGCAACATCAAAGATATAACCAACATTCTGAAGTATGACATCACAAGATGAAAGGATGGATTTTAGCAGAGGATTTGGCAACTTACAGTATGTGAGCTTTGTGAAAGCACAATTTTAGTATTTCTTCAAAACTTGTAGCATTTGCTACATAACTCAAATCATCAGCATTACATATAGGTCTTAAGGTAAGGACATGTTCTTCAAGCTGAAGGCTTCTCTTGAATTTGCCAACACTCATTGCTGGAAAATTGCTCTTAAGTGCCTGGTGCCAACAAGCTTTCATGCTTAGGAATAAATGAGACCAATGAAAAAAACTTCTGTGTTAGCTAAGGAAAAGATCATGGTTTGGTAAGAAAAATGATGTCAGCCTAACCAATGACAGTTGGACTCACATAGGACTTGATGGCTATCTCCTAGTTGAAAGTCCTTGGTTTGATCTATTTGCTTTCCTAGCAAGATAAAGCACAGAAGTTACGCACAATCCAGCATGGCAAGGAGATGTATAACTTTGGTTAAACAAACACCTAAGCTACAATACTATGGATTAATTCTCCGGTTCAATCAATCAGTGTCATAGTTAAACAGAATAGCAGGCTGTTACTTGGCAACATCAAAGATATAACCAACATTCTGAAGTATGACATCACAAGATGAAAGGATGGATTTTAGCAGAGGATTTGGCAATTTACAGTATGTGAGCTTTGTGAAAGTCCTTGGTGTGATCTATTTGCTTTCCTACTAAGATAAAGCACAGAAGTTATGCACAATCCAGCAAAGCAGGGCGATGTATAACTTTGGTTAAACAAACACCTCAGCTACAATACTACGGATTAATTCTCTTGTTAAATCAATCAGTGTCATATTCAAACAGAATAGCAGGCTGTTACATCAAAGGTATAACCAACATTCTGAAGTATGACATCACAAGATGAAAGGATGGATTTTAGCAGAGGTTTTGGCAACTTACAGTATGTGAGCTTTGTGAAAGCACAATTGTAGTATTTCTTCAAAACTTGTAGCATTTGCTACATAACTCAAATCATCAGCATTACATATAGGTCTTAAGGTAAGGACATGTTCTTCAAGTTGGAGGCTTCTCTTGAATTTGCCAATACTCATTGCTGGAAAATTGTTCTTAACTGCCTGGTGCCAACAAGCTCTCACGCTTAGGAATAAACGAGACCAATGAACAAAACTTCTGTGTTAGCAAAGGAAAAGATCATGGTTTGGTAAGAAAAATTATGTCAGCCTAACCAATGATAGTTGGACTCACATAGGACTTGATGGCTATCTCCTAGTTGAAAGTCCTTCCTTTGATCTATTTGCTTTCCTAGTAAGATAAAGCACAGAAGTTATGCACAATCCAGCAAGGCAGGGCGATGTATAACTTTGGTTAAACAAACACCTAAGCTACAATACTATGGATTAATTCTCCTGTTAATTCAATCAGTGTCATATTCAAACAGAATAGCAGGCTGTTACATCAAAGACATAACCAACATTCTGAAGTATGACATCACAAGATGAAAGGATGGATTTTAGCAGAGGATTTGGCAAGTTACAGTATGTGAGCTTTGTGAAAGTCCTTGGTTTGATCTATTTGCTTTCCTAGTAAGATAAAGCACAGAAGTTATGCACAATCCAGCAAGGCAGGGCGATGTATAACTTTGGTTAAACAAACACCTAAGCTACAATACTATGGATTAATTCTCCTATTAATTCAATCAGTGTCTTAGTCAAACAGAATAGCAGGCTGTTACATCAAAGATATAACCAACATTCTGAAGTATGACATCACAAGATGAAAGGATGGTTTTTAGCAGAGGATTTAGCAACTTACAGTATGTGAGCTTTGTGAAAGTCACTGCTTTGATCTTTTTGCTTTCCTAGTCAGATAAAGCTCAGAAGTAATGCACAATCCAGCAAGGCAGGGCGATGTATAACTTTGGTTAAACAAACACCTAAGCTACAATACTATGGATTAATTCTCCTATTAATTCAATCAGTGTCTTAGTCAAACAGAATAGCAGGCTGTTACATCAAAGATATAACCAACATTCTGAAGTATGACATCACAAGATGAAAGGATGGATTTTAGCAGAGGATTTGGCAAGTTACAGTATGTGAGCTTTGTGAAAGTCCTTGGTTTGATCTATTTGCTTTCCTAGGAAGATAAAACACAGAAGTTATGCACAATCCAGCAAGGCAGAGCAATGTATAACTTTGGTTAAACAAACACCTAAGCTACAATACTATGGATTAATTCTATCAGTGTCATAGTCAAAGAGAATAGCAGGCTGTTACTTGGCAACATCAAAGATATAACCAACATTCTGAAGTATGACATCACAAAATGAAAGGATGGATTTTAGCAGAGGATTTGGCAAGTTACAGTATGTGAGCTTTGTGAAAGTCCTTGGTTTGATCTATTTGCTTTCCTAGTAAGATAAAGCACAGAAGTTATGCACAATCCAGCAAAGCAGGGCGATGTATAACTTTGGTTAAACAAACACCTAAGCTACAATACTATGGATTAATTCTCCTGTTAATTCAATCAGTGTCATAGTCAAACAGAATAGCAGGCTGTTACATCAAAGATATAACCAACATTCTGAAGTATGACATCACAAGATGAAAGGATGGATTTTAGCAGAGGATTTGGCAAGTTACAGTATGTGAGCTTTGTGAAAGTCCTTGGTTTGATCTATTTGCTTTCCTAGTAAGATAAAGCACAGAAGTTATGCACAATCCAGCAAGGCAGAGCAATGTATAACTTTGGTTAAACAAACACCTAAGCTACAATACTATGGATTAATTCTATCAGTGTCATAGTCAAAGAGAATAGCAGGCTGTTACTTGGCAACATCAAAGATATAACCAACATTCTGAAGTATGACATCACAAAATGAAAGGATGGATTTTAGCAGAGGATTTGGCAAGTTACAGTATGTGAGCTTTGTGAAAGTCCTTGGTTTGATCTATTTGCTTTCCTAGTAAGATAAAGCACAGAAGTTATGCACAATCCAGCAAAGCAGGGCGATGTATAACTTTGGTTAAACAAACACCTAAGCTACAATACTATGGATTAATTCTCCTGTTAATTCAATCAGTGTCATATTCAAACAGAATAGCAGGCTGTTACATCAAAGACATAACCAACATTCTGAAGTATGACATCACAAGATGAAAGGATGGATTTTAGCAGAGGATTTGGCAAGTTACAGTATGTGAGCTTTGTGAAAGTCCTTGGTGTGATCTATTTGCTTTCCTAGTAAGATAAAGCACAGAAGTTATGCACAATCCAGCAAAGCAGGGCGATGTATAACTTTGGTTAAACAAACACCTAAGCTACAATACTATGGATTAATTCTCCTGTTAATTCAATCAGTGTCATATTCAAACAGAATAGCAGGCTGTTACATCAAAGACATAACCAACATTCTGAAGTATGACATCACAAGATGAAAGGATGGATTTTAGCAGAGGATTTGGCAAGTTACAGTATGTGAGCTTTGTGAAAGTCCTTGGTTTGATCTATTTGCTTTCCTAGTAAGATAAAGCACAGAAGTTATGCACAATCCAGCAAGGCAGAGCAATGTATAACTTTGGTTAAACAAACACCTAAGCTACAATACTATGGATTAATTCTATCAGTGTCATAGTCAAAGAGAATAGCAGGCTGTTACTTGGCAACATCAAAGATATAACCAACATTCTGAAGTATGACATCACAAGATGAAAGGATGGATTTTAGCAGAGGATTTGGCAAGTTACAGTATGTGAGCTTTGTGAAAGTCCTTGGTTTGATCTATTTGCTTTCCTAGTAAGATAAAGCACAGAAGTTATGCACAATCCAGCAAAGCAGGGCGATGTATAACTTTGGTTAAACAAACACCTAAGCTACAATACTATGGATTAATTCTCCTGTTAATTCAATCAGTGTCATATTCAAACAGAATAGCAGGCTGTTACATCAAAGACATAACCAACATTCTGAAGTATGACATCACAAGATGAAAGGATGGATTTTAGCAGAGGATTTGGCAAGTTACAGTATGTGAGCTTTGTGAAAGTCCTTGGTTTGATCTATTTGCTTTCCTAGTAAGATAAAGCACAGAAGTTATGCACAATCCAGCAAGGCAGGGCGATGTATAACTTTGGTTAAACAAACACCTAAGCTACAATACTATGGATTAATTCTCCTATTAATTCAATCAGTGTCTTAGTCAAACAGAATAGCAGGCTGTTACATCAAAGATATAACCAACATTCTGAAGTATGACATCACAAGATGAAAGGATGGATTTTAGCAGAGGATTTGGCAACTTACAGTATGTGAGCTTTGTGAAAGTCCTTGCTTTGATCTTTTTGCTTTCCTAGTAAGATAAAGCTCAGAAGTTATGCACAATCCAGCAAGGCAGGGCGATGTATAACTTTGGTTAAACAAACACCTAAGCTACAATACTATGGATTAATTCTCCTATTAATTCAATCAGTGTCTTAGTCAAACAGAATAGCAGGCTGTTACATCAAAGATATAACCAACATTCTGAAGTATGACATCACAAGATGAAAGGATGGATTTTAGCAGAGGATTTGGCAAGTTACAGTATGTGAGCTTTGTGAAAGTCCTTGGTTTGATCTATTTGCTTTCCTAGTAAGATAAAGCACAGAAGTTATGCACAATCCAGCAAGGCAGAGCAATGTATAACTTTGGTTAAACAAACACCTAAGATACAATACTATGGATTAATTCTATCAGTGTCATCGTCAAAGAGAATATCAGGCTGTTACTTGGCAACATCAAAGATATAACCAACATTCTGAAGTATGACATCACAAGATGAAAGGATGGATTTTAGCAGAGGTTTTGGCAAGTTACAGTATGTGAGCTTTGTGAAAGTCCTTGGTTTGATCTATTTGCTTTCCTAGTAAGATAAAGCACAGAAGTTATGCACAATCCAGCAAAGCAGGGCGATGTATAACTTTGGTTCAACAAACACCTAAGCTACAATACTATGGATTAATTCTCCTGTTAATTCAATCAGTGTCATATTCAAACAGAATAGCAGGCTGTTACATCAAAGACATAACCAACATTCTGAAGTATGACATCACAAGATGAAAGGATGGATTTTAGCAGAGGATTTGGCAAGTTACAGTATGTGAGCTTTGTGAAAGTCCTTGGTTTGATCTATTTGCTTTCCTAGTAAGATAAAGCACAGAAGTTATGCACAATCCAGCAAGGCAGGGCGATGTATAACTTTGGTTAAACAAACACCTAAGCTACAATACTATGGATTAATTCTCCTATTAATTCAATCAGTGTCTTAGTCAAACAGAATAGCAGGCTGTTTCATCAAAGATATAACCAACATTCTGAAGTATGACATCACAAGATGAAAGGATGGATTTTAGCAGAGGATTTGGCAAGTTACAGTATGTGAGCTTTGTGAAAGTCCTTGCTTTGATCTTTTTGCTTTCCTGGTAAGATAAAGCACAGAAGTTATACACAATCCAGCAAGGCAGGGCGATGTATAACTTTGGTTAAACAAACACCTAAGCTACAATACTATGGATTAATTCTCCTGTTAATTCAATCAGTGTCATATTCAAACAGAATAGCAGGCTGTTACATCAAAGACATAACCAACATTCTGAAGTATGACATCACAAGATGAAAGGATGGATTTTAGCAGAGGATTTGGCAAGTTACAGTATGTGAGCTTTGTGAAAGTCCTTGGTTTGATCTATTTGCTTTCCTAGTAAGATAAAGCACAGAAGTTATGCACAATCCAGCAAGGCAGAGCAATGTATAACTTTGGTTAAACAAACACCTAAGCTACAATACTATGGATTAATTCTATCAGTGTCATAGTCAAAGAGAATAGCAGGCTGTTACTTGGCAACATCAAAGATATAACCAACATTCTGAAGTATGACATCACAAGATGAAAGGATGGATTTTAGCAGAGGATTTGGCAAGTTACAGTATGTGAGCTTTGTGAAAGTCCTTGGTTTGATCTATTTGCTTTCCTAGTAAGATAAAGCACAGAAGTTATGCACAATCCAGCAAGGCAGGGCGATGTATAACTTTGGTTAAACAAACACCTAAGCTACAATACTATGGATTAATTCTCCTGTTAATTCAATCAGTGTCTTAGTCAAACAGAATAGCAGGCTGTTACATCAAAGATATAACCAACATTCTGAAGTATGACATCACAAGATGAAAGGATGGATTTTAGCAGAGGATTTGGCAACTTACAGTATGTGAGCTTTGTGAAAGTCCTTGCTTTGATCTTTTTGCTTTCCTAGTAAGATAAAGCACAGAAGTTATGCACAATCCAGCAAGGCAGGGCGATGTATAACTTTGGTTAAACAAACACCTAAGCTACAATACTATGGATTAATTCTCCTGTTAATTCAATCAGTGTCATATTCAAACAGAATAGCAGGCTGTTACATCAAAGACATAACCAACATTCTGAAGTATGACATCACAAGATGAAAGGATGGATTTTAGCAGAGGATTTGGCAAGTTACAGTATGTGAGCTTTGTGAAAGTCCTTGGTGTGATCTATTTGCTTTCCTAGTAAGATAAAGCACAGAAGTTATGCACAATCCAGCAAAGCAGGGCGATGTATAACTTTGGTTAAACAAACACCTAAGCTACAATACTATGGATTAATTCTCCTGTTAATTCAATCAGTGTCATATTCAAACAGAATAGCAGGCTGTTACATCAAAGACATAACCAACATTCTGAAGTATGACATCACAAGATGAAAGGATGGATTTTAGCAGAGGATTTGGCAACTTACAGTATGTGAGCTTTGTGAAAGTCCTTGCTTTGATCTTTTTGCTTTCCTAGTAAGATAAAGCACAGAAGTTATGCACAATCCAGCAAAGCAGGGCGATGTATAACTTTGGTTAAACAAACACCTAAGCTACAATACTATGGATTAATTCTCCTGTTAATTCAATCAGTGTCATATTCAAACAGAATAGCAGGCTGTTACATCAAAGACATAACCAACATTCTGAAGTATGACATCACAAGATGAAAGGATGGATTTTAGCAGAGGATTTGGCAAGTTACAGTATGTGAGCTTTGTGAAAGTCCTTGGTTTGATCTATTTGCTTTCCTAGTAAGATAAAGCACAGAAGTTATGCACAATCCAGCAAGGCAGGGCGATGTATAACTTTGGTTAAACAAACACCTAAGCTACAATACTATGGATTAATTCTCCTGTTAATTCAATCAGTGTCTTAGTCAAACAGAATAGCAGGCTGTTACATCAAAGATATAACCAACATTCTGAAGTATGACATCACAAGATGAAAGGATGGATTTTAGCAGAGGATTTGGCAAGTTACAGTATGTGAGCTTTGTGAAAGTCCTTGCTTTGATCTTTTTGCTTTCCTAGTAAGATAAAGCACAGAAGTTATGCACAATCCAGCAAAGCAGGGCGATGTATAACTTTGGTTAAACAAACACCTAAGCTACAATACTATGGATTAATTCTCCTGTTAATTCAATCAGTGTCATATTCAAACAGAATAGCAGGCTGTTACATCAAAGACATAACCAACATTCTGAAGTATGACATCACAAGATGAAAGGATGGATTTTAGCAGAGGATTTGGCAAGTTACAGTATGTGAGCTTTGTGAAAGTCCTTGGTTTGATCTATTTGCTTTCCTAGTAAGATAAAGCACAGAAGTTATGCACAATCCAGCAAGGCAGGGCGATGTATAACTTTGGTTAAACAAACACCTAAGCTACAATACTATGGATTAATTCTCCTATTAATTCAATCAGTGTCTTAGTCAAACAGAATAGCAGGCTGTTACATCAAAGATATAACCAACATTCTGAAGTATGACATCACAAGATGAAAGGATGGATTTTAGCAGAGGATTTGGCAAGTTACAGTATGTGAGCTTTGTGAAAGTCCTTGGTTTGATCTATTTGCTTTCCTAGTAAGATAAAGCACAGAAGTTATGCACAATCCAGCAAAGCAGGGCGATGTATAACTTTGGTTAAACAAACACCTAAGCTACAATACTATGGATTAATTCTCCTGTTAATTCAATCAGTGTCATATTCAAACAGAATAGCAGGCTGTTACATCAAAGACATAACCAACATTCTGAAGTATGACATCACAAGATGAAAGGATGGATTTTAGCAGAGGATTTGGCAAGTTACAGTATGTGAGCTTTGTGAAAGTCCTTGGTTTGATCTATTTGCTTTCCTAGTAAGATAAAGCACAGAAGTTATGCACAATCCAGCAAGGCAGAGCAATGTATAACTTTGGTTAAACAAACACCTAAGATACAATACTATGGATTAATTCTATCAGTGTCATCGTCAAAGAGAATAGCAGGCTGTTACTTGGCAACATCAAAGATATAACCAACATTCTGAAGTATGACATCACAAGATGAAAGGATGGATTTTAGCAGAGGTTTTGGCAACTTACAGTATGTGAGCTTTGTGAAAGTCCTTGGTTTGATCTATTTGCTTTCCTAGTAAGATAAAGCACAGAAGTTATGCACAATCCAGCAAAGCAGGGCGATGTATAACTTTGGTTAAACAAACACCTAAGCTACAATACTATGGATTAATTCTCCTGTTAATTCAATCAGTGTCATATTCAAACAGAATAGCAGGCTGTTACATCAAAGATATAACCAACATTCTGAAGTATGACATCACAAGATGAAAGGATGGATTTTAGCAGAGGATTTGGCAACTTACAGTATGTGAGCTTTGTGAAAGTCCTTGCTTTGATCTTTTTGCTTTCCTAGTAAGATAAAGCACAGAAGTTATGCACAATCCAGCAAGGCAGGGCGATGTATAACTTTGGTTAAACAAACACCTAAGCTACAATACTATGGATTAATTCTCCTGTTAATTCAATCAGTGTCATATTCAAACAGAATAGCAGGCTGTTACATCAAAGACATAACCAACATTCTGAAGTATGACATCACAAGATGAAAGGATGGATTTTAGCAGAGGATTTGGCAAGTTACAGTATGTGAGCTTTGTGAAAGTCCTTGGTGTGATCTATTTGCTTTCCTAGTAAGATAAAGCACAGAAGTTATGCACAATCCAGCAAAGCAGGGCGATGTATAACTTTGGTTAAACAAACACCTAAGCTACAATACTATGGATTAATTCTCCTGTTAATTCAATCAGTGTCATATTCAAACAGAATAGCAGGCTGTTACATCAAAGACATAACCAACATTCTGAAGTATGACATCACAAGATGAAAGGATGGATTTTAGCAGAGGATTTGGCAACTTACAGTATGTGAGCTTTGTGAAAGTCCTTGCTTTGATCTTTTTGCTTTCCTAGTAAGATAAAGCACAGAAGTTATACACAATCCAGCAAGGCAGGGCGATGTATAACTTTGGTTAAACAAACACCTAAGCTACAATACTATGGATTAATTCTCCTGTTAATTCAATCAGTGTCATATTCAAACAGAATAGCAGGCTGTTACATCAAAGACATAACCAACATTCTGAAGTATGACATCACAAGATGAAAGGATGGATTTTAGCAGAGGATTTGGCAAGTTACAGTATGTGAGCTTTGTGAAAGTCCTTGGTTTGATCTATTTGCTTTCCTAGTAAGATAAAGCACAGAAGTTATGCACAATCCAGCAAGGCAGAGCAATGTATAACTTTGGTTAAACAAACACCTAAGCTACAATACTATGGATTAATTCTATCAGTGTCATAGTCAAAGAGAATAGCAGGCTGTTACTTGGCAACATCAAAGATATAACCAACATTCTGAAGTATGACATCACAAGATGAAAGGATGGATTTTAGCAGAGGATTTGGCAAGTTACAGTATGTGAGCTTTGTGAAAGTCCTTGGTTTGATCTATTTGCTTTCCTAGTAAGATAAAGCACAGAAGTTATGCACAATCCAGCAAGGCAGGGCGATGTATAACTTTGGTTAAACAAACACCTAAGCTACAATACTATGGATTAATTCTCCTGTTAATTCAATCAGTGTCTTAGTCAAACAGAATAGCAGGCTGTTACATCAAAGATATAACCAACATTCTGAAGTATGACATCACAAGATGAAAGGATGGATTTTAGCAGAGGATTTGGCAACTTACAGTATGTGAGCTTTGTGAAAGTCCTTGCTTTGATCTTTTTGCTTTCCTAGTAAGATAAAGCACAGAAGTTATGCACAATCCAGCAAGGCAGGGCGATGTATAACTTTGGTTAAACAAACACCTAAGCTACAATACTATGGATTAATTCTCCTGTTAATTCAATCAGTGTCATATTCAAACAGAATAGCAGGCTGTTACATCAAAGACATAACCAACATTCTGAAGTATGACATCACAAGATGAAAGGATGGATTTTAGCAGAGGATTTGGCAAGTTACAGTATGTGAGCTTTGTGAAAGTCCTTGGTGTGATCTATTTGCTTTCCTAGTAAGATAAAGCACAGAAGTTATGCACAATCCAGCAAAGCAGGGCGATGTATAACTTTGGTTAAACAAACACCTAAGCTACAATACTATGGATTAATTCTCCTGTTAATTCAATCAGTGTCATATTCAAACAGAATAGCAGGCTGTTACATCAAAGACATAACCAACATTCTGAAGTATGACATCACAAGATGAAAGGATGGATTTTAGCAGAGGATTTGGCAACTTACAGTATGTGAGCTTTGTGAAAGTCCTTGCTTTGATCTTTTTGCTTTCCTAGTAAGATAAAGCACAGAAGTTATGCACAATCCAGCAAAGCAGGGCGATGTATAACTTTGGTTAAACAAACACCTAAGCTACAATACTATGGATTAATTCTCCTGTTAATTCAATCAGTGTCATATTCAAACAGAATAGCAGGCTGTTACATCAAAGACATAACCAACATTCTGAAGTATGACATCACAAGATGAAAGGATGGATTTTAGCAGAGGATTTGGCAAGTTACAGTATGTGAGCTTTGTGAAAGTCCTTGGTTTGATCTATTTGCTTTCCTAGTAAGATAAAGCACAGAAGTTATGCACAATCCAGCAAGGCAGGGCGATGTATAACTTTGGTTAAACAAACACCTAAGCTACAATACTATGGATTAATTCTCCTATTAATTCAATCAGTGTCTTAGTCAAACAGAATAGCAGGCTGTTACATCAAAGATATAACCAACATTCTGAAGTATGACATCACAAGATGAAAGGATGGATTTTAGCAGAGGATTTGGCAAGTTACAGTATGTGAGCTTTGTGAAAGTCCTTGGTTTGATCTATTTGCTTTCCTAGTAAGATAAAGCACAGAAGTTATGCACAATCCAGCAAAGCAGGGCGATGTATAACTTTGGTTAAACAAACACCTAAGCTACAATACTATGGATTAATTCTCCTGTTAATTCAATCAGTGTCATATTCAAACAGAATAGCAGGCTGTTACATCAAAGACATAACCAACATTCTGAAGTATGACATCACAAGATGAAAGGATGGATTTTAGCAGAGGATTTGGCAAGTTACAGTATGTGAGCTTTGTGAAAGTCCTTGGTTTGATCTATTTGCTTTCCTAGTAAGATAAAGCACAGAAGTTATGCACAATCCAGCAAGGCAGAGCAATGTATAACTTTGGTTAAACAAACACCTAAGATACAATACTATGGATTAATTCTATCAGTGTCATCGTCAAAGAGAATAGCAGGCTGTTACTTGGCAACATCAAAGATATAACCAACATTCTGAAGTATGACATCACAAGATGAAAGGATGGATTTTAGCAGAGGTTTTGGCAACTTACAGTATGTGAGCTTTGTGAAAGTCCTTGGTTTGATCTATTTGCTTTCCTAGTAAGATAAAGCACAGAAGTTATGCACAATCCAGCAAAGCAGGGCGATGTATAACTTTGGTTAAACAAACACCTAAGCTACAATACTATGGATTAATTCTCCTGTTAATTCAATCAGTGTCATATTCAAACAGAATAGCAGGCTGTTACATCAAAGATATAACCAACATTCTGAAGTATGACATCACAAGATGAAAGGATGGATTTTAGCAGAGGATTTGGCAACTTACAGTATGTGAGCTTTGTGAAAGTCCTTGCTTTGATCTTTTTGCTTTCCTAGTAAGATAAAGCACAGAAGTTATGCACAATCCAGCAAGGCAGGGCGATGTATAACTTTGGTTAAACAAACACCTAAGCTACAATACTATGGATTAATTCTCCTGTTAATTCAATCAGTGTCATATTCAAACAGAATAGCAGGCTGTTACATCAAAGACATAACCAACATTCTGAAGTATGACATCACAAGATGAAAGGATGGATTTTAGCAGAGGATTTGGCAAGTTACAGTATGTGAGCTTTGTGAAAGTCCTTGGTGTGATCTATTTGCTTTCCTAGTAAGATAAAGCACAGAAGTTATGCACAATCCAGCAAAGCAGGGCGATGTATAACTTTGGTTAAACAAACACCTAAGCTACAATACTATGGATTAATTCTCCTGTTAATTCAATCAGTGTCATATTCAAACAGAATAGCAGGCTGTTACATCAAAGACATAACCAACATTCTGAAGTATGACATCACAAGATGAAAGGATGGATTTTAGCAGAGGATTTGGCAACTTACAGTATGTGAGCTTTGTGAAAGTCCTTGCTTTGATCTTTTTGCTTTCCTAGTAAGATAAAGCACAGAAGTTATGCACAATCCAGCAAAGCAGGGCGATGTATAACTTTGGTTAAACAAACACCTAAGCTACAATACTATGGATTAATTCTCCTGTTAATTCAATCAGTGTCATATTCAAACAGAATAGCAGGCTGTTACATCAAAGACATAACCAACATTCTGAAGTATGACATCACAAGATGAAAGGATGGATTTTAGCAGAGGATTTGGCAAGTTACAGTATGTGAGCTTTGTGAAAGTCCTTGGTTTGATCTATTTGCTTTCCTAGTAAGATAAAGCACAGAAGTTATGCACAATCCAGCAAGGCAGGGCGATGTATAACTTTGGTTAAACAAACACCTAAGCTACAATACTATGGATTAATTCTCCTATTAATTCAATCAGTGTCTTAGTCAAACAGAATAGCAGGCTGTTACATCAAAGATATAACCAACATTCTGAAGTATGACATCACAAGATGAAAGGATGGATTTTAGCAGAGGATTTGGCAAGTTACAGTATGTGAGCTTTGTGAAAGTCCTTGCTTTGATCTTTTTGCTTTCCTAGTAAGATAAAGCACAGAAGTTATGCACAATCCAGCAAAGCAGGGCGATGTATAACTTTGGTTAAACAAACACCTAAGCTACAATACTATGGATTAATTCTCCTGTTAATTCAATCAGTGTCATATTCAAACAGAATAGCAGGCTGTTACATCAAAGACATAACCAACATTCTGAAGTATGACATCACAAGATGAAAGGATGGATTTTAGCAGAGGATTTGGCAAGTTACAGTATGTGAGCTTTGTGAAAGTCCTTGGTTTGATCTATTTGCTTTCCTAGTAAGATAAAGCACAGAAGTTATGCACAATCCAGCAAGGCAGGGCGATGTATAACTTTGGTTAAACAAACACCTAAGCTACAATACTATGGATTAATTCTCCTATTAATTCAATCAGTGTCTTAGTCAAACAGAATAGCAGGCTGTTACATCAAAGATATAACCAACATTCTGAAGTATGACATCACAAGATGAAAGGATGGATTTTAGCAGAGGATTTGGCAAGTTACAGTATGTGAGCTTTGTGAAAGTCCTTGGTTTGATCTATTTGCTTTCCTAGTAAGATAAAGCACAGAAGTTATGCACAATCCAGCAAAGCAGGGCGATGTATAACTTTGGTTAAACAAACACCTAAGCTACAATACTATGGATTAATTCTCCTGTTAATTCAATCAGTGTCATATTCAAACAGAATAGCAGGCTGTTACATCAAAGACATAACCAACATTCTGAAGTATGACATCACAAGATGAAAGGATGGATTTTAGCAGAGGATTTGGCAAGTTACAGTATGTGAGCTTTGTGAAAGTCCTTGGTTTGATCTATTTGCTTTCCTAGTAAGATAAAGCACAGAAGTTATGCACAATCCAGCAAGGCAGAGCAATGTATAACTTTGGTTAAACAAACACCTAAGATACAATACTATGGATTAATTCTATCAGTGTCATCGTCAAAGAGAATAGCAGGCTGTTACTTGGCAACATCAAAGATATAACCAACATTCTGAAGTATGACATCACAAGATGAAAGGATGGATTTTAGCAGAGGTTTTGGCAACTTACAGTATGTGAGCTTTGTGAAAGTCCTTGGTTTGATCTATTTGCTTTCCTAGTAAGATAAAGCACAGAAGTTATGCACAATCCAGCAAAGCAGGGCGATGTATAACTTTGGTTAAACAAACACCTAAGCTACAATACTATGGATTAATTCTCCTGTTAATTCAATCAGTGTCATATTCAAACAGAATAGCAGGCTGTTACATCAAAGACATAACCAACATTCTGAAGTATGACATCACAAGATGAAAGGATGGATTTTAGCAGAGGATTTGGCAAGTTACAGTATGTGAGCTTTGTGAAAGTCCTTGGTGTGATCTATTTGCTTTCCTAGTAAGATAAAGCACAGAAGTTATGCACAATCCAGCAAAGCAGGGCGATGTAAAACTTTGGTTAAACAAACACCTAAGCTACAATACTATGGATTAATTCTCCTGTTAATTCAATCAGTGTCATATTCAAACAGAATAGCAGGCTGTTACATCAAAGACATAACCAACATTCTGAAGTATGACATCACAAGATGAAAGGATGGATTTTAGCAGAGGATTTGGCAACTTACAGTATGTGAGCTTTGTGAAAGTCCTTGCTTTGATCTTTTTGCTTTCCTAGTAAGATAAAGCTCAGAAGTTATGCACAATCCAGCAAGGCAGGGCGATGTATAACTTTGGTTAAACAAACACCTAAGCTACAATACTATGGATTAATTCTCCTATTAATTCAATCAGTGTCTTAGTCAAACAGAATAGCAGGCTGTTACATCAAAGATATAACCAACATTCTGAAGTATGACATCACAAGATGAAAGGATGGATTTTAGCAGAGGATTTGGCAACTTACAGTATGTGAGCTTTGTGAAAGTCCTTGGTTTGATCTATTTGCTTTCCTAGTAAGATAAAGCACAGAAGTTATGCACAATCCAGCAAAGCAGGGCGATGTATAACTTTGGTTAAACAAACACCTAAGCTACAATACTATGGATTAATTCTCCTGTTAATTCAATCAGTGTCATATTCAAACAGAATAGCAGGCTGTTACATCAAAGACATAACCAACATTCTGAAGTATGACATCACAAGATGAAAGGATGGATTTTAGCAGAGGATTTGGCAAGTTACAGTATGTGAGCTTTGTGAAAGTCCTTGGTGTGATCTATTTGCTTTCCTAGTAAGATAAAGCACAGAAGTTATGCACAATCCAGCAAGGCAGGGCGATGTATAACTTTGGTTAAACAAACACCTAAGCTACAATACTATGGATTAATTCTCCTATTAATTCAATCAGTGTCTTAGTCAAACAGAATAGCAGGCTGTTACATCAAAGATATAACCAACATTCTGAAGTATGACATCACAAGATGAAAGGATGGATTTTAGCAGAGGATTTGGCAAGTTACAGTATGTGAGCTTTGTGAAAGTCCTTGGTTTGATCTATTTGCTTTTCTCGTTTAAACGTACAGGAAGCCCGCTATTTACACTTCAATTTAAAAATAATACAATTTTGCAATACCTATTTGAAGGATCTTGTCCGAGGGCGCTCATCCATTTGACGAAAACTCAGTGTCAGTGTGTTCTAGACATGTTCAACATATAGTCCATGGGCCAGACCAGATTCCGGTACCACTCAAGGTGACAAAACTTAGTGATGATTTTTGAAAATGTCCATGTCTGTAGATTATATTTTGCTATGATAGACTTTCCTGAGTGGTAGCTGAGTCACAGTAATCAGCTCATGAAGAGACCCCGCCCCCCCAAACTGAAATGCATTTTAGACGCTGGTGCATATCCTGGTTTAAGCTATTGTTCAGGACATTTCTCAATGTTAAATACTATTGTGTTTGGTATCATTTTAAAGGGGGCATTCCTGGCTTCCATTCAAGACCAATTGTGGATCTTTATGTCATACATTGAAGTAACTGTAGCTCTTGAAATTGTAAAAAACACACATTTTCCCCAATTTCCGCCTAAAATATACTTTTTCATTTAGCCCTGTGACATCTAGGAACATCAGGGACACAAAACACAGAAACTGGAATACTCACAAGCCTCTAAGTATTCAGGAAATGTATAATATGCCCATACTTTCATCATTGTGAAACAATATTATGAGCCATAAATCAGAGCAATGACTGGCAGAAATCTCTCACGTTTACCATCTCATTGCAGCTTGTAATGGAATGTGACAGGGCTTGAACAAGATCAAATGTAATTTGTAACAGTATACTCTGGAGGAGAGTAATTTTGTATATTTCAAATAAATGTTTACTATGTTTTATTAAACAATGAAAAAATAAATAAACCAAATGAAAAAAATTAAATACTTCACTCACTCATACAGGCATTTTATAGTTTCGCACTACTCACAGTACGTCCACTGTAAAAAAGTTAATCTTCTTTGAAGCCCACCACTACCCAGCATCCAGCACATGCCCTTTCTGCTTCAACCAGTACTTCTGTTCGAGCATGTAAAGAAATTAGTGAGCCTGTAAGCTAGCTAGCTAGCTAGAGATCTGTGATTGACCCGGAAAATGGAAGCAAAGCTATCTTTCGGAGGGTATCAGAATATGTTTTAGGCAAAGTATGTGTACACATACATGGAAATTGACTGTGGTTTACATTTCTCTCAGTCTGTAACATATAAATAGACATACATTTATGAACAAGGTGACTGTGCTAACTTTACCCTCAACATACTGTATTGTTATTGTACATGATAAAAGGATTATCATAAAACTTCAACTAATTGCCCAAGCTTTGATTTGCTGCACCACTAGCCTGTGCACATCAGTACAGCCTTAACAACAATAACTTGCTGAATGCCTGACATACTGATTTGGATTGTTTAACAACCTGCATAGCATTAAGCATATACCATAGACTCTAAATATTAATGGACGAAGCCTGAGTGACGTCACCCATCTGTTACGGCAGAGGGTTCTGGGGGCTCCTCAGCAGCCACCCTGATGGAAATCCTGTCTCACCCTAACTCATAGTCAACCTAACGACAGGCTGAGAGCTGGAGCTGAGGCGGGTTTTAAGCCTCTTGACAAATCGTTATATCACGCCCAACCGTCAATCAGGTCAGCTCCGCGCCTAACTATGGATAATTCGTTGAGTTTTCAAAATCAAATTGGAGCCCCCCGTACAGTGTTTGCCAGTGATGACAATAACTAATCAGACCAAAGTTTCAGCAAAAAGTGTTAACTCCTGGAGATCACTGTTCAGGGCAGCTCAGATACAAAACCATGAAGCAGCTTTGGAACTGGCAAAAGACATTCCTGAAGGTCAGGTCATTTCAGAAATCAACTACCTTGATGGAATTCAAGAATGAAAAGAAAAGAAAAGAAAACCGCCAGTGATTGCCCTGAAGGGACAAAATCTGAAAGAGGGACCAAATAGCAGAGATTAACTGTAACAGTGACAAGAACCATGAGCTGATGCAAAAATCAGCGGTGCATCCACAATGAAAATCGACAGCAGAATTTTTAACATTGTGAGTCCATGTAGCAGGACCCAACCACAGATCCTCTTGATGTCTACTACCAGACAACAATCAAAGATGCTGAATGACAGATCAGGGGCATAGGGGTCATGTACACCACCTTGCCATGCAGAGTTTCTCTGTATCTTGGGCTCTGGCGGTTTTCTTTTTTTTTTTCAAGGATTCAAGGTCTATCCTCATAGTAAAACAACCTGGAAATTCAATATGCTCTTCCCATTGAGCAATAACTTATTATTTGAATATCATGATATCACGGTTACTGCTCCAATTAAAATATACATTGCCATCATTTATTGCCCACAGGGTGTCATCATGAGGATTGTGTTGTGGAAATGGACATGTAACTCTCAGATATCCCTGATGATGGAACACCACTGATTGAACATCCTCACATGCTCGGGTCACCTCTCTGCTAAAAAAACCCAAACTCAACCCAGCCCAAGTTGAAAACTACAGACTGGTTTCACCTCTGCCCTTTCTGTCAAAAATACTCGAGCGCACAGTCTTTAATCAAGTCTCTGAGTACCTTTCCACAAATGATCTGTTTGACCAAAATCAGTCAGACTTTAAGCGGGGCCACTCTACTGAAACTGCACTATGGTCAGTAACAGAATCCCTCACTTGTCTAGAGCTGCGGGTCAGTCCTCAGTTCTATTACTGCTAGACCTGTCTGCTGCCTTTGACACAGTCAACCATCAAATCCTCCTCTCCACGCTCTCTGAACTTGGCTTAACTTAATATCCCGTTGTGCTCTGCACGTTATTTCGTCAAAGGGCGTGGGCGTGGGCATGGTGTGCGTTCAAAGTTTGATGCACATTTTAACAACTTGCCAAAAAAGTAAATGCTTATATCTCTGACATCTAGTGTTCAATCATATTATGATTTCTCATGCATGATACGGGGCCCGCCCTGAACACATCCATGATTGACATTTTTTGATTAGTCACAGCGCCACCTGTTGACAATAGGCAGTTACTGCTTCTCAATTAGCATGAGCAATTGCTACACAGTAGCTAATTTTGGAAACCTGTTTGCAACTGCATTGCATTGATAAGAAGCTCTTACGTAACGTAGCGTTCCAAGGTCAGAAGTCGGAATTAGGAACTCGGAATTTCTGACTTCCGAGATAAATGGAAAACGACATGTTTTTTGGGAGAAAACATGGCATAACCTAGGAACTCTGAATTTCTGACTTCTGAGGTACATAAACGTGGAATAACCTCGGAACTCTGAATTTCTGACTTCCGAGGTAAATAAACGTGGAATAACCTCGGAACTCTGAATTTCTGACTTCCGAGGTAAATAAACGTGGAAGACACGCGGAAGAGTTCCGACTTCAAACTTCCGAGTTCTGACTTCTGAGCTCCGAATTCCGAGTTCCGAGTTCTCAGTTCCGAGTTCCGAGTTCCGAGTTTCGAGTTCCGAGTTCCGAGTTCCGAGTTCTGAGTTCCGACTTCAAACTTCTGACTTCTGACTTCTGAGTTCCGAGTTCTTAGTTCCGATTTCTGAGTTCCGAGTTCTTAGTTCCGATTTCCGAGTTCCAGGTTCCGACTTCCGACTTCTGAGTTCCGACTTCTGTGTTCCGAGTTCTGAGTTTCAAGTTCCGAGTTCCGACTTCCAAGTTCCGACTTCCGACTTCCGACTTCTCAGTTTCTAGTTCTAAGTTCCGAGATCCAAGTTCCAAGTTCCAAGTTCCGAGTTCTGAGTTGAGTTCCGAGTTCTGAGTTCCGACTTCCAAGTTCTGACTTCTGAGTTCTGACTTCTGAGTTCTGAGTTCTAAGTTCCGAGCTCCAAGTTCCGAGTTCCGAGTTCTAAGTTCTGAGTTCTGAGTTCCGAATTCTGAGTTCCGAGTTCCGACTTCAAACTTCTGACTTCTGACTGCTGACTTCTGAGTTCCGAGTTCTCAGTTCCGAGTTCCGAGTTCCGACTTCAAACTTCTGAGTTCTGACTTCTGAGTTCCGAGTTCTAAGTTCCGAGTTCCGGCTTCCGACTTCCGACTTCTGTGTTCCGAGTTCCGAGTTCCGGCTTCCGACTTCCGACTTCCGACTTCTGTGTTCCGAGTTCTGAGTTCCGACTTCCGACTTCCGAGTTCTGAGTTTTGAGTTCCGAGTTCCGAGTTCCGACATCCGACTTCCGAGTTCAAACTTCCAAGTTCTGACTTCTAAGTTCCGAGTTCCGACTTCCGCGTTCCGACTTCCGAGTTCCGAGTTCAAACTTCCAAGTTCTGACTTCTGAGTTCCGAGTTCCGAGTTCCGACTTCCGACTTCCGAGTTCAAACTTCCAAGTTCTGACTTCTGAGTTCCGAGTTCCGACTTCCGACTTCCGACTTCCAAGTTCTGAGTTCTGAGTTCCAAGTTCTGACTTCCGAGTTCCGAGTTCCGAGTTCCGAGTTTCCGACTTCCGACTTCCGACTTCAAACTTCCGAGTTCTGACTTCTGAGTTCCGAGTTCCGAGTTCCGTGTTCCGAGTTCTGTGTTCCGAGTTCCGAGTTCCGAGTTCCGAGCTCCGAGTTCCGAGTTCCGAGTTCCGAGTTCAAACTTCCAAGTTCTGACTTCTGAGTTCCGAGTTCCGAGTTCCGAGTTCCGAGCTCCGAGCTCCGAGTTCCGAGTTCCGAGTTCTAAGTTCAGAGTTCTAAGTTCCGAGTTCCGAGTTCTGAGTTCTGAGTTCTGAGTTCCGACTTCCGACTTCCGAGTTCAAACTTCCAAGTTCCGAGTTCTGAGTTCTGAGTTCTGAGTTCCGACTTCCGACTTCCGAGTTCAAACTTCCAAGTTCTGAGTTCTGAGTTCTGAGTTTCGAGTTCCGAGTTCTAAGTTCCGAGTTCCGAGTTCTGAGTTCCGAGTTCCGAGTTCTGAGTTCTGAGTTCTCAGTTCCGACTTCCGACTTCAAACTTCCGAGTTCTGACTTCCGAGTTCCGAGTTCCGTGTTCCGAGTTCTGTGTTCCGAGTTCCGAGTCCCGAGTTCCGAGCTCCGAGTTCCGAGTTCAAACTTCCAAGTTCTGACTTCTGAGTTCCGAGTTCTGAGTTCCGAGTTCCGAGCTCCGAGTTCCGAGTTCCGAGTTCTAAGTTCTGAGTTCCGAGTCCTGAGTTCTGAGTTCTGAGTTCCGACTTCCGACTTCCGAGTTCAAACTTCCAAGTTCTGAGTTCTGAGTTCTGAGTTTCGAGTTCCGAGTTCTAAGTTCCGAGTTCCGAGTTCTGAGTTCTGAGTTCTCAGTTCCGACTTCCGACTTCAAACTTCCGAGTTCTGACTTCTGAGTTCCGAGTTCCGAGTTCAGAGTTCCGACTTCCGACTTCCGACTTCTGTGTTCCGAGTTCTGAGTTATATCTTTTATGTTGCCAAGTAACAGCCTGCTATTCTGTTTGACTATGACACTGATTGAATTAACAGAAGAATTAATCCATAGTATTGTAGCTTAGGTGTTTGTTTAACCAAAGTTATACATCGCCCTGCCTTGCTGAATTGTGCATAACTTCTGTGCTTTATCTTACGAGGAAAGCAAATAGATCAAACCAAGGACTTTCACAAAGCTCACATACTGTAAGTTGCAAAATCCTCTGCTAAAATCCATCCTTTCATCTTGTGATGTCATACTTCAGAATGTTGGTTATATCTTTTATGTTGCCAAGTAACAGCCTGCTATTCTGTTTGACTATGACACTGATAGAATTAATCCATAGTATTGTAGCTTAGGTGTTTGTTTAACCAAAGTTATACATCGCCCTGCCTTGCTGGATTGTGCATAACTTCTGTGCTTTATCTTACTAGGAAAGCAAATAGATCAAACCAAGGACTTTCACAAAGCTCACATACTGTAACTTGCCAAATCCTTTGCTAAAATCCATCCTTTCATCTTGTGATGTCTTACTTCAAATAGATCAAACCAAGGACTTTCAACTAGGAGGTAGCCATCAAGTCCTTCAAGTACCGTATTTTCCGCACTATAAGGCGCATTTAAAAGCCTTTAATTTTCTCAAAAAACGACAGTGCGCCTTATAATCCGGAGCGCCTTATATATGGATCAATTGGTTAATTGGGTGATCCATACTGGTTGTACACGGCGCTCAGCGACACTGACTCGGATAATGACGAGAGGGAGCCGGGCATGTTGGATGCCGTACTCGCCCAACTGTTCAATTCGGACACTGAAGAAGAAGAATTCGAGGGATTCGTGGACGGGGAATGAACTGAAAAAGTGAGCTTTACGTGTTATACGTAACTGAACAATGTTGAGTTATGCACTAACGCAGGGGTGCCCTACCTTTTTTGAACCAAGATCTACTTTTAAAGTTACCAGTCTGCCGAGATCTACCAGTCCACATAGTGAGCCATAGCCTTTACCAACAGCCTACAAACGCATTTAATACTCACACAACAAACAGAAAATAATAAATGAGAGTTCTGTAAAAAATAATGCAGACTACAGACTACAGCAGGCTGCTGTGAGATGATTTTGCTTTTGTTAAATTAGCTGCAGACACGGTGAGAGTGAACGGAGTAAAGTCCAACCGACTGTTTGACCGGGTCACCGGGTGTGTTCCCACCTCGGTCCGTACGGATCACGGATCAACTGTGTGCTGTAGCACTAAAAGTAAAAAGTAAAAAGGTTCGCGTGGTGGCTGGCGCTCCAGTGCAAGTGTGTGTGTGTGTGTGTGTGTGTGTGTGTGTGCGTGTGCGTGTGCGTGTGTGTGTGTGTGTGCGTTTGCGCTGTTTGTTGGTGTGTCTCGTCCCCCGCGATGCTCACAGTCATGACAGCAGAGAGGAGCAGAGAAAAGTAGCTGCAGCTTCATCAAATGCGCTTAATACTCGTAGCATAGTTTCTATATATGACTTTTTGGTAAAACATTTACCCCCCCGGTTTTACCTGCATGTCCTTGCGCATGCCTGCACTCTCTCTTGCGCGCGCTCTCTCTCTCGCTCGCTCTCTCATGCACGCAGCAATTTCATGAATAAATGAAAAATTAAATACACACAGGTCGGAAGTATACTTGGGCTCCCAACACAGGTATCGTGTGTGGGAAACAGTGCAATGAGATGAAATTGAAATCACTTTTCTATTTTACAATTGTATTTTATATTGACAAAATATCTCGCGATCGACTGAGAATCAGTCAGCGATCTACCTGTCGATCGCGATCGACTGTTTGGGCACCCCTGCACTAACGTTTGAATTAGCGGTATCAGACTGTGTTTCTTTTACATGTTTACAACTGAACAAGGCTGGGAGATATTGTGAATATGCACATTAACGTTTGAACAACGTTGAGTTATTGTGAATGCACTACGTATAAAACTACGTTTTGAGAGTTAAGAGAAACGTCAAAGAAATAATTTATTATTTGGGGAAATCGTCTTATGTACTTTTGTTTTTGTAGTTTTATACGTTACATTTTATACGTATTTATATTTATATATTCACAATATCTCCCAGCCTTGTTCAGTTGTAAACACGTTCTATTCTATGCGCCTTATAATCCGGTGCGCCCTATATATGAAAACAGTTCTAAAATAGGCCATTCATTGAAGGTGCGCCTTATAATCCGGTGCGCCTTATAGTGCGGAAAATACGGTAACCTGTTATTTTGATCATTATTGAAAATACGTGGGCTGCTGGGTCCTCTGTTTTTAACGAAATCGTTCTATATTTAAGCTATATTTAAGCTAGGTTAGCACCACAGACCGTAGACTACAGGTGGTAAAATATGTTGTATTTTGTTAGAAACTGATAGTTTGCAATGTGATTCATGTCTGATTTTCCAATATATTTAAGTGAACAGTAAATCAATTGTTTTTTGTATTTTCATTTAGGCAAAGAAGAGATAAAAGCAGCAGGTCTGACATCTTCCACAGAGGTGAAGTGTAAGTTAAACTCATCTGTTAAAAGTTATCTATCCTGTCATTGTTTTTAAGTTTCATAAGAGGATTGTCAAAACAAGCTATTGTTAACAATACAGTCTTCTAAAATAAAAATCACACTGAGTCATACACCAGCTAAATGTTAAATACAAAGGTGATGTTTTCTTTTCCATTTTACAATCAACAGAACCTAAAAATGACTAATTTCAACCTTCGTCTGCACACCTGTTACAGAGGTCAGGCTGGGGTCGCTTAGTTTGAAGGAGCCTCCTCCTTTTTTCACCTGTGCTTGGACTAAGAGCTGTGCCAGATGCCCTGCTCATCCACTGTGGTAGAAATGACCTTACACCAGCAGCTCTCCCAGATGAGGAGTCCTCTCTGCCGTCACCCAGAGGAGCTGATCGACGTCTGAAGAAGGTGGACAGAGTCTGGAGCTTTGTGACAGTGAACAGTGAGAAGGCTACCATAGTCATCCTCAGATAAAACACAGAGATCCTGGTCAATATTTAATTTATTTTTCTTAACATGATGTTGCCCTGTGTTTGAAAGGCCAGATGCTGGAGGGTTGTGTTGGATTTGCTTTTCCATCATAGTTTAACAGTCAAACAATCATCCAGGATCTCTTTACTTTATTTGATTTTTGTTTGGATTTTGAATTATTTTTTATACTTTCTCCTATGTCCCAGCAGTTCGACCTGATGGTCTCCCTTTCTTATTTTCCACATGGTTAATGAAGCCATGGGTTGTTTATTGAAGATTTCTTTTCATAAAATGTTTAAATAAACTTTTTAAAAATCTGAATTGACTGTCTCTGATTAACTGGAGCAAGACAAAGTGTTGGTCACAGTAAAATAATTTAGCAGTTAAGTTTATAGTTCACATTTGAAAAGGCCTTGAACTGACATTCATTTCTTCTTGACCAACAACAGCTAAGACAACAGCAAAGCTAACAGACAAGCTCAGCTGGTCTCGTCTGAGATAAATGGCCTTCAAACTAATTTAATATTAAACATTTAAAGCCAATAAGCATAGCAAGATACGCATGAGATTCTATTTCCATTTATTCAGTCACAGACTTGTCAAACAGTCTGGCATTTTGTGCAGCTGTTTTCAAGAGTTAATAACTGAAGAGAAGAACTCCATCGAGAGAGGACAGGAAACGCTCAGGGGACGAGTCCTCCATGTTGTCAGGGGTTGCTGATGGATCTGAATCTGAGGGCATCTTCTGTAATAGAGAAAAACAATCATGGAGTTAAATGTAAAGTATAATGAATATTACTGTGATGTTTCTGCCTCAGACCTGTAATCAGATCTGTCCTCAGGTTCTGCTAAACTTCAGCTTCTAAAGTTTGTTTTTAAGACAGGATAAATATTTAAGAGGAAAAACAAAATATATAATAAGACATGATGAATCCAATAATATGATCAGCTTCATGAATTTATGTTTTAAGACAAAAGTGTTCCTGCCACTTTCTATTGAAGATTATTGTAAACTGTCATCACATGGGCCAGCCTGATGAATTAAACTAATGTTAAATATTCTCAGATAATCAGACAGCCAATTTGTGTGCAGAACCTCACCGGAGCTGGAATCAGAGTCTGGACTGCTGTTTCCTTTGGGCATTGATTTCCTTGAAGACAGAAAGAAGAACAATTTAAACATGAACTTCTTGCAGAACCACAGAGGCTGTTAAAATCTTCTGCTAGTCTTCCTTACATTTTAGGAAGGATTATAAATTGTTACTAAAATTACTTTGATGCCGATAGCGGTTACAATAACACGGTCCAATCATATGCGAGATCATTTTACCTTTGAGTCCTATGTGAAGGCGTTCTCTTCAGAATCAGCACTGCAAAGACAAGATGATGGCGTCCACCTTCACAAGCTGCTGCTTCAGTCTGGCTGCATCATGGTCTCCTACAGGAACACCACAGAAATGCAATCAAAGTACTTCACTGTATTTATCAGAGGATGTACTGTATGCAAAGTAAAAAAAAATTAGCTGTAATTCCTCAAAAAGATTTGAGACTGTTTCTTTTCCCTTCTCTGTTTGCCTGTACATGACCTTTTAGTGCTGTAGAAGATGCTACCGTAAATCCTGGATCAGCTGTGCGGATGGTGTGACTGTGTGGTAAAGCTTTGTTTAAGTTGTCACGCACATACTCATATGCCTTTGGAGAATTAAAGTGCAGTGCGGTGGCAAACTGCTTATAAAATATAAAATAGTATTCTATTGATGAGGTGCCCCAATCAAAGCGTCATACAGAGTATCAGCAGCTTTAGAGGGAGGAGACGAGCACATTATGGAGAGGAGCGCAACCTGAGAAAAAGGAAATCCCCAGTTTAAAATGTTGGTGAAGAGGGAAACAGGACGACATAAATGTAAATGTTGAAATTCTTTTGAATGCAGAGGCTGTGAATGTTCAGTTTTCTTTGGCTAAGGCAACAATAGCCTGTAGTTTAATCCTGGTGTTTCTCTTCGTTAACGATTATTGAAGCGAAATCAAAAATAAATGCATGACATTTAAAACATATTAACATGTGTGGGGGAAAACGCGATCTTTATGCCTTCTTTTATTGTCTCCTCCTATGTCTCCTCCTAACTACAATAACAGCAGCCTGTTGTGCGTAACACTGGTCTCCTGCATTAACACCTTCCTTTCAAAGGTGATAAATACAGATACAGTCACAATCACCACAATGTTTGTCAGGTTTTGTCAATTTTTAGAACAATTTCTCAATGAGCGTCATTAAATGTACAATATGATCAACTTGTGACTGTTGAATTGGTGTGTGTGGAAGACAATGCAGAATATTTATCACGTTTAAGCAGCATGATGCTCGGTTAATATTACATTACACCGCCGCCGGTTGTTGATGTTTGTGTTCACGTTTCGGTTAGTCTCTTAAATCAGTAACAGTTATACTAAATCAGAGCTTACCTTTAGTTTTATCTGGATACATAGAGAAATAATCTACCCTCGTATATAGTCCTATGAATTTCAGCCTGCACAGTGAAAGTAAAACCTGTTACTCTCGGTATAGCCCACTTATCACTCAGACTGTAAACATGTACACATTAGTAATGATGCAGGCCAGATTACAATTATGTCACTTTGTTTTTCCCCTAGATACTTTTGAGACCTTAACAGATGTTCTTATTTTTGCTGTAAAATAAATGTACAGTCAATGAACCACATCTATGAGCGGATTTTTTATTACGATTCTTGGTTTTAAATACAATTTCAATCACAATAACGACATAACAATATCAAGAAACATAGCATGTCAGTTATTAGGTTTGCTCATTTAATAAAATAAAATAAAAAGATAAATCATGCCGGATAAGTAACCTAGCTTTACAACATTTCAGCTAACCTTAGACTGCTTATGTGTTAGCTAGCTAGATAACAACTTTAACCAATGACACATGAATCACTTTTTTACTTACCGAAAAAAGATCCCTTAGATCCAACAGGTTGGTTAGAACAGTTTACTGCAGAACAACTCATTTTGCCAGCTCAAAAAAGACGAAAAAACTGAACGAAAAAATTCAATGGCGTCTCGGCTTTCCTTCACGAAGTAACTTTTACTATTCACAAAGAGAGCTAGGCAAGATCCGCGGCTGTCAATCATCGTCAAATATGACGTAAAATCCCGTTTTTCAACCTCAAATAACTTATTTAGAAAAAACTTCACAGAAAAATGAGCACTTGAACACAATGTAGTGTGATAATAACTAATGATCACAGCAGAGTTTAGGTTTGGAAAAAAATTATGTGACGAGTATTTTAGCTTTACAGTTTGACCCACATCCCATCTGTTATCAATGAGGAGGCAGGGTTTATGACCTATACTGCAGCCAGTCAGTAGGGGGAGCTCTAAAAATAAAAGCTTCACTAGACCGGGGACCTTGTCCCGTCCATTATTTTTACAGTCTATGGATATAACCAACATTCTGAAGTATGACATCACAAGATGAAAGGATGGATTTTAGCAGAGGATTTGGCAAGTTACAGTATGTGAGCTATGTGAAAGTCCTTGGTTTGATCTTCTTGCTTTCCTAGTAAGATAAAGCACAGAAGTTATGCACAATCCAGCAAGGCAGTGAGGATTTGGCAAGTTACAGTATGTGAGCTTTGTATTGCAGAATTTTATATTTCTTCAAAACTTGTAGCATTTGCTACATAACTCAAATCATCAGCATTACATATAGGTCTTAAGGTAAGGACATGTTCTTCAAGTTGGAGGTTTCTCTTGAATTTGCCAACACTCATTGCTGGAAAATTGCTCTTAAGTGCCTGGTGCCAACAAGCTCTCACGCTTAGGAATAAACGAGACCAATGAACAAAACTTCTGTGTTAGCTAAGGAAAAGATCATGGTTTGGTGAGAAAAATGATGTCAGCCTAACCAATGACACTTGGACTCACATAGGAATTGATGGCTACCTCCTAGTTGAAAGTCCTTGCTTTGATCTATTTGCTTTCCCAGTAAGATAAAGCACAGAAGTTATGCACAATCCAGCAAGGCAGGGCGATGTATAACTTTGGTTAAACAAACACCTAAGCTTCAATACTATGGATTAATTCTCTTGTTAAATCAATCAGTGTCATAGTCAAACAGAATAGCAGGCTGTTACATCAAAGATATAACCAACATTCTGAAGTATGACATCACAAGATGAAAGGATGGATTTTAGCAGAGGATTTGGCAAGTTACAGTATGTGAGCTTTGTGAAAGTCCTTAGTTTGATCTTTTTGCTTTCCTAGTAAGATAAAGCACAGAAGTTATGCACAATCCAGCAAGGCAGGGCGATGTATAACTTTGGTTAAACAAACACCTAAGCTTCAATACTATGGATTAATTCTCTTGTTAAATCAATCAGTGTCATAGTCAAACAGAATAGCAGGCTGTTACTTGGCAACATCAAAGATATAACCAACATTCTGAAGTATGAAATCACAAGATGAAAGGATGGATTTTAGCAGAGGATTTGGCAACTTACAGTATGTGAGCTTTGTGAAAGCACAATTTTAGTATTTCTTCAAAACTTGTAGCATTTGCTACATAACTCAAATCATCAGCATTACATATAGGTCTTAAGGTAAGGACATGTTCTTCAAGTTGGAGGCTTCTCTTGAATTTGCCAATACTCATTGCTGGAAAATTGCTCTTAAGTGCCTGGTGCCAACAAGCTCTCATGCTTAGGAATAAACGAGACCAATGAACAAAACTTCTGTGTTAGCTAAGGAAAAGATCATGGTTTGGTCAGAAAAATTATGTCAGCCTAACCAATGATAGTTGGACTCACATAGGACTTGATGGCTATCTCCTAGTTGAAAGTCCTTGGTTTGATCTATTTGCTTTCCTAGCAAGATAAAGCACAGAAGTTACGCACAATCCAGCATGGCAAGGAGATGTATAACTTTGGTTAAACAAACACCTAAGCTACAATACTATAGATTAATTCTCCGGTTCAATCAATCAGTGTCATAGTTAAACAGAATAGCAGGCTGTTACTTGGCAACATCAAAGATATAACCAACATTCTGAAGTATGACATCACAAGATGAAAGGATGGATTTTAGCAGAGGATTTGGCAAGTTACAGTATGTGAGCTTTGTGAAAGTCCTTGGTTTGATCTATTTGCTTTCCTAGTAAGATAAAGCACAGAAGTTATGCACAATCCAGCAAGGCAGAGCAATGTATAACTTTGGTTAAACAAACACCTAAGCTGCAATACTATGGATTAATTCTATCAGTGTCATAGTCAAAGAGAATAGCAGGCTGTTACTTGGCAACATCAAAGATATAACCAACATTCTGAAGTATGACATCACAAGATGAAAGGATGGATTTTAGCAGAGGATTTGGCAAGTTACAGTATGTGAGCTTTGTGAAAGTCCTTGCTTTGATCTTTTTGCTTTCCTAGTAAGATAAAGCACAGAAGTTATGCACAATCCAGCAAAGCAGGGCGATGTATAACTTTGGTTAAACAAACACCTAAGCTACAACACTATGGATTAAGTCTCCTGTTAATTCAATCAGTGTCATATTCAAACAGAATAGCAGGCTGTTACATCAAAGACATAACCAACATTCTGAAGTATGACATCACAAGATGAAAGGATGGATTTTAGCAGAGGATTTGGCAAGTTACAGTATGTGAGCTTTGTGAAAGTCCTTGGTTTGATCTATTTGCTTTCCTAGTAAGATAAAGCACAGAAGTTATGCACAATCCAGCAAAGCAGGGCGATGTATAACTTTGGTTAAACAAACACCTAAGCTACAATACTATGGATTAATTCTCCTGTTAATTCAATCAGTGTCATATTCAAACAGAATAGCAGGCTGTTACATCAAAGATATAACCAACATTCTGAAGTATGACATCACAAGATGAAAGGATGGATTTTAGCAGAGGATTTGGCAAGTTACAGTATGTGAGCTTTGTGAAAGTCCTTGGTTTGATCTATTTGCTTTCCTAGTAAGATAAAGCACAGAAGTTATGCACAATCCAGCAAGGCAGAGCAATGTATAACTTTGGTTAAACAAACACCTAAGCTACAATACTATGGATTAATTATATCAGTGTCATAGTCAAACAGAATAGCAGGCTGTTACTTGGCAACATCAAAGGTATAACCAACATTCTGAAGTATGACATCACAAGATGAAAGGATGGATTTTAGCAGAGGATTTGGCAACTTACAGTATGTGAGCTTTGTGAAAGTCCTTGGTTTGATCTATTTGCTTTCCTAGTAAGATAAAGCACAGAAGTTATGCACAATCCAGCAAAGCAGGGCGATGTATAACTTTGGTTAAACAAACACCTAAGCTACAATACTATGGATTAATTCTCCTGTTAATTCAATCAGTGTCATATTCAAACAGAATAGCAGGCTGTTACATCAAAGATATAACCAACATTCTGAAGTATGACATCACAAGATGAAAGGATGGATTTTAGCAGAGGATTTGGCAAGTTACAGTATGTGAGCTTTGTGAAAGTCCTTGCTTTGATCTTTTTGCTTTCCTTGTAAGATAAAGCTCAGAAGTTATGCACAATCCAGCAAGGCAGGGCGATGTATAACTTTGGTTAAACAAACACCTAAGCTGCAATACTATGGATTAGTTCTATCAGTGTCATAGTCAAAGAGAATAGCAGGCTGTTACTTGGCAACATCAAAGATATAACCAACATTCTGAAGTATGACATCACAAGATGAAAGGATGGATTTTAGCAGAGGATTTGGCAAGTTACAGTATGTGAGCTTTGTGAAAGTCCTTGCTTTGATCTTTTTGCTTTCCTAGTAAGATAAAGCACAGAAGTTATGCACAATCCAGCAAAGCAGGGCGATGTATAACTTTGGTTAAACAAACACCTAAGCTACAATACTATGGATTAATTCTCCTGTTAATTCAATCAGTGTCATATTCAAACAGAATAGCAGGCTGTTACATCAAAGACATAACCAACATTCTGAAGTATGACATCACAAGATGAAAGGATGGATTTTAGCAGAGGATTTGGCAAGTTACAGTATGTGAGCTTTGTGAAAGTCCTTGGTTTGATCTATTTGCTTTCCTAGTAAGATAAAGCACAGAAGTTATGCACAATCCAGCAAAGCAGGGCGATGTATAACTTTGGTTAAACAAACACCTAAGCTACAATACTATGGATTAATTCTCCTGTTAATTCAATCAGTGTCATATTCAAACAGAATAGCAGGCTGTTACATCAAAGACATAACCAACATTCTGAAGTATGACATCACAAGATGAAAGGATGGATTTTAGCAGAGGATTTGGCAACTTACAGTATGTGAGCTTTGTGAAAGTCCTTGGTTTGATCTATTTGCTTTCCTAGTAAGATAAAGCACAGAAGTTATGCACAATCCAGCAAGGCAGAGCAATGTATAACTTTGGTTAAACAAACACCTAAGCTACAATACTATGGATTAATTATATCAGTGTCATAGTCAAACAGAATAGCAGGCTGTTACTTGGCAACATCAAAGGTATAACCAACATTCTGAAGTATGACATCACAAGATGAAAGGATGGATTTTAGCAGAGGATTTGGCAACTTACAGTATGTGAGCTTTGTGAAAGTCCTTGGTTTGATCTATTTGCTTTCCTAGTAAGATAAAGCACAGAAGTTATGCACAATCCAGCAAGGCAGAGCAATGTATAACTTTGGTTAAACAAACACCTAAGCTACAATACTATGGATTAATTCTCCTATTAATTCAATCAGTGTCTTAGTCAAACAGAATAGCAGGCTGTTACATCAAAGATATAACCAACATTCTGAAGTATGACATCACAAGATGAAAGGATGGATTTTAGCAGAGGATTTGGCAAGTTACAGTATGTGAGCTTTGTGAAAGTCCTTGGTTTGATCTATTTGCTTTCCTAGTAAGATAAAGCACAGAAGTTATGCACAATCCAGCAAGGCAGAGCAATGTATAACTTTGGTTAAACAAACACCTAAGCTGCAATACTATGGATTAATTCTATCAGTGTCATAGTCAAAGAGAATAGCAGGCTGTTACTTGGCAACATCAAAGATATAACCAACATTCTGAAGTATGACATCACAAGATGAAAGGATGGATTTTAGCAGAGGATTTGGCAAGTTACAGTATGTGAGCTTTGTGAAAGTCCTTGCTTTGATCTTTTTGCTTTCCTAGTAAGATAAAGCACAGAAGTTATGCACAATCCAGCAAAGCAGGGCGATGTATAACTTTGGTTAAACAAACACCTAAGCTACAATACTATGGATTAATTCTCCTGTTAATTCAATCAGTGTCATATTCAAAGAGAATAGCAGGCTGTTACATCAAAGACATAACCAACATTCTGAAGTATGACATCACAAGATGAAAGGATGGATTTTAGCAGAGGATTTGGCAAGTTACAGTATGTGAGCTTTGTGAAAGTCCTTGGTTTGATCTATTTGCTTTCCTAGTAAGATAAAGCACAGAAGTTATGCACAATCCAGCAAAGCAGGGCGATGTATAACTTTGGTTAAACAAACACCTAAGCTACAATACTATGGATTAATTCTCCTGTTAATTCAATCAGTGTCATATTCAAACAGAATAGCAGGCTGTTACATCAAAGACATAACCAACATTCTGAAGTATGACATCACAAGATGAAAGGATGGATTTTAGCAGAGGATTTGGCAAGTTACAGTATGTGAGCTTTGTGAAAGTCCTTGGTTTGATCTATTTGCTTTCCTAGTAAGATAAAGCACAGAAGTTATGCACAATCCAGCAAGGCAGAGCAATGTATAACTTTGGTTAAACAAACACCTAAGCTACAATACTATGGATTAATTATATCAGTGTCATAGTCAAACAGAATAGCAGGCTGTTACTTGGCAACATCAAAGGTATAACCAACATTCTGAAGTATGACATCACAAGATGAAAGGATGGATTTTAGCAGAGGATTTGGCAACTTACAGTATGTGAGCTTTGTGAAAGTCCTTGGTTTGATCTATTTGCTTTCCTAGTAAGATAAAGCACAGAAGTTATGCACAATCCAGCAAGGCAGAGCAATGTATAACTTTGGTTAAACAAACACCTAAGCTACAATACTATGGATTAATTCTCCTATTAATTCAATCAGTGTCTTAGTCAAACAGAATAGCAGGCTGTTACATCAAAGATATAACCAACATTCTGAAGTATGACATCACAAGATGAAAGGATGGATTTTAGCAGAGGATTTGGCAAGTTACAGTATGTGAGCTTTGTGAAAGTCCTTGGTTTGATCTATTTGCTTTCCTAGTAAGATAAAGCACAGAAGTTATGCACAATCCAGCAAGGCAGAGCAATGTATAACTTTGGTTAAACAAACACCTAAGCTGCAATACTATGGATTAATTCTATCAGTGTCATAGTCAAAGAGAATAGCAGGCTGTTACTTGGCAACATCAAAGATATAACCAACATTCTGAAGTATGACATCACAAGATGAAAGGATGGATTTTAGCAGAGGATTTGGCAAGTTACAGTATGTGAGCTTTGTGAAAGTCCTTGCTTTGATCTTTTTGCTTTCCTAGTAAGATAAAGCACAGAAGTTATGCACAATCCAGCAAAGCAGGGCGATGTATAACTTTGGTTAAACAAACACCTAAGCTACAATACTATGGATTAATTCTCCTGTTAATTCAATCAGTGTCATATTCAAACAGAATAGCAGGCTGTTACATCAAAGACATAACCAACATTCTGAAGTATGACATCACAAGATGAAAGGATGGATTTTAGCAGAGGATTTGGCAAGTTACAGTATGTGAGCTTTGTGAAAGTCCTTGGTTTGATCTATTTGCTTTCCTAGTAAGATAAAGCACAGAAGTTATGCACAATCCAGCAAAGCAGGGCGATGTATAACTTTGGTTAAACAAACACCTAAGCTACAATACTATGGATTAATTCTCCTGTTAATTCAATCAGTGTCATATTCAAACAGAATAGCAGGCTGTTACATCAAAGACATAACCAACATTCTGAAGTATGACATCACAAGATGAAAGGATGGATTTTAGCAGAGGATTTGGCAAGTTACAGTATGTGAGCTTTGTGAAAGTCCTTGCTTTGATCTATTTGCTTTCCTAGTAAGATAAAGCACAGAAGTTATGCACAATCCAGCAAGGCAGAGCAATGTATAACTTTGGTTAAACAAACACCTAAGCTACAATACTATGGATTAATTATATCAGTGTCATAGTCAAACAGAATAGCAGGCTGTTACTTGGCAACATCAAAGATATAACCAACATTCTGAAGTATGACATCACAAGATGAAAGGATGGATTTTAGCAGAGGATTTGGCAACTTACAGTATGTGAGCTTTGTGAAAGTCCTTGGTTTGATCTATTTGCTTTCCTAGTAAGATAAAGCACAGAAGTTATGCACAATCCAGCAAGGCAGAGCAATGTATAACTTTGGTTAAACAAACACCTAAGCTACAATACTATGGATTAATTCTCCTATTAATTCAATCAGTGTCTTAGTCAAACAGAATAGCAGGCTGTTACATCAAAGATATAACCAACATTCTGAAGTATGACATCACAAGATGAAAGGATGGATTTTAGCAGAGGATTTGGCAAGTTACAGTATGTGAGCTTTGTGAAAGTCCTTGGTTTGATCTATTTGCTTTCCTAGTAAGATAAAGCACAGAAGTTATGCACAATCCAGCAAGGCAGAGCAATGTATAACTTTGGTTAAACAAACACCTAAGCTGCAATACTATGGATTAATTCTATCAGTGTCATAGTCAAAGAGAATAGCAGGCTGTTACTTGGCAACATCAAAGATATAACCAACATTCTGAAGTATGACATCACAAGATGAAAGGATGGATTTTAGCAGAGGATTTGGCAAGTTACAGTATGTGAGCTTTGTGAAAGTCCTTGCTTTGATCTTTTTGCTTTCCTAGTAAGATAAAGCACAGAAGTTATGCACAATCCAGCAAAGCAGGGCGATGTATAACTTTGGTTAAACAAACACCTAAGCTACAACACTATGGATTAAGTCTCCTGTTAATTCAATCAGTGTCATATTCAAACAGAATAGCAGGCTGTTACATCAAAGACATAACCAACATTCTGAAGTATGACATCACAAGATGAAAGGATGGATTTTAGCAGAGGATTTGGCAAGTTACAGTATGTGAGCTTTGTGAAAGTCCTTGGTTTGATCTATTTGCTTTCCTAGTAAGATAAAGCACAGAAGTTATGCACAATCCAGCAAAGCAGGGCGATGTATAACTTTGGTTAAACAAACACCTAAGCTACAATACTATGGATTAATTCTCCTGTTAATTCAATCAGTGTCATATTCAAACAGAATAGCAGGCTGTTACATCAAAGATATAACCAACATTCTGAAGTATGACATCACAAGATGAAAGGATGGATTTTAGCAGAGGATTTGGCAAGTTACAGTATGTGAGCTTTGTGAAAGTCCTTGGTTTGATCTATTTGCTTTCCTAGTAAGATAAAGCACAGAAGTTATGCACAATCCAGCAAGGCAGAGCAATGTATAACTTTGGTTAAACAAACACCTAAGCTACAATACTATGGATTAATTATATCAGTGTCATAGTCAAACAGAATAGCAGGCTGTTACTTGGCAACATCAAAGGTATAACCAACATTCTGAAGTATGACATCACAAGATGAAAGGATGGATTTTAGCAGAGGATTTGGCAACTTACAGTATGTGAGCTTTGTGAAAGTCCTTGGTTTGATCTATTTGCTTTCCTAGTAAGATAAAGCACAGAAGTTATGCACAATCCAGCAAAGCAGGGCGATGTATAACTTTGGTTAAACAAACACCTAAGCTACAATACTATGGATTAATTCTCCTGTTAATTCAATCAGTGTCATATTCAAACAGAATAGCAGGCTGTTACATCAAAGATATAACCAACATTCTGAAGTATGACATCACAAGATGAAAGGATGGATTTTAGCAGAGGATTTGGCAAGTTACAGTATGTGAGCTTTGTGAAAGTCCTTGCTTTGATCTTTTTGCTTTCCTTGTAAGATAAAGCTCAGAAGTTATGCACAATCCAGCAAGGCACGGCGATGTATAACTTTGGTTAAACAAACACCTAAGCTGCAATACTATGGATTAATTCTATCAGTGTCATAGTCAAAGAGAATAGCAGGCTGTTACTTGGCAACATCAAAGATATAACCAACATTCTGAAGTATGACATCACAAGATGAAAGGATGGATTTTAGCAGAGGATTTGGCAAGTTACAGTATGTGAGCTTTGTGAAAGTCCTTGCTTTGATCTTTTTGCTTTCCTAGTAAGATAAAGCACAGAAGTTATGCACAATCCAGCAAAGCAGGGCGATGTATAACTTTGGTTAAACAAACACCTAAGCTACAATACTATGGATTAATTCTCCTGTTAATTCAATCAGTGTCATATTCAAACAGAATAGCAGGCTGTTACATCAAAGACATAACCAACATTCTGAAGTATGACATCACAAGATGAAAGGATGGATTTTAGCAGAGGATTTGGCAAGTTACAGTATGTGAGCTTTGTGAAAGTCCTTGGTTTGATCTATTTGCTTTCCTAGTAAGATAAAGCACAGAAGTTATGCACAATCCAGCAAAGCAGGGCGATGTATAACTTTGGTTAAACAAACACCTAAGCTACAATACTATGGATTAATTCTCCTGTTAATTCAATCAGTGTCATATTCAAACAGAATAGCAGGCTGTTACATCAAAGACATAACCAACATTCTGAAGTATGACATCACAAGATGAAAGGATGGATTTTAGCAGAGGATTTGGCAAGTTACAGTATGTGAGCTTTGTGAAAGTCCTTGGTTTGATCTATTTGCTTTCCTAGTAAGATAAAGCACAGAAGTTATGCACAATCCAGCAAGGCAGAGCAATGTATAACTTTGGTTAAACAAACACCTAAGCTACAATACTATGGATTAATTATATCAGTGTCATAGTCAAACAGAATAGCAGGCTGTTACTTGGCAACATCAAAGATATAACCAACATTCTGAAGTATGACATCACAAGATGAAAGGATGGATTTTAGCAGAGGATTTGGCAACTTACAGTATGTGAGCTTTGTGAAAGTCCTTGGTTTGATCTATTTGCTTTCCTAGTAAGATAAAGCACAGAAGTTATGCACAATCCAGCAAGGCAGAGCAATGTATAACTTTGGTTAAACAAACACCTAAGCTACAATACTATGGATTAATTCTCCTATTAATTCAATCAGTGTCTTAGTCAAACAGAATAGCAGGCTGTTACATCAAAGATATAACCAACATTCTGAAGTATGACATCACAAGATGAAAGGATGGATTTTAGCAGAGGATTTGGCAAGTTACAGTATGTGAGCTTTGTGAAAGTCCTTGGTTTGATCTATTTGCTTTCCTAGTAAGATAAAGCACAGAAGTTATGCACAATCCAGCAAGGCAGAGCAATGTATAACTTTGGTTAAACAAACACCTAAGCTGCAATACTATGGATTAATTCTATCAGTGTCATAGTCAAAGAGAATAGCAGGCTGTTACTTGGCAACATCAAAGATATAACCAACATTCTGAAGTATGACATCACAAGATGAAAGGATGGATTTTAGCAGAGGATTTGGCAAGTTACAGTATGTGAGCTTTGTGAAAGTCCTTGCTTTGATCTTTTTGCTTTCCTAGTAAGATAAAGCACAGAAGTTATGCACAATCCAGCAAAGCAGGGCGATGTATAACTTTGGTTAAACAAACACCTAAGCTACAATACTATGGATTAATTCTCCTGTTAATTCAATCAGTGTCATATTCAAACAGAATAGCAGGCTGTTACATCAAAGACATAACCAACATTCTGAAGTATGACATCACAAGATGAAAGGATGGATTTTAGCAGAGGATTTGGCAAGTTACAGTATGTGAGCTTTGTGAAAGTCCTTGGTTTGATCTATTTGCTTTCCTAGTAAGATAAAGCACAGAAGTTATGCACAATCCAGCAAAGCAGGGCGATGTATAACTTTGGTTAAACAAACACCTAAGCTACAATACTATGGATTAATTCTCCTGTTAATTCAATCAGTGTCATATTCAAACAGAATAGCAGGCTGTTACATCAAAGACATAACCAACATTCTGAAGTATGACATCACAAGATGAAAGGATGGATTTTAGCAGAGGATTTGGCAAGTTACAGTATGTGAGCTTTGTGAAAGTCCTTGCTTTGATCTATTTGCTTTCCTAGTAAGATAAAGCACAGAAGTTATGCACAATCCAGCAAGGCAGAGCAATGTAAAACTTTGGTTAAACAAACACCTAAGCTACAATACTATGGATTAATTCTATCAGTGTCATAGTCAAAGAGAATAGCAGGCTGTTACTTGGCAACATCAAAGATATAACCAACATTCTGAAGTATGACATCACAAGATGAAAGGATGGATTTTAGCAGAGGATTTGGCAACTTACAGTATGTGAGCTTTGTGAAAGTCCTTGCTTTGATCTTTTTGCTTTCCTAGTAAGATAAAGCACAGAAGTTATGCACAATCCAGCAAAGCAGGGCGATGTATAACTTTGGTTAAACAAACACCTAAGCTACAATACTATGGATTAATTCTCCTGTTAATTCAATCAGTGTCATATTCAAAGAGAATAGCAGGCTGTTACATCAAAGACATAACCAACATTCTGAAGTATGACATCACAAGATGAAAGGATGGATTTTAGCAGAGGATTTGGCAAGTTACAGTATGTGAGCTTTGTGAAAGTCCTTGGTTTGATCTATTTGCTTTCCTAGTAAGATAAAGCACAGAAGTTATGCACAATCCAGCAAAGCAGGGCGATGTATAACTTTGGTTAAACAAACACCTAATCTACAATACTATGGATTAATTCTCCTGTTAATTCAATCAGTGTCATATTCAAACAGAATAGCAGGCTGTTACATCAAAGACATAACCAACATTCTGAAGTATGACATCACAAGATGAAAGGATGGATTTTAGCAGAGGATTTGGCAACTTACAGTATGTGAGCTTTGTGAAAGTCCTTGGTTTGATCTATTTGCTTTCCTAGTAAGATAAAGCACAGAAGTTATGCACAATCCAGCAAGGCAGAGCAATGTATAACTTTGGTTAAACAAACACCTAAGCTACAATACTATGGATTAATTCTATCAGTGTCATAGTCAAAGAGAATAGCAAGCTGTTACTTGGCAACATCAAAGATATAACCAACATTCTGAAGTATGACATCACAAGATGAAAGGATGGATTTTAGCAGAGGATTTGGCAAGTTACAGTATGTGAGCTTTGTGAAAGTCCTTGGTTTGATCTATTTGCTTTCCTAGTAAGATAAAGCACAGAAGTTATGCACAATCCAGCAAGGCAGAGCAATGTATAACTTTGGTTAAACAAACACCTAAGCTACAATACTATGGATTAATTCTCCTATTAATTCAATCAGTGTCTTAGTCAAACAGAATAGCAGGCTGTTACATCAAAGATATAACCAACATTCGGAAGTATGACATCACAAGATGAAAGGATGGATTTTAGCAGAGGATTTGGCAAGTTACAGTATGTGAGCTTTGTGAAAGTCCTTGGTGTGATCTATGTGCTTTCCTAGTAAGATAAAGCACAGAAGTTATGCACAATCCAGCAAAGCAGGGCGATGTATAACTTTGGTTAAACAAACACCTAAGCTACAATACTATGGATTAATTCTCCTGTTAATTCAATCAGTGTCATATTCAAACAGAATAGCAGGCTGTTACATCAAAGACATAACCAACATTCTGAAGTATGACATCACAAGATGAAAGGATGGATTTTAGCAGAGGATTTGGCAAGTTACAGTATGTGAGCTTTGTGAAAGTCCTTGGTTTGATCTATTTGCTTTCCTAGTAAGATAAAGCACAGAAGTTATGCACAATCCAGCAAGGCAGAGCAATGTATAACTTTGGTTAAACAAACACCTAAGCTACAATACTATGGATTAATTCAATCAGTGTCATAGTCAAAGAGAATAGCAGGCTGTTACTTGGCAACATCAAAGATATAACCAACATTCTGAAGTATGACATCACAAGATGAAAGGATGGATTTTAGCAGAGGTTTTGGCAACTTACAGTATGTGAGCTTTGTGAAAGTCCTTGGTTTGATCTATTTGCTTTCCTAGTAAGATAAAGCACAGAAGTTATGCACAATCCAGCAAAGCAGGGCGATGTATAACTTTGGTTAAACAAACACCTAAGCTACAATACTATGGATTAATTCTCCTGTTAATTCAATCAGTGTCATATTCAAACAGAATAGCAGGCTGTTACATCAAAGACATAACCAACATTCTGAAGTATGACATCACAAGATGAAAGGATGGATTTTAGCAGAGGATTTGGCAACTTACAGTATGTGAGCTTTGTGAAAGTCCTTGGTTTGATCTATTTGCTTTCCTAGTAAGATAAAGCACAGAAGTTATGCACAATCCAGCAAGGCAGGGCGATGTATAACTTTGGTTAAACAAACACCTAAGCTACAATACTATGGATTAATTCTCCTGTTAATTCAATCAGTGTCATATTCAAACAGAATAGCAGGCTGTTACATCAAAGACATAACCAACATTCTGAAGTATGACATCACAAGATGAAAGGATGGATTTTAGCAGAGGATTTGGCAAGTTACAGTATGTGAGCTTTGTGAAAGTCCTTGGTGTGATCTATGTGCTTTCCTAGTAAGATAAAGCACAGAAGTTATGCACAATCCAGCAAAGCAGGGCGATGTTTAACTTTGGTTAAACAAACACCTAAGCTACAATACTATGGATTAATTCTCCTGTTAATTCAATCAGTGTCATATTCAAACAGAATAGCAGGCTGTTACATCAAAGACATAACCAACATTCTGAAGTATGACATCACAAGATGAAAGGATGGATTTTAGCAGAGGATTTGGCAACTTACAGTATGTGAGCTTTGTGAAAGTCCTTGCTTTGATCTTTTTGCTTTCCTTGTAAGATAAAGCTCAGAAGTTATGCACAATCCAGCAAGGCAGGGCGATGTATAACTTTGGTTAAACAAACACCTAAGCTACAATACTATGGATTAATTCTCCTATTAATTCAATCAGTGTCTTAGTCAAACAGAATAGCAGGCTGTTACATCAAAGATATAACCAACATTCTGAAGTATGACATCACAAGATGAAAGGATGGATTTTAGCAGAGGATTTGGCAAGTTACAGTATGTGAGCTTTGTGAAAGTCCTTGGTTTGATCTATTTGCTTTCCTAGTAAGATAAAGCACAGAAGTTATGCACAATCCAGCAAGGCAGAGCAATGTATAACTTTGGTTAAACAAACACCTAAGCTGCAATACTATGGATTAATTCTATCAGTGTCATAGTCAAAGAGAATAGCAGGCTGTTACTTGGCAACATCAAACATATAACCAACATTCTGAAGTATGACATCACAAGATGAAAGGATGGATTTTAGCAGAGGATTTGGCAAGTTACAGTATGTGAGCTTTGTGAAAGTCCTTGCTTTGATCTTTTTGCTTTCCTAGTAAGATAAAGCACAGAAGTTATGCACAATCCAGCAAAGCAGGGCGATGTATAACTTTGGTTAAACAAACACCTAAGCTACAATACTATGGATTAATTCTCCTGTTAATTCAATCAGTGTCATATTCAAACAGAATAGCAGGCTGTTACATCAAAGACATAACCAACATTCTGAAGTATGACATCACAAGATGAAAGGATGGATTTTAGCAGAGGATTTGGCAAGTTACAGTATGTGAGCTTTGTGAAAGTCCTTGGTTTGATCTATTTGCTTTCCTAGTAAGATAAAGCACAGAAGTTATGCACAATCCAGCAAAGCAGGGCGATGTATAACTTTGGTTAAACAAACACCTAAGCTACAATACTATGGATTAATTCTCCTGTTAATTCAATCAGTGTCATATTCAAACAGAATAGCAGGCTGTTACATCAAAGACATAACCAACATTCTGAAGTATGACATCACAAGATGAAAGGATGGATTTTAGCAGAGGATTTGGCAAGTTACAGTATGTGAGCTTTGTGAAAGTCCTTGGTTTGATCTATTTGCTTTCCTAGTAAGATAAAGCACAGAAGTTATGCACAATCCAGCAAGGCAGAGCAATGTATAACTTTGGTTAAACAAACACCTAAGCTACAATACTATGGATTAATTCTGTCAGTGTCCTAGTCAAAGAGAATAGCAGGCTGTTACTTGGCAACATCAAAGATATAACCAACATTCTGAAGTATGACATCACAAGATGAAAGGATGGATTTTAGCAGAGGATTTGGCAACTTACAGTATGTGAGCTTTGTGAAAGTCCTTGGTTTGATCTTTTTGCTTTCCTAGTAAGATAAAGCACAGAAGTTATGCACAATCCAGCAAGGCAGGGCGATGTATAACTTTGGTTAAACAAACACCTAAGCAACAATACTATGGATTATTAAATCAGTGTCATAGTCAAACAGAATAGCAGGCTGTTACTTGGCAACATCAAAGATATAACCAACATTCTGAAGTATGACATCACAAGATGAAAGGATGGATTTTAGCAGAGGATTTACTAAGTTACAGTATGTGAGCTTTGTGAAAGTCCTTGCTTTGATCTTTTTGCTTTCCTAGTAAGATAAAGCACAGAAGTTATGCACAATCCAGCAAGGCAGGGCGATGTATAACTTTGGTTAAACAAACACCTAAGCTACAATACTATGGATTAATTCTTCTGTTAATTCAATCAGTGTCATAGTCAAACAGAATAGCAGGCTGTTACATCAAAGGTATAACCAACATTCTGAAGTATGACATCACAAGATGAAAAGATGGATTTTAGCAGAGGATTTGGCAACTTACAGTATGTGAGCTTTGTGAAAGCACAATTGTAGTATTTCTTCAAAACTTGTAGCATTTGCTACATAACTCAAATCATCACCATTACATAAAGGTCTTAAGGTAAGGACATGTTATTCAAGTTGGAGGCTTCTCTTGAATTTGCCAATACTCAATGCTGGAAAATTGCTCTTAACTGCCTGGTGCCAACAAGCTCTCACGCTTAGGAATAAACGAGACCAATGAACAAAACTTCAGTGTTAGCTCAGGAAAAGATCATGGTTTGGTAAGAAAAATTATGTCAGCCTAACCAATGATAGTTGGACTCACATAGGACTTGATGGCTATCTCCTAGTTGAAAGTCCTTCCTTTGATCTATTTGCTTTCCTAGTAAGATAAAGCACAGAAGTTATGCACAATCCAGCAAGGCAGGGCGATGTATAACTTTGGTTAAACAAACACCTAAGCTACAAAACTATGGATTAATTCTCCTGTTAATTCAATCAGTGTCATATTCAAACAGAATAGCAGGCTGTTACATCAAAGACATAACCAACATTCTGAAGTATGACATCACAAGATGAAAGGATGGATTTTAGCAGAGGATTTGGCAAGTTACAGTATGTGAGCTTTGTGAAAGTCCTTGGTTTGATCTATTTGCTTTCCTAGTAAGATAAAGCACAGAAGTTATGCACAATCCAGCAAGGCAGAGCAATGTATAACTTTGGTTAAACAAACACCTAAGCTACAATACTATGGATTAATTCTATCAGTGTCATAGTCAAAGAGAATAGCAGGCTGTTACTTGGCAACATCAAAGATATAACCAACATTCTGAAGTATGACATCACAAGATGAAAGGATGGATTTTAGCAGAGGATTTGGCAACTTACAGTATGTGAGCTTTGTGAAAGTCCTTGGTTTGATCTATTTGCTTTCCTAGTAAGATAAAGCACAGAAGTTATGCACAATCCAGCAAAGCAGGGCGATGTATAACTTTGGTTAAACAAACACCTAAGCTACAATACTATGGATTAATTCTCCTGTTAATTCAATCAGTGTCATATTCAAAGAGAATAGCAGGCTGTTACATCAAAGACATAACCAACATTCTGAAGTATGACATCACAAGATGAAAGGATGGATATTAGCAGAGGATTTGGCAAGTTACAGTATGTGAGCTTTGTGAAAGTCCTTGGTGTGATCTATTTGCATTCCTAGTAAGATAAAGCACAGAAGTTATGCACAATCCAGCAAAGCAGGGCGATGTATAACTTTGGTTAAACAAACACCTAAGCTACAATACTATGGATTAATTCTCCTGTTAATTCAATCAGTGTCATATTCAAACAGAATAGCAGGCTGTTACATCAAAGACATAACCAACATTCTGAAGTATGACATCACAAGATGAAAGGATGGATTTTAGCAGAGGATTTGGCAAGTTACAGTATGTGAGCTTTGTGAAAGTCCTTGGTTTGATCTATTTGCTTTCCTAGTAAGATAAAGCACAGAAGTTATGCACAATCCAGCAAAGCAGAGCAATGTATAACTTTGGTTAAACAAACACCTAAGCTACAATACTATGGATTAATTCTGTCAGTGTCCTAGTCAAAGAGAATAGCAGGCTGTTACTTGGCAACATCAAAGATATAACCAACATTCTGAAGTATGACATCACAAGATGAAAGGATGGATTTTAGCAGAGGATTTGGCAAGTTACAGTATGTGAGCTTTGTGAAAGTCCTTGGTTTGATCTTTTTGCTTTCCTAGTAAGATAAAGCACAGAAGTTATGCACAATCCAGCAAGGCAGGGCGATGTATAACTTTGGTTAAACAAACACCTAAGCAACAATACTATGAATTATTAAATCAGTGTCATAGTCAAACAGAATAGCAGGCTGTTACTTGGCAACATCAAAGATATAACCAACATTCTGAAGTATGACATCACAAGATGAAAGGATGGATTTTAGCAGAGGATTTAGCAAGTTACAGTATGTGAGCTTTGTGAAAGTCCTTGCTTTGATCTTTTTGCTTTCCTAGTAAGATAAAGCACAGAAGTTATGCACAATCCAGCAAGGCAGGGCGATGTATAACTTTGGTTAAACAAACACCTAAGCTACAATACTATGGATTAATTCTTCTGTTAATTCAATCAGTGTCATAGTCAAACAGAATAGCAGGCTGTTACATCAAAGGTATAACCAACATTCTGAAGTATGACATCACAAGATGAAAAGATGGATTTTAGCAGAGGTTTTGGCAACTTACAGTATGTGAGCTTTGTGAAAGCACAATTGTAGTATTTCTTCAAAACTTGTAGCATTTGCTACATAACTCAAATCATCACCATTACATAAAGGTCTTAAGGTAAGGACATGTTCTTCAAGTTGGAGGCTTCTCTTGAATTTGCCAATACTCATTGCTGGAAAATTGCTCTTAACTGCCTGGTGCCAACAAGCTCTCACGCTTAGGAATAAACGAGACCAATGAACAAAACTTCTGTGTTAGCTCAGGAAAAGATCATGGTTTGGTAAGAAAAATTATGTCAGCCTAACCAATGATAGTTGGACTCACATAGGACTTGATGGCTATCTCCTAGTTGAAAGTCCTTCCTTTGATCTATTTGCTTTCCTAGTAAGATAAAGCACAGAAGTTATGCACAATCCAGCAAGGCAGGGCGATGTATAACTTTGGTTAAACAAACACCTAAGCTACAAAACTATGGATTAATTCTCCTGTTAATTCAATCAGTGTCATATTCAAACAGAATAGCAGGCTGTTACATCAAAGACATAACCAACATTCTGAAGTATGACATCACAAGATGAAAGGATGGATTTTAGCAGAGGATTTGGCAAGTTACAGTATGTGAGCTTTGTGAAAGTCCTTGGTTTGATCTATTTGCTTTCCTAGTAAGATAAAGCACAGAAGTTATGCACAATCCAGCAAGGCAGAGCAATGTATAACTTTGGTTAAACAAACACCTAAGCTACAATACTATGGATTAATTCTATCAGTGTCATAGTCAAAGAGAATAGCAGGCTGTTACTTGGCAACATCAAAGATATAACCAACATTCTGAAGTATGACATCACAAGATGAAAGGATGGATTTTAGCAGAGGATTTGGCAACTTACAGTATGTGAGCTTTGTGAAAGTCCTTGGTTTGATCTATTTGCTTTCCTAGTAAGATAAAGCACAGAAGTTATGCACAATCCAGCAAAGCAGGGCGATGTATAACTTTGGTTAAACAAACACCTAAGCTACAATACTATGGATTAATTCTCCTGTTAATTCAATCAGTGTCATATTCAAAGAGAATAGCAGGCTGTTACATCAAAGACATAACCAACATTCTGAAGTATGACATCACAAGATGAAAGGATGGATATTAGCAGAGGATTTGGCAAGTTACAGTATGTGAGCTTTGTGAAAGTCCTTGGTGTGATCTATTTGCTTTCCTAGTAAGATAAAGCACAGAAGTTATGCACAATCCAGCAAAGCAGGGCGATGTATAACTTTGGTTAAACAAACACCTAAGCTACAATACTATGGATTAATTCTCCTGTTAATTCAATCAGTGTCATATTCAAACAGAATAGCAGGCTGTTACATCAAAGACATAACCAACATTCTGAAGTATGACATCACAAGATGAAAGGATGGATTTTAGCAGAGGATTTGGCAAGTTACAGTATGTGAGCTTTGTGAAAGTCCTTGGTTTGATCTATTTGCTTTCCTAGTAAGATAAAGCACAGAAGTTATGCACAATCCAGCAAGGCAGGGCGATGTATAACTTTGGTTAAACAAACACCTAAGCTACAATACTATGGATTAATTCTCCTATTAATTCAATCAGTGTCTTAGTCAAACAGAATAGCAGGCTGTTACATCAAAGATATAACCAACATTCTGAAGTATGACATCACAAGATGAAAGGATGGATTTTAGCAGAGGATTTGGCAACTTACAGTATGTGAGCTTTGTGAAAGTCCTTGGTTTGATCTTTTTGCTTTCCTAGTAAGATAAAGCACAGAAGTTATGCACAATCCAGCAAGGCAGGGCGATGTATAACTTTGGTGAAACAAACACCTAAGCAACAATACTATGGATTATTAAATCAGTGTCATAGTCAAACAGAATAGCAGGCTGTTACTTGGCAACATCAAAGATATAACCAACATTCTGAAGTATGACATCACAAGATGAAAGGATGGATTTTAGCAGAGGATTTAGTAAGTTACAGTATGTGAGCTTTGTGAAAGTCCTTGCTTTGATCTTTTTGCTTTCCTAGTAAGATAAAGCACAGAAGTTATGCACAATCCAGCAAGGCAGGGCGATGTATAACTTTGGTTAAACAAACACCTAAGCTACAATACTATGGATTAATTCTTCTGTTAATTCAATCAGTGTCATAGTCAAACAGAATAGCAGGCTGTTACATCAAAGGTATAACCAACATTCTGAAGTATGACATCACAAGATGAAAAGATGGATTTTAGCAGAGGTTTTGGCAACTTACAGTATGTGAGCTTTGTGAAAGCACAATTGTAGTATTTCTTCAAAACTTGTAGCATTTGCTACATAACTCAAATCATCACCATTACATAAAGGTCTTAAGGTAAGGACATGTTCTTCAAGTTGGAGGCTTCTCTTGAATTTGCCAATACTCATTGCTGGAAAATTGCTCTTAACTGCCTGGTGCCAACAAGCTCTCACGCTTAGGAATAAACGAGACCAATGAACAAAACTTCTGTGTTAGCTCAGGAAAAGATCATGGTTTGGTAAGAAAAATTATGTCAGCCTAACCAATGATAGTTGGACTCACATAGGACTTGATGGCTATCTCCTAGTTGAAAGTCCTTCCTTTGATCTATTTGCTTTCCTAGTAAGATAAAGCACAGAAGTTATGCACAATCCAGCAAGGCAGGGCGATGTATAACTTTGGTTAAACAAACACCTAAGCTACAAAACTATGGATTAATTCTCCTGTTAATTCAATCAGTGTCATATTCAAACAGAATAGCAGGCTGTTACATCAAAGACATAACCAACATTCTGAAGTATGACATCACAAGATGAAAGGATGGATTTTAGCAGAGGATTTGGCAAGTTACAGTATGTGAGCTTTGTGAAAGTCCTTGGTTTGATCTATTTGCTTTCCTAGTAAGATAAAGCACAGAAGTTATGCACAATCCAGCAAGGCAGAGCAATGTATAACTTTGGTTAAACAAACACCTAAGCTACAATACTATGGATTAATTCTATCAGTGTCATAGTCAAAGAGAATAGCAGGCTGTTACTTGGCAACATCAAAGATATAACCAACATTCTGAAGTATGACATCACAAGATGAAAGGATGGATTTTAGCAGAGGATTTGGCAACTTACAGTATGTGAGCTTTGTGAAAGTCCTTGGTTTGATCTATTTGCTTTCCTAGTAAGATAAAGCACAGAAGTTATGCACAATCCAGCAAAGCAGGGCGATGTATAACTTTGGTTAAACAAACACCTAAGCTACAATACTATGGATTAATTCTCCTGTTAATTCAATCAGTGTCATATTCAAAGAGAATAGCAGGCTGTTACATCAAAGACATAACCAACATTCTGAAGTATGACATCACAAGATGAAAGGATGGATATTAGCAGAGGATTTGGCAAGTTACAGTATGTGAGCTTTGTGAAAGTCCTTGGTGTGATCTATTTGCTTTCCTAGTAAGATAAAGCACAGAAGTTATGCACAATCCAGCAAAGCAGGGCGATGTATAACTTTGGTTAAACAAACACCTAAGCTACAATACTATGGATTAATTCTCCTGTTAATTCAATCAGTGTCATATTCAAACAGAATAGCAGGCTGTTACATCAAAGACATAACCAACATTCTGAAGTATGACATCACAAGATGAAAGGATGGATTTTAGCAGAGGATTTGGCAAGTTACAGTATGTGAGCTTTGTGAAAGTCCTTGGTTTGATCTATTTGCTTTCCTAGTAAGATAAAGCACAGAAGTTATGCACAATCCAGCAAGGCAGGGCGATGTATAACTTTGGTTAAACAAACACCTAAGCTACAATACTATGGATTAATTCTCCTATTAATTCAATCAGTGTCTTAGTCAAACAGAATAGCAGGCTGTTACATCAAAGATATAACCAACATTCTGAAGTATGACATCACAAGATGAAAGGATGGATTTTAGCAGAGGATTTGGCAACTTACAGTATGTGAGCTTTGTGAAAGTCCTTGGTTTGATCTTTTTGCTTTCCTAGTAAGATAAAGCACAGAAGTTATGCACAATCCAGCAAGGCAGGGCGATGTATAACTTTGGTGAAACAAACACCTAAGCAACAATACTATGGATTATTAAATCAGTGTCATAGTCAAACAGAATAGCAGGCTGTTACTTGGCAACATCAAAGATATAACCAACATTCTGAAGTATGACATCACAAGATGAAAGGATGGATTTTAGCAGAGGATTTAGTAAGTTACAGTATGTGAGCTTTGTGAAAGTCCTTGCTTTGATCTTTTTGCTTTCCTAGTAAGATAAAGCACAGAAGTTATGCACAATCCAGCAAGGCAGGGCGATGTATAACTTTGGTTAAACAAACACCTAAGCTACAATACTATGGATTAATTCTTCTGTTAATTCAATCAGTGTCATAGTCAAACAGAATAGCAGGCTGTTACATCAAAGGTATAACCAACATTCTGAAGTATGACATCACAAGATGAAAAGATGGATTTTAGCAGAGGTTTTGGCAACTTACAGTATGTGAGCTTTGTGAAAGCACAATTGTAGTATTTCTTCAAAACTTGTAGCATTTGCTACATAACTCAAATCATCACCATTACATAAAGGTCTTAAGGTAAGGACATGTTCTTCAAGTTGGAGGCTTCTCTTGAATTTGCCAATACTCATTGCTGGAAAATTGCTCTTAACTGCCTGGTGCCAACAAGCTCTCACGCTTAGGAATAAACGAGACCAATGAACAAAACTTCTGTGTTAGCTCAGGAAAAGATCATGGTTTGGTAAGAAAAATTATGTCAGCCTAACCAATGATAGTTGGACTCACATAGGACTTGATGGCTATCTCCTAGTTGAAAGTCCTTCCTTTGATCTATTTGCTTTCCTAGTAAGATAAAGCACAGAAGTTATGCACAATCCAGCAAGGCAGGGCGATGTATAACTTTGGTTAAACAAACACCTAAGCTACAAAACTATGGATTAATTCTCCTGTTAATTCAATCAGTGTCATATTCAAACAGAATAGCAGGCTGTTACATCAAAGACATAACCAACATTCTGAAGTATGACATCACAAGATGAAAGGATGGATTTTAGCAGAGGATTTGGCAAGTTACAGTATGTGAGCTTTGTGAAAGTCCTTGGTTTGATCTATTTGCTTTCCTAGTAAGATAAAGCACAGAAGTTATGCACAATCCAGCAAGGCAGAGCAATGTATAACTTTGGTTAAACAAACACCTAAGCTACAATACTATGGATTAATTCTATCAGTGTCATAGTCAAAGAGAATAGCAGGCTGTTACTTGGCAACATCAAAGATATAACCAACATTCTGAAGTATGACATCACAAGATGAAAGGATGGATTTTAGCAGAGGATTTGGCAACTTACAGTATGTGAGCTTTGTGAAAGTCCTTGGTTTGATCTATTTGCTTTCCTAGTAAGATAAAGCACAGAAGTTATGCACAATCCAGCAAAGCAGGGCGATGTATAACTTTGGTTAAACAAACACCTAAGCTACAATACTATGGATTAATTCTCCTGTTAATTCAATCAGTGTCATATTCAAAGAGAATAGCAGGCTGTTACATCAAAGACATAACCAACATTCTGAAGTATGACATCACAAGATGAAAGGATGGATATTAGCAGAGGATTTGGCAAGTTACAGTATGTGAGCTTTGTGAAAGTCCTTGGTGTGATCTATTTGCTTTCCTAGTAAGATAAAGCACAGAAGTTATGCACAATCCAGCAAAGCAGGGCGATGTATAACTTTGGTTAAACAAACACCTAAGCTACAATACTATGGATTAATTCTCCTGTTAATTCAATCAGTGTCATATTCAAACAGAATAGCAGGCTGTTACATCAAAGACATAACCAACATTCTGAAGTATGACATCACAAGATGAAAGGATGGATTTTAGCAGAGGATTTGGCAAGTTACAGTATGTGAGCTTTGTGAAAGTCCTTGGTTTGATCTATTTGCTTTCCTAGTAAGATAAAGCACAGAAGTTATGCACAATCCAGCAAGGCAGGGCGATGTATAACTTTGGTTAAACAAACACCTAAGCTACAATACTATGGATTAATTCTCCTATTAATTCAATCAGTGTCTTAGTCAAACAGAATAGCAGGCTGTTACATCAAAGATATAACCAACATTCTGAAGTATGACATCACAAGATGAAAGGATGGATTTTAGCAGAGGATTTGGCAACTTACAGTATGTGAGCTTTGTGAAAGTCCTTGGTTTGATCTTTTTGCTTTCCTAGTAAGATAAAGCACAGAAGTTATGCACAATCCAGCAAGGCAGGGCGATGTATAACTTTGGTGAAACAAACACCTAAGCAACAATACTATGGATTATTAAATCAGTGTCATAGTCAAACAGAATAGCAGGCTGTTACTTGGCAACATCAAAGATATAACCAACATTCTGAAGTATGACATCACAAGATGAAAGGATGGATTTTAGCAGAGGATTTAGTAAGTTACAGTATGTGAGCTTTGTGAAAGTCCTTGCTTTGATCTTTTTGCTTTCCTAGTAAGATAAAGCACAGAAGTTATGCACAATCCAGCAAGGCAGGGCGATGTATAACTTTGGTTAAACAAACACCTAAGCTACAATACTATGGATTAATTCTTCTGTTAATTCAATCAGTGTCATAGTCAAACAGAATAGCAGGCTGTTACATCAAAGGTATAACCAACATTCTGAAGTATGACATCACAAGATGAAAAGATGGATTTTAGCAGAGGTTTTGGCAACTTACAGTATGTGAGCTTTGTGAAAGCACAATTGTAGTATTTCTTCAAAACTTGTAGCATTTGCTACATAACTCAAATCATCACCATTACATAAAGGTCTTAAGGTAAGGACATGTTCTTCAAGTTGGAGGCTTCTCTTGAATTTGCCAATACTCATTGCTGGAAAATTGCTCTTAACTGCCTGGTGCCAACAAGCTCTCACGCTTAGGAATAAACGAGACCAATGAACAAAACTTCTGTGTTAGCTCAGGAAAAGATCATGGTTTGGTAAGAAAAATTATGTCAGCCTAACCAATGATAGTTGGACTCACATAGGACTTGATGGCTATCTCCTAGTTGAAAGTCCTTCCTTTGATCTATTTGCTTTCCTAGTAAGATAAAGCACAGAAGTTATGCACAATCCAGCAAGGCAGGGCGATGTATAACTTTGGTTAAACAAACACCTAAGCTACAAAACTATGGATTAATTCTCCTGTTAATTCAATCAGTGTCATATTCAAACAGAATAGCAGGCTGTTACATCAAAGACATAACCAACATTCTGAAGTATGACATCACAAGATGAAAGGATGGATTTTAGCAGAGGATTTGGCAAGTTACAGTATGTGAGCTTTGTGAAAGTCCTTGGTTTGATCTATTTGCTTTCCTAGTAAGATAAAGCACAGAAGTTATGCACAATCCAGCAAGGCAGAGCAATGTATAACTTTGGTTAAACAAACACCTAAGCTACAATACTATGGATTAATTCTATCAGTGTCATAGTCAAAGAGAATAGCAGGCTGTTACTTGGCAACATCAAAGATATAACCAACATTCTGAAGTATGACATCACAAGATGAAAGGATGGATTTTAGCAGAGGATTTGGCAACTTACAGTATGTGAGCTTTGTGAAAGTCCTTGGTTTGATCTATTTGCTTTCCTAGTAAGATAAAGCACAGAAGTTATGCACAATCCAGCAAAGCAGGGCGATGTATAACTTTGGTTAAACAAACACCTAAGCTACAATACTATGGATTAATTCTCCTGTTAATTCAATCAGTGTCATATTCAAAGAGAATAGCAGGCTGTTACATCAAAGACATAACCAACATTCTGAAGTATGACATCACAAGATGAAAGGATGGATATTAGCAGAGGATTTGGCAAGTTACAGTATGTGAGCTTTGTGAAAGTCCTTGGTGTGATCTATTTGCTTTCCTAGTAAGATAAAGCACAGAAGTTATGCACAATCCAGCAAAGCAGGGCGATGTATAACTTTGGTTAAACAAACACCTAAGCTACAATACTATGGATTAATTCTCCTGTTAATTCAATCAGTGTCATATTCAAACAGAATAGCAGGCTGTTACATCAAAGACATAACCAACATTCTGAAGTATGACATCACAAGATGAAAGGATGGATTTTAGCAGAGGATTTGGCAAGTTACAGTATGTGAGCTTTGTGAAAGTCCTTGGTTTGATCTATTTGCTTTCCTAGTAAGATAAAGCACAGAAGTTATGCACAATCCAGCAAGGCAGGGCGATGTATAACTTTGGTTAAACAAACACCTAAGCTACAATACTATGGATTAATTCTCCTATTAATTCAATCAGTGTCTTAGTCAAACAGAATAGCAGGCTGTTACATCAAAGATATAACCAACATTCTGAAGTATGACATCACAAGATGAAAGGATGGATTTTAGCAGAGGATTTGGCAACTTACAGTATGTGAGCTTTGTGAAAGTCCTTGGTTTGATCTTTTTGCTTTCCTAGTAAGATAAAGCACAGAAGTTATGCACAATCCAGCAAGGCAGGGCGATGTATAACTTTGGTGAAACAAACACCTAAGCAACAATACTATGGATTATTAAATCAGTGTCATAGTCAAACAGAATAGCAGGCTGTTACTTGGCAACATCAAAGATATAACCAACATTCTGAAGTATGACATCACAAGATGAAAGGATGGATTTTAGCAGAGGATTTAGCAAGTTACAGTATGTGAGCTTTGTGAAAGTCCTTGCTTTGATCTTTTTGCTTTCCTAGTAAGATAAAGCACAGAAGTTATGCACAATCCAGCAAGGCAGGGCGATGTATAACTTTGGTTAAACAAACACCTAAGCTACAATACTATGGATTAATTCTTCTGTTAATTCAATCAGTGTCATAGTCAAACAGAATAGCAGGCTGTTACATCAAAGGTATAACCAACATTCTGAAGTATGACATCACAAGATGAAAAGATGGATTTTAGCAGAGGTTTTGGCAACTTACAGTATGTGAGCTTTGTGAAAGCACAATTGTAGTATTTCTTCAAAACTTGTAGCATTTGCTACATAACTCAAATCATCACCATTACATAAAGGTCTTAAGGTAAGGACATGTTCTTCAAGTTGGAGGCTTCTCTTGAATTTGCCAATACTCATTGCTGGAAAATTGCTCTTAACTGCCTGGTGCCAACAAGCTCTCACGCTTAGGAATAAACGAGACCAATGAACAAAACTTCTGTGTTAGCTCAGGAAAAGATCATGGTTTGGTAAGAAAAATTATGTCAGCCTAACCAATGATAGTTGGACTCACATAGGACTTGATGGCTATCTCCTAGTTGAAAGTCCTTCCTTTGATCTATTTGCTTTCCTAGTAAGATAAAGCACAGAAGTTATGCACAATCCAGCAAGGCAGGGCGATGTATAACTTTGGTTAAACAAACACCTAAGCTACAATACTATGGATTAATTCTCCTGTTAATTCAATCAGTGTCATATTCAAACAGAATAGCAGGCTGTTACATCAAAGACATAACCAACATTCTGAAGTATGACATCACAAGATGAAAGGATGGATTTTAGCAGAGGATTTGGCAAGTTACAGTATGTGAGCTTTGTGAAAGTCCTTGGTTTGATCTATTTGCTTTCCTAGTAAGATAAAGCACAGAAGTTATGCACAATCCAGCAAGGCAGAGCAATGTATAACTTTGGTTAAACAAACACCTAAGCTACAATACTATGGATTAATTCTCCTATTAATTCAATCAGTGTCTTAGTCAAACAGAATAGCAGGCTGTTACATCAAAGATATAACCAACATTCTGAAGTATGACATCACAAGATGAAAGGATGGATTTTAGCAGAGGATTTGGCAAGTTACAGTATGTGAGCTTTGTGAAAGTCCTTGGTTTGATCTATTTGCTTTCCTAGTAAGATAAAGCACAGAAGTTATGCACAATCCAGCAAGGCAGAGCAATGTATAACTTTGGTTAAACAAACACCTAAGCTACAATACTATGGATTAATTCAATCAGTGTCATAGTCAAAGAGAATAGCAGGCTGTTACTTGGCAACATCAAAGATATAACCAACATTCTGAAGTATGACATCACAAGATGAAAGGATGGATTTTAGCAGAGGATTTGGCAAGTTACAGTATGTGAGCTTTGTGAAAGTCCTTGGTTTGATCTATTTGCTTTCCTAGTAAGATAAAGCACAGAAGTTATGCACAATCCAGCAAAGCAGGGCGATGTATAACTTTGGTTAAACAAACACCTAAGCTACAATACTATGGATTAATTCTCCTGTTAATTCAATCAGTGTCATATTCAAACAGAATAGCAGGCTGTTACATCAAAGACATAACCAACATTCTGAAGTATGACATCACAAGATGAAAGGATGGATTTTAGCAGAGGATTTGGCAAGTTACAGTATGTGAGCTTTGTGAAAGTCCTTGGTTTGATCTATTTGCTTTCCTAGTAAGATAAAGCACAGAAGTTATGCACAATCCAGCAAGGCAGGGCGATGTATAACTTTGGATAAACAAACACCTAAGCTACAATACTATGGATTAATTCTCCTATTAATTCAATCAGTGTCTTAGTCAAACAGAATAGCAGGCTGTTACATCAAAGACATAACCAACATTCTGAAGTATGACATCACAAGATGAAAGGATGGATTTTAGCAGAGGATTTGGCAACTTACAGTATGTGAGCTTTGTGAAAGTCCTTGCTTTGATCTTTTTGCTTTCCTAGTAAGATAAAGCACAGAAGTTATGCACAATCCAGCAAGGCAGGGCGATGTATAACTTTGGTTAAACAAACACCTAAGCTACAATACTATGGATTAATTCTCCTGTTAATTCAATCAGTGTCATATTCAAACAGAATAGCAGGCTGTTACATCAAAGACATAACCAACATTCTGAAGTATGACATCACAAGATGAAAGGATGGATTTTAGCAGAGGATTTGGCAAGTTACAGTATGTGAGCTTTGTGAAAGTCCTTGGTGTGATCTATTTGCTTTCCTAGTAAGATAAAGCACAGAAGTTATGCACAATCCAGCAAGGCAGGGCGATGTATAACTTTGGTTAAACAAACACCTAAGCTACAATACTATGGATTAATTCTCCTATTAATTCAATCAGTGTCTTAGTCAAACAGAATAGCAGGCTGTTACATCAAAGATATAACCAACATTCTGAAGTATGACATCACAAGATGAAAGGATGGATTTTAGCAGAGGATTTGGCAACTTACAGTATGTGAGCTTTGTGAAAGTCCTTGCTTTGATCTATTTGCTTTCCTAGTAAGATAAAGCACAGAAGTTATGCACAATCCAGCAAGGCAGAGCAATGTATAACTTTGGTTAAACAAACACCTAAGCTACAATACTATGGATTAATTCTATCAGTGTCATAGTCAAAGAGAATAGCAGGCTGTTACTTGGCAACATCAAAGATATAACCAACATTCTGAAGTATGACATCACAAGATGAAAGGATGGATTTTAGCAGAGGATTTGGCAAGTTACAGTATGTGAGCTTTGTGAAAGTCCTTGGTTTGATCTATTTGCTTTCCTAGTAAGATAAAGCACAGAAGTTATGCACAATCCAGCAAAGCAGGGCGATGTATAACTTTGGTTAAACAAACACCTAAGCTACAATACTATGGATTAATTCTCCTGTTAATTCAATCAGTGTCATATTCAAACAGAATAGCAGGCTGTTACATCAAAGACATAACCAACATTCTGAAGTATGACATCACAAGATGAAAGGATGGATTTTAGCAGAGGATTTGGCAACTTACAGTATGTGAGCTTTGTGAAAGTCCTTGGTGTGATCTATTTGCTTTCCTAGTAAGATAAAGCACAGAAGTTATGCACAATCCAGCAAAGCAGGGCGATGTATAACTTTGGTTAAACAAACACCTAAGCTACAATACTATGGATTAATTCTCCTGTTAATTCAATCAGTGTCATATTCAAACAGAATAGCAGGCTGTTACATCAAAGACATAACCAACATTCTGAAGTATGACATCACAAGATGAAAGGATGGATTTTAGCAGAGGATTTGGCAAGTTACAGTATGTGAGCTTTGTGAAAGTCCTTGGTTTGATCTATTTGCTTTCCTAGTAAGATAAAGCACAGAAGTTATGCACAATCCAGCAAGGCAGGGCGATGTATAACTTTGGTTAAACAAACACCTAAGCTACAATACTATGGATTAATTCTCCTATTAATTCAATCAGTGTCTTAGTCAAACAGAATAGCAGGCTGTTACATCAAAGATATAACCAACATTCTGAAGTATGACATCACAAGATGAAAGGATGGATTTTAGCAGAGGATTTGGCAACTTACAGTATGTGAGCTTTGTGAAAGTCCTTGGTTTGATCTTTTTGCTTTCCTAGTAAGATAAAGCACAGAAGTTATGCACAATCCAGCAAGGCAGGGCGATGTATAACTTTGGTTAAACAAACACCTAAGCAACAATACTATGGATTATTAAATCAGTGTCATAGTCAAACAGAATAGCAGGCTGTTACTTGGCAACATCAAAGATATAACCAACATTCTGAAGTATGACATCACAAGATGAAAGGATGGATTTTAGCAGAGGATTTAGCAAGTTACAGTATGTGAGCTTTGTGAAAGTCCTTGCTTTGATCTTTTTGCTTTCCTAGTAAGATAAAGCACAGAAGTTATGCACAATCCAGCAAGGCAGGGCGATGTATAACTTTGGTTAAACAAACACCTAAGCTACAATACTATGGATTAATTCTTCTGTTAATTCAATCAGTGTCATAGTCAAACAGAATAGCAGGCTGTTACATCAAAGGTATAACCAACATTCTGAAGTATGACATCACAAGATGAAAAGATGGATTTTAGCAGAGGTTTTGGCAACTTACAGTATGTGAGCTTTGTGAAAGCACAATTGTAGTATTTCTTCAAAACTTGTAGCATTTGCTACATAACTCAAATCATCACCATTACATAAAGGTCTTAAGGTAAGGACATGTTCTTCAAGTTGGAGGCTTCTCTTGAATTTGCCAATACTCATTGCTGGAAAATTGCTCTTAACTGCCTGGTGCCAACAAGCTCTCACGCTTAGGAATAAACGAGACCAATGAACAAAACTTCTGTGTTAGCTCAGGAAAAGATCATGGTTTGGTAAGAAAAATTATGTCAGCCTAACCAATGATAGTTGGACTCACATAGGACTTGATGGCTATCTCCTAGTTGAAAGTCCTTCCTTTGATCTATTTGCTTTCCTAGTAAGATAAAGCACAGAAGTTATGCACAATCCAGCAAGGCAGGGCGATGTATAACTTTGGTTAAACAAACACCTAAGCTACAATACTATGGATTAATTCTCCTGTTAATTCAATCAGTGTCATATTCAAACAGAATAGCAGGCTGTTACATCAAAGACATAACCAACATTCTGAAGTATGACATCACAAGATGAAAGGATGGATTTTAGCAGAGGATTTGGCAAGTTACAGTATGTGAGCTTTGTGAAAGTCCTTGGTTTGATCTATTTGCTTTCCTAGTAAGATAAAGCACAGAAGTTATGCACAATCCAGCAAGGCAGAGCAATGTATAACTTTGGTTAAACAAACACCTAAGCTACAATACTATGGATTAATTCTCCTATTAATTCAATCAGTGTCTTAGTCAAACAGAATAGCAGGCTGTTACATCAAAGATATAACCAACATTCTGAAGTATGACATCACAAGATGAAAGGATGGATTTTAGCAGAGGATTTGGCAAGTTACAGTATGTGAGCTTCGTGAAAGTCCTTGGTTTGATCTATTTGCTTTCCTAGTAAGATAAAGCACAGAAGTTATGCACAATCCAGCAAGGCAGAGCAATGTATAACTTTGGTTAAACAAACACCTAAGCTACAATACTATGGATTAATTCTATCAGTGTCATAGTCAAAGAGAATAGCAGGCTGTTACTTGGCAACATCAAAGATATAACCAACATTCTGAAGTATGACATCACAAGATGAAAGGATGGATTTTAGCAGAGGATTTGGCAAGTTACAGTATGTGAGCTTTGTGAAAGTCCTTGGTTTGATCTATTTGCTTTCCTAGTAAGATAAAGCACAGAAGTTATGCACAATCCAGCAAAGCAGGGCGATGTATAACTTTGGTTAAACAAACACCTAAGCTACAATACTATGGATTAATTCTCCTGTTAATTCAATCAGTGTCATATTCAAACAGAATAGCAGGCTGTTACATCAAAGACATAACCAACATTCTGAAGTATGACATCACAAGATGAAAGGATGGATTTTAGCAGAGGATTTGGCAAGTTACAGTATGTGAGCTTTGTGAAAGTCCTTGGTTTGATCTATTTGCTTTCCTAGTAAGATAAAGCACAGAAGTTATGCACAATCCAGCAAGGCAGAGCAATGTATAACTTTGGTTAAACAAACACCTAAGCTACAATACTATGGATTAATTCTCCTATTAATTCAATCAGTGTCTTAGTCAAACAGAATAGCAGGCTGTTACATCAAAGATATAACCAACATTCTGAAGTATGACATCACAAGATGAAAGGATGGATTTTAGCAGAGGATTTGGCAACTTACAGTATGTGAGCTTTGTGAAAGTCCTTGCTTTGATCTTTTTGCTTTCCTAGTAAGATAAAGCTCAGAAGTTATGCACAATCCAGCAAGGCAGGGCGATGTATAACTTTGGTTAAACAAACACCTAAGCTACAATACTATGGATTAATTCTCCTATTAATTCAATCAGTGTCTTAGTCAAACAGAATAGCAGGCTGTTACATCAAAGATATAACCAACATTCTGAAGTATGACATCACAAGATGAAAGGATGGATTTTAGCAGAGGATTTGGCAAGTTACAGTATGTGAGCTTTGTGAAAGTCCTTGGTTTGATCTATTTGCTTTCCTAGTAAGATAAAGCACAGAAGTTATGCACAATCCAGCAAGGCAGAGCAATGTATAACTTTGGTTAAACAAACACCTAAGCTGCAATACTATGGATTAATTCTATCAGTGTCATAGTCAAAGAGAATAGCAGGCTGTTACTTGGCAACATCAAAGATATAACCAACATTCTGAAGTATGACATCACAAGATGAAAGGATGGATTTTAGCAGAGGATTTGGCAACTTACAGTATGTGAGCTTTGTGAAAGTCCTTGCTTTGATCTTTTTGCTTTCCTAGTAAGATAAAGCACAGAAGTTATGCACAATCCAGCAAGGCAGGGCGATGTATAACTTTGGTTAAACAAACACCTAAGCTACAATACTATGGATTAATTCTCCTGTTAATTCAATCAGTGTCATATTCAAACAGAATAGCAGGCTGTTACATCAAAGACATAACCAACATTCTGAAGTATGACATCACAAGATGAAAGGATGGATTTTAGCAGAGGATTTGGCAAGTTACAGTATGTGAGCTTTGTGAAAGTCCTTGGTTTGATCTATTTGCTTTCCTAGTGAGATAAAGCACAGAAGTTATGCACAATCCAGCAAGGCAGGGTGATGTATAACTTTGGTTAAACAAACACCTAAGCTACAATACTATGGATTAATTCTCCTATTAATTCAATCAGTGTCTTAGTCAAACAGAATAGCAGGCTGTTACATCAAAGATATAACCAACATTCTGAAGTATGACATCACAAGATGAAAGGATGGATTTTAGCAGAGGATTTGGCAACTTACAGTATGTGAGCTTTGTGAAAGTCCTTGCTTTGATCTTTTTGCTTTCCTAGTAAGATAAAGCACAGAAGTTATGCACAATCCAGCAAAGCAGGGCGATGTATAACTTTGGTTAAACAAACACCTAAGCTACAATACTATGGATTAATTCTCCTGTTAATTCAATCAGTGTCATATTCAAACAGAATAGCAGGCTGTTACATCAAAGACATAACCAACATTCTGAAGTATGACATCACAAGATGAAAGGATGGATTTTAGCAGAGGATTTGGCAAGTTACAGTATGTGAGCTTTGTGAAAGTCCTTGGTTTGATCTATTTGCTTTCCTAGTAAGATAAAGCACAGAAGTTATGCACAATCCAGCAAGGCAGGGCGATGTATAACTTTGGTTAAACAAACACCTAAGCTACAATACTATGGATTAATTCTCCTATTAATTCAATCAGTGTCTTAGTCAAACAGAATAGCAGGCTGTTACATCAAAGATATAACCAACATTCTGAAGTATGACATCACAAGATGAAAGGATGGATTTTAGCAGAGGATTTGGCAAGTTACAGTATGTGAGCTTTGTGAAAGTCCTTGGTTTGATCTATTTGCTTTCCTAGTGAGATAAAGCACAGAAGTTATGCACAATCCAGCAAGGCAGGGTGATGTATAACTTTGGTTAAACAAACACCTAAGCTACAATACTATGGATTAATTCTCCTATTAATTCAATCAGTGTCTTAGTCAAACAGAATAGCAGGCTGTTACATCAAAGATATAACCAACATTCTGAAGTATGACATCACAAGATGAAAGGATGGATTTTAGCAGAGGATTTGGCAACTTACAGTATGTGAGCTTTGTGAAAGTCCTTGCTTTGATCTTTTTGCTTTCCTAGTAAGATAAAGCACAGAAGTTATGCACAATCCAGCAAAGCAGGGCGATGTATAACTTTGGTTAAACAAACACCTAAGCTACAATACTATGGATTAATTCTCCTGTTAATTCAATCAGTGTCATATTCAAACAGAATAGCAGGCTGTTACATCAAAGACATAACCAACATTCTGAAGTATGACATCACAAGATGAAAGGATGGATTTTAGCAGAGGATTTGGCAAGTTACAGTATGTGAGCTTTGTGAAAGTCCTTGGTTTGATCTATTTGCTTTCCTAGTAAGATAAAGCACAGAAGTTATGCACAATCCAGCAAGGCAGGGCGATGTATAACTTTGGTTAAACAAACACCTAAGCTACAATACTATGGATTAATTCTCCTATTAATTCAATCAGTGTCTTAGTCAAACAGAATAGCAGGCTGTTACATCAAAGATATAACCAACATTCTGAAGTATGACATCACAAGATGAAAGGATGGATTTTAGCAGAGGATTTGGCAACTTACAGTATGTGAGCTTTGTGAAAGTCCTTGGTTTGATCTATTTGCTTTCCGAGTAAGATAAAGCACAGAAGTTATGCACAATCCAGCAAGGCAGGGCGATGTATAACTTTGGTTAAACAAACACCTAAGCTACAATACTATGGATTAATTCTCCTATTAATTCAATCATTGTCTTAGTCAAACAGAATAGCAGGCTGTTACATCAAAGATATAACCAACATTCTGAAGTATGACATCACAAGATGAAAGGATGGATTTTAGCAGAGGATTTGGCAACTTACAGTATGTGAGCTTTGTGAAAGTCCTTGCTTTGATCTTTTTGCTTTCCTAGTAAGATAAAGCTCAGAAGTTATGCACAATCCAGCAAGGCAGGGCGATGTATAACTTTGGTTAAACAAACACCTAAGCTACAATACTATGGATTAATTCTCCTATTAATTCAATCAGTGTCTTAGTCAAACAGAATAGCAGGCTGTTACATCAAAGATATAACCAACATTCTGAAGTATGACATCACAAGATGAAAGGATGGATTTTAGCAGAGGATTTGGCAAGTTACAGTATGTGAGCTTTGTGAAAGTCCTTGGTTTGATCTATTTGCTTTCCTAGTAAGATAAAGCACAGAAGTTATGCACAATCCAGCAAGGCAGAGCAATGTATAACTTTGGTTAAACAAACACCTAAGCTGCAATACTATGGATTAATTCTATCAGTGTCATAGTCAAAGAGAATAGCAGGCTGTTACTTGGCAACATCAAAGATATAACCAACATTCTGAAGTATGACATCACAAGATGAAAGGATGGATTTTAGCAGAGGATTTGGCAACTTACAGTATGTGAGCTTTGTGAAAGTCCTTGCTTTGATCTTTTTGCTTTCCTAGTAAGATAAAGCACAGAAGTTATGCACAATCCAGCAAGGCAGGGCGATGTATAACTTTGGTTAAACAAACACCTAAGCTACAATACTATGGATTAATTCTCCTGTTAATTCAATCAGTGTCATATTCAAACAGAATAGCAGGCTGTTACATCAAAGACATAACCAACATTCTGAAGTATGACATCACAAGATGAAAGGATGGATTTTAGCAGAGGATTTGGCAAGTTACAGTATGTGAGCTTTGTGAAAGTCCTTGGTTTGATCTATTTGCTTTCCTAGTGAGATAAAGCACAGAAGTTATGCACAATCCAGCAAGGCAGGGTGATGTATAACTTTGGTTAAACAAACACCTAAGCTACAATACTATGGATTAATTCTCCTATTAATTCAATCAGTGTCTTAGTCAAACAGAATAGCAGGCTGTTACATCAAAGATATAACCAACATTCTGAAGTATGACATCACAAGATGAAAGGATGGATTTTAGCAGAGGATTTGGCAACTTACAGTATGTGAGCTTTGTGAAAGTCCTTGCTTTGATCTTTTTGCTTTCCTAGTAAGATAAAGCACAGAAGTTATGCACAATCCAGCAAAGCAGGGCGATGTATAACTTTGGTTAAACAAACACCTAAGCTACAATACTATGGATTAATTCTCCTGTTAATTCAATCAGTGTCATATTCAAACAGAATAGCAGGCTGTTACATCAAAGACATAACCAACATTCTGAAGTATGACATCACAAGATGAAAGGATGGATTTTAGCAGAGGATTTGGCAAGTTACAGTATGTGAGCTTTGTGAAAGTCCTTGGTTTGATCTATTTGCTTTCCTAGTAAGATAAAGCACAGAAGTTATGCACAATCCAGCAAGGCAGGGCGATGTATAACTTTGGTTAAACAAACACCTAAGCTACAATACTATGGATTAATTCTCCTATTAATTCAATCAGTGTCTTAGTCAAACAGAATAGCAGGCTGTTACATCAAAGATATAACCAACATTCTGAAGTATGACATCACAAGATGAAAGGATGGATTTTAGCAGAGGATTTGGCAACTTACAGTATGTGAGCTTTGTGAAAGTCCTTGCTTTGATCTTTTTGCTTTCCTAGTAAGATAAAGCACAGAAGTTATGCACAATCCAGCAAGGCAGGGCGATGTATAACTTTGGTTAAACAAACACCTAAGCTACAATACTATGGATTAATTCTCCTGTTAATTCAATCAGTGTCATATTCAAACAGAATAGCAGGCTGTTACATCAAAGACATAACCAACATTCTGAAGTATGACATCACAAGATGAAAGGATGGATTTTAGCAGAGGATTTGGCAAGTTACAGTATGTGAGCTTTGTGAAAGTCCTTGGTGTGATCTATTTGCTTTCCTAGTAAGATAAAGCACAGAAGTTATGCACAATCCAGCAAAGCAGGGCGATGTATAACTTTGGTTAAACAAACACCTAAGCTACAATACTATGGATTAATTCTCCTGTTAATTCAATCAGTGTCATATTCAAACAGAATAGCAGGCTGTTACATCAAAGACATAACCAACATTCTGAAGTATGACATCACAAGATGAAAGGATGGATTTTAGCAGAGGATTTGGCAAGTTACAGTATGTGAGCTTTGTGAAAGTCCTTGGTTTGATCTATTTGCTTTCCTAGTAAGATAAAGCACAGAAGTTATGCACAATCCAGCAAGGCAGGGCGATGTATAACTTTGGTTAAACAAACACCTAAGCTACAATACTATGGATTAATTCTCCTATTAATTCAATCAGTGTCTTAGTCAAACAGAATAGCAGGCTGTTACATCAAAGATATAACCAACATTCTGAAGTATGACATCACAAGATGAAAGGATGGATTTTAGCAGAGGATTTGGCAACTTACAGTATGTGAGCTTTGTGAAAGTCCTTGCTTTGATCTTTTTGCTTTCCTAGTAAGATAAAGCACAGAAGTTATGCACAATCCAGCAAAGCAGGGCGATGTATAACTTTGGTTAAACAAACACCTAAGCTACAATACTATGGATTAATTCTCCTGTTAATTCAATCAGTGTCATATTCAAACAGAATAGCAGGCTGTTACATCAAAGACATAACCAACATTCTGAAGTATGACATCACAAGATGAAAGGATGGATTTTAGCAGAGGATTTGGCAAGTTACAGTATGTGAGCTTTGTGAAAGTCCTTGGTTTGATCTATTTGCTTTCCTAGTAAGATAAAGCACAGAAGTTATGCACAATCCAGCAAGGCAGGGCGATGTATAACTTTGGTTAAACAAACACCTAAGCTACAATACTATGGATTAATTCTCCTATTAATTCAATCAGTGTCTTAGTCAAACAGAATAGCAGGCTGTTACATCAAAGATATAACCAACATTCTGAAGTATGACATCACAAGATGAAAGGATGGATTTTAGCAGAGGATTTGGCAACTTACAGTATGTGAGCTTTGTGAAAGTCCTTGGTTTGATCTATTTGCTTTCCGAGTAAGATAAAGCACAGAAGTTATGCACAATCCAGCAAGGCAGGGCGATGTATAACTTTGGTTAAACAAACACCTAAGCTACAATACTATGGATTAATTCTCCTATTAATTCAATCATTGTCTTAGTCAAACAGAATAGCAGGCTGTTACATCAAAGATATAACCAACATTCTGAAGTATGACATCACAAGATGAAAGGATGGATTTTAGCAGAGGATTTGGCAACTTACAGTATGTGAGCTTTGTGAAAGTCCTTGCTTTGATCTTTTTGCTTTCCTAGTAAGATAAAGCTCAGAAGTTATGCACAATCCAGCAAGGCAGGGCGATGTATAACTTTGGTTAAACAAACACCTAAGCTACAATACTATGGATTAATTCTCCTATTAATTCAATCAGTGTCTTAGTCAAACAGAATAGCAGGCTGTTACATCAAAGATATAACCAACATTCTGAAGTATGACATCACAAGATGAAAGGATGGATTTTAGCAGAGGATTTGGCAAGTTACAGTATGTGAGCTTTGTGAAAGTCCTTGGTTTGATCTATTTGCTTTCCTAGTAAGATAAAGCACAGAAGTTATGCACAATCCAGCAAGGCAGAGCAATGTATAACTTTGGTTAAACAAACACCTAAGCTGCAATACTATGGATTAATTCTATCAGTGTCATAGTCAAAGAGAATAGCAGGCTGTTACTTGGCAACATCAAAGATATAACCAACATTCTGAAGTATGACATCACAAGATGAAAGGATGGATTTTAGCAGAGGATTTGGCAACTTACAGTATGTGAGCTTTGTGAAAGTCCTTGCTTTGATCTTTTTGCTTTCCTAGTAAGATAAAGCACAGAAGTTATGCACAATCCAGCAAGGCAGGGCGATGTATAACTTTGGTTAAACAAACACCTAAGCTACAATACTATGGATTAATTCTCCTGTTAATTCAATCAGTGTCATATTCAAACAGAATAGCAGGCTGTTACATCAAAGACATAACCAACATTCTGAAGTATGACATCACAAGATGAAAGGATGGATTTTAGCAGAGGATTTGGCAAGTTACAGTATGTGAGCTTTGTGAAAGTCCTTGGTTTGATCTATTTGCTTTCCTAGTGAGATAAAGCACAGAAGTTATGCACAATCCAGCAAGGCAGGGTGATGTATAACTTTGGTTAAACAAACACCTAAGCTACAATACTATGGATTAATTCTCCTATTAATTCAATCAGTGTCTTAGTCAAACAGAATAGCAGGCTGTTACATCAAAGATATAACCAACATTCTGAAGTATGACATCACAAGATGAAAGGATGGATTTTAGCAGAGGATTTGGCAACTTACAGTATGTGAGCTTTGTGAAAGTCCTTGCTTTGATCTTTTTGCTTTCCTAGTAAGATAAAGCACAGAAGTTATGCACAATCCAGCAAAGCAGGGCGATGTATAACTTTGGTTAAACAAACACCTAAGCTACAATACTATGGATTAATTCTCCTGTTAATTCAATCAGTGTCATATTCAAACAGAATAGCAGGCTGTTACATCAAAGACATAACCAACATTCTGAAGTATGACATCACAAGATGAAAGGATGGATTTTAGCAGAGGATTTGGCAAGTTACAGTATGTGAGCTTTGTGAAAGTCCTTGGTTTGATCTATTTGCTTTCCTAGTAAGATAAAGCACAGAAGTTATGCACAATCCAGCAAGGCAGGGCGATGTATAACTTTGGTTAAACAAACACCTAAGCTACAATACTATGGATTAATTCTCCTATTAATTCAATCAGTGTCTTAGTCAAACAGAATAGCAGGCTGTTACATCAAAGATATAACCAACATTCTGAAGTATGACATCACAAGATGAAAGGATGGATTTTAGCAGAGGATTTGGCAACTTACAGTATGTGAGCTTTGTGAAAGTCCTTGCTTTGATCTTTTTGCTTTCCTAGTAAGATAAAGCACAGAAGTTATGCACAATCCAGCAAGGCAGGGCGATGTATAACTTTGGTTAAACAAACACCTAAGCTACAATACTATGGATTAATTCTCCTGTTAATTCAATCAGTGTCATATTCAAACAGAATAGCAGGCTGTTACATCAAAGACATAACCAACATTCTGAAGTATGACATCACAAGATGAAAGGATGGATTTTAGCAGAGGATTTGGCAAGTTACAGTATGTGAGCTTTGTGAAAGTCCTTGGTGTGATCTATTTGCTTTCCTAGTAAGATAAAGCACAGAAGTTATGCACAATCCAGCAAAGCAGGGCGATGTATAACTTTGGTTAAACAAACACCTAAGCTACAATACTATGGATTAATTCTCCTGTTAATTCAATCAGTGTCATATTCAAACAGAATAGCAGGCTGTTACATCAAAGACATAACCAACATTCTGAAGTATGACATCACAAGATGAAAGGATGGATTTTAGCAGAGGATTTGGCAAGTTACAGTATGTGAGCTTTGTGAAAGTCCTTGGTTTGATCTATTTGCTTTCCTAGTAAGATAAAGCACAGAAGTTATGCACAATCCAGCAAGGCAGGGCGATGTATAACTTTGGTTAAACAAACACCTAAGCTACAATACTATGGATTAATTCTCCTATTAATTCAATCAGTGTCTTAGTCAAACAGAATAGCAGGCTGTTACATCAAAGATATAACCAACATTCTGAAGTATGACATCACAAGATGAAAGGATGGATTTTAGCAGAGGATTTGGCAACTTACAGTATGTGAGCTTTGTGAAAGTCCTTGCTTTGATCTTTTTGCTTTCCTAGTAAGATAAAGCACAGAAGTTATGCACAATCCAGCAAGGCAGGGCGATGTATAACTTTGGTTAAACAAACACCTAAGCTACAATACTATGGATTAATTCTCCTGTTAATTCAATCAGTGTCATATTCAAACAGAATAGCAGGCTGTTACATCAAAGACATAACCAACATTCTGAAGTATGACATCACAAGATGAAAGGATGGATTTTAGCAGAGGATTTGGCAAGTTACAGTATGTGAGCTTTGTGAAAGTCCTTGGTGTGATCTATTTGCTTTCCTAGTAAGATAAAGCACAGAAGTTATGCACAATCCAGCAAAGCAGGGCGATGTATAACTTTGGTTAAACAAACACCTAAGCTACAATACTATGGATTAATTCTCCTGTTAATTCAATCAGTGTCATATTCAAACAGAATAGCAGGCTGTTACATCAAAGACATAACCAACATTCTGAAGTATGACATCACAAGATGAAAGGATGGATTTTAGCAGAGGATTTGGCAAGTTACAGTATGTGAGCTTTGTGAAAGTCCTTGGTTTGATCTATTTGCTTTCCTAGTAAGATAAAGCACAGAAGTTATGCACAATCCAGCAAGGCAGGGCGATGTATAACTTTGGTTAAACAAACACCTAAGCTACAATACTATGGATTAATTCTCCTATTATTTCAATCATTGTCTTAGTCAAACAGAATAGCAGGCTGTTACATCAAAGATATAACCAACATTCTGAAGTATGACATCACAAGATGAAAGGATGGATTTTAGCAGAGGATTTGGCAACTTACAGTATGTGAGCTTTGTGAAAGTCCTTGCTTTGATCTTTTTGCTTTCCTAGTCAGATAAAGCTCAGAAGTAATGCACAATCCAGCAAGGCAGGGCGATGTATAACTTTGGTTAAACAAACACCTAAGCTACAATACTATGGATTAATTCTCCTATTAATTCAATCAGTGTCTTAGTCAAACAGAATAGCAGGCTGTTACATCAAAGATATAACCAACATTCTGAAGTATGACATCACAAGATGAAAGGATGGATTTTAGCAGAGGATTTGGCAAGTTACAGTATGTGAGCTTTGTGAAAGTCCTTGGTTTGATCTATTTGCTTTCCTAGTAAGATAAAGCACAGAAGTTATGCACAATCCAGCAAGGCAGAGCAATGTATAACTTTGGTTAAACAAACACCTAAGCTACAATACTATGGATTAATTCTATCAGTGTCATAGTCAAACAGAATAGCAGGCTGTTACTTGGCAACATCAAAGATATAACCAACATTCTGAAGTATGACATCACAAGATGAAAGGATGGATTTTAGCAGAGGATTTGGCAAGTTACAGTATGTGAGCTTTGTGAAAGTCCTTGGTTTGATCTATTTGCTTTCCTAGTAAGATAAAGCACAGAAGTTATGCACAATCCAGCAAAGCAGGGCAATGTATAACTTTGGTTAAACAAACACCTAAGCTACAATACTATGGATTAATTCTCCTGTTAATTCAATCAGTGTCATAGTCAAACAGAATAGCAGGCTGTTACATCAAAGATATAACCAACATTCTGAAGTATGACATCACAAGATGAAAGGATGGATTTTAGCAGAGGATTTGGCAAGTTACAGTATGTGAGCTTTGTGAAAGTCCTTGGTTTGATCTATTTGCTTTCCTAGTAAGATAAAGCACAGAAGTTATGCACAATCCAGCAAGGCAGAGCGATGTATAACTTTGGTTAAACAAACACCTAAGCTACAATACTATGGATTAATTCTATCAGTGTCTTAGTCAAACAGAATAGCAGGCTGTTACTTGGCAACATCAAAGATATAACCAACATTCTGAAGTATGACATCACAAGATGAAAGGATGGATTTTAGCAGAGGATTTGGCAACTTACAGTATGTGAGCTTTGTGAAAGTCCTTGGTTTGATCTATTTGCTTTCCTAGTAAGATAAAGCACAGAAGTTATGCACAATCCAGCAAAGCAGGGCGATGTATAACTTTGGTTAAACAAACACCTAAGCTACAATACTATGGATTAATTCTCCTGTTAATTCAATCAGTGTCATATTCAAACAGAATAGCAGGCTGTTACATCAAAGACATAACCAACATTCTGAAGTATGACATCACAAGATGAAAGGATGGATTTTAGCAGAGGATTTGGCAAGTTACAGTATGTGAGCTTTGTGAAAGTCCTTGGTTTGATCTATTTGCTTTCCTAGTGAGATAAAGCACAGAAGTTATGCACAATCCAGCAAGGCAGGGTGATGTATAACTTTGGTTAAACAAACACCTAAGCTACAATACTATGGATTAATTCTCCTATTAATTCAATCAGTGTCTTAGTCAAACAGAATAGCAGGCTGTTACATCAAAGATATAACCAACATTCTGAAGTATGACATCACAAGATGAAAGGATGGATTTTAGCAGAGGATTTGGCAACTTACAGTATGTGAGCTTTGTGAAAGTCCTTGCTTTGATCTTTTTGCTTTCCTAGTAAGATAAAGCACAGAAGTTATGCACAATCCAGCAAAGCAGGGCGATGTATAACTTTGGTTAAACAAACACCTAAGCTACAATACTATGGATTAATTCTCCTGTTAATTCAATCAGTGTCATATTCAAACAGAATAGCAGGCTGTTACATCAAAGACATAACCAACATTCTGAAGTATGACATCACAAGATGAAAGGATGGATTTTAGCAGAGGATTTGGCAAGTTACAGTATGTGAGCTTTGTGAAAGTCCTTGGTTTGATCTATTTGCTTTCCTAGTAAGATAAAGCACAGAAGTTATGCACAATCCAGCAAGGCAGGGCGATGTATAACTTTGGTTAAACAAACACCTAAGCTACAATACTATGGATTAATTCTCCTATTAATTCAATCAGTGTCTTAGTCAAACAGAATAGCAGGCTGTTACATCAAAGATATAACCAACATTCTGAAGTATGACATCACAAGATGAAAGGATGGATTTTAGCAGAGGATTTGGCAAGTTACAGTATGTGAGCTTTGTGAAAGTCCTTGGTTTGATCTATTTGCTTTCCTAGTAAGATAAAGCACAGAAGTTATGCACAATCCAGCAAGGCAGGGCGATGTATAACTTTGGTTAAACAAACACCTAAGCTACAATACTATGGATTAATTCTCCTATTAATTCAATCAGTGTCTTAGTCAAACAGAATAGCAGGCTGTTACATCAAAGATATAACCAACATTCTGAAGTATGACATCACAAGATGAAAGGATGGATTTTAGCAGAGGATTTGGCAACTTACAGTATGTGAGCTTTGTGAAAGTCCTTGGTTTGATCTATTTGCTTTCCGAGTAAGATAAAGCACAGAAGTTATGCACAATCCAGCAAGGCAGGGCGATGTATAACTTTGGTTAAACAAACACCTAAGCTGCAATACTATGGATTAATTCTATCAGTGTCATAGTCAAAGAGAATAGCAGGCTGTTACTTGGCAACATCAAAGATATAACCAACATTCTGAAGTATGACATCACAAGATGAAAGGATGGATTTTAGCAGAGGATTTGGCAACTTACAGTATGTGAGCTTTGTGAAAGTCCTTGCTTTGATCTTTTTGCTTTCCTAGTAAGATAAAGCACAGAAGTTATGCACAATCCAGCAAGGCAGGGCGATGTATAACTTTGGTTAAACAAACACCTAAGCTACAATACTATGGATTAATTCTCCTGTTAATTCAATCAGTGTCATATTCAAACAGAATAGCAGGCTGTTACATCAAAGACATAACCAACATTCTGAAGTATGACATCACAAGATGAAAGGATGGATTTTAGCAGAGGATTTGGCAAGTTACAGTATGTGAGCTTTGTGAAAGTCCTTGGTTTGATCTATTTGCTTTCCTAGTGAGATAAAGCACAGAAGTTATGCACAATCCAGCAAGGCAGGGTGATGTATAACTTTGGTTAAACAAACACCTAAGCTACAATACTATGGATTAATTCTCCTATTAATTCAATCAGTGTCTTAGTCAAACAGAATAGCAGGCTGTTACATCAAAGATATAACCAACATTCTGAAGTATGACATCACAAGATGAAAGGATGGATTTTAGCAGAGGATTTGGCAACTTACAGTATGTGAGCTTTGTGAAAGTCCTTGCTTTGATCTTTTTGCTTTCCTAGTAAGATAAAGCACAGAAGTTATGCACAATCCAGCAAAGCAGGGCGATGTATAACTTTGGTTAAACAAACACCTAAGCTACAATACTATGGATTAATTCTCCTGTTAATTCAATCAGTGTCATATTCAAACAGAATAGCAGGCTGTTACATCAAAGACATAACCAACATTCTGAAGTATGACATCACAAGATGAAAGGATGGATTTTAGCAGAGGATTTGGCAAGTTACAGTATGTGAGCTTTGTGAAAGTCCTTGGTTTGATCTATTTGCTTTCCTAGTAAGATAAAGCACAGAAGTTATGCACAATCCAGCAAGGCAGGGCGATGTATAACTTTGGTTAAACAAACACCTAAGCTACAATACTATGGATTAATTCTCCTATTAATTCAATCAGTGTCTTAGTCAAACAGAATAGCAGGCTGTTACATCAAAGATATAACCAACATTCTGAAGTATGACATCACAAGATGAAAGGATGGATTTTAGCAGAGGATTTGGCAACTTACAGTATGTGAGCTTTGTGAAAGTCCTTGCTTTGATCTTTTTGCTTTCCTAGTAAGATAAAGCACAGAAGTTATGCACAATCCAGCAAGGCAGGGCGATGTATAACTTTGGTTAAACAAACACCTAAGCTACAATACTATGGATTAATTCTCCTGTTAATTCAATCAGTGTCATATTCAAACAGAATAGCAGGCTGTTACATCAAAGACATAACCAACATTCTGAAGTATGACATCACAAGATGAAAGGATGGATTTTAGCAGAGGATTTGGCAAGTTACAGTATGTGAGCTTTGTGAAAGTCCTTGGTGTGATCTATTTGCTTTCCTAGTAAGATAAAGCACAGAAGTTATGCACAATCCAGCAAAGCAGGGCGATGTATAACTTTGGTTAAACAAACACCTAAGCTACAATACTATGGATTAATTCTCCTGTTAATTCAATCAGTGTCATATTCAAACAGAATAGCAGGCTGTTACATCAAAGACATAACCAACATTCTGAAGTATGACATCACAAGATGAAAGGATGGATTTTAGCAGAGGATTTGGCAAGTTACAGTATGTGAGCTTTGTGAAAGTCCTTGGTTTGATCTATTTGCTTTCCTAGTAAGATAAAGCACAGAAGTTATGCACAATCCAGCAAGGCAGGGCGATGTATAACTTTGGTTAAACAAACACCTAAGCTACAATACTATGGATTAATTCTCCTATTAATTCAATCAGTGTCTTAGTCAAACAGAATAGCAGGCTGTTACATCAAAGATATAACCAACATTCTGAAGTATGACATCACAAGATGAAAGGATGGATTTTAGCAGAGGATTTGGCAACTTACAGTATGTGAGCTTTGTGAAAGTCCTTGCTTTGATCTTTTTGCTTTCCTAGTAAGATAAAGCACAGAAGTTATGCACAATCCAGCAAGGCAGGGCGATGTATAACTTTGGTTAAACAAACACCTAAGCTACAATACTATGGATTAATTCTCCTGTTAATTCAATCAGTGTCATATTCAAACAGAATAGCAGGCTGTTACATCAAAGACATAACCAACATTCTGAAGTATGACATCACAAGATGAAAGGATGGATTTTAGCAGAGGATTTGGCAAGTTACAGTATGTGAGCTTTGTGAAAGTCCTTGGTGTGATCTATTTGCTTTCCTAGTAAGATAAAGCACAGAAGTTATGCACAATCCAGCAAAGCAGGGCGATGTATAACTTTGGTTAAACAAACACCTAAGCTACAATACTATGGATTAATTCTCCTGTTAATTCAATCAGTGTCATATTCAAACAGAATAGCAGGCTGTTACATCAAAGACATAACCAACATTCTGAAGTATGACATCACAAGATGAAAGGATGGATTTTAGCAGAGGATTTGGCAAGTTACAGTATGTGAGCTTTGTGAAAGTCCTTGGTTTGATCTATTTGCTTTCCTAGTAAGATAAAGCACAGAAGTTATGCACAATCCAGCAAGGCAGGGCGATGTATAACTTTGGTTAAACAAACACCTAAGCTACAATACTATGGATTAATTCTCCTATTAATTCAATCATTGTCTTAGTCAAACAGAATAGCAGGCTGTTACATCAAAGATATAACCAACATTCTGAAGTATGACATCACAAGATGAAAGGATGGATTTTAGCAGAGGATTTGGCAACTTACAGTATGTGAGCTTTGTGAAAGTCCTTGCTTTGATCTTTTTGCTTTCCTAGTCAGATAAAGCTCAGAAGTAATGCACAATCCAGCAAGGCAGGGCGATGTATAACTTTGGTTAAACAAACACCTAAGCTACAATACTATGGATTAATTCTCCTATTAATTCAATCAGTGTCTTAGTCAAACAGAATAGCAGGCTGTTACATCAAAGATATAACCAACATTCTGAAGTATGACATCACAAGATGAAAGGATGGATTTTAGCAGAGGATTTGGCAAGTTACAGTATGTGAGCTTTGTGAAAGTCCTTGGTTTGATCTATTTGCTTTCCTAGTAAGATAAAGCACAGAAGTTATGCACAATCCAGCAAGGCAGAGCAATGTATAACTTTGGTTAAACAAACACCTAAGCTACAATACTATGGATTAATTCTATCAGTGTCATAGTCAAAGAGAATAGCAGGCTGTTACTTGGCAACATCAAAGATATAACCAACATTCTGAAGTATGACATCACAAAATGAAAGGATGGATTTTAGCAGAGGATTTGGCAAGTTACAGTATGTGAGCTTTGTGAAAGTCCTTGGTTTGATCTATTTGCTTTCCTAGTAAGATAAAGCACAGAAGTTATGCACAATCCAGCAAAGCAGGGCAATGTATAACTTTGGTTAAACAAACACCTAAGCTACAATACTATGGATTAATTCTCCTGTTAATTCAATCAGTGTCATAGTCAAACAGAATAGCAGGCTGTTACATCAAAGATATAACCAACATTCTGAAGTATGACATCACAAGATGAAAGGATGGATTTTAGCAGAGGATTTGGCAAGTTACAGTATGTGAGCTTTGTGAAAGTCCTTGGTTTGATCTATTTGCTTTCCTAGTAAGATAAAGCACAGAAGTTATGCACAATCCAGCAAGGCAGAGCGATGTATAACTTTGGTTAAACAAACACCTAAGCTACAATACTATGGATTAATTCTATCAGTGTCTTAGTCAAACAGAATAGCAGGCTGTTACTTGGCAACATCAAAGATATAACCAACATTCTGAAGTATGACATCACAAGATGAAAGGATGGATTTTAGCAGAGGATTTGGCAACTTACAGTATGTGAGCTTTGTGAAAGTCCTTGGTTTGATCTATTTGCTTTCCTAGTAAGATAAAGCACAGAAGTTATGCACAATCCAGCAAAGCAGGGCGATGTATAACTTTGGTTAAACAAACACCTAAGCTACAATACTATGGATTAATTCTCCTGTTAATTCAATCAGTGTCATATTCAAACAGAATAGCAGGCTGTTACATCAAAGACATAACCAACATTCTGAAGTATGACATCACAAGATGAAAGGATGGATTTTAGCAGAGGATTTGGCAAGTTACAGTATGTGAGCTTTGTGAAAGTCCTTGGTTTGATCTTTTTGCTTTCCTTGTAAGATAAAGCTCAGAAGTTATGCACAATCCAGCAAGGCAGGGCGATGTATAACTTTGGTTAAACAAACACCTAAGCTACAATACTATGGATTAATTCTATCAGTGTCTTAGTCAAACAGGATAGCAGGCTGTTACTTGGCAACATCAAAGATATAACCAACATTCTGAAGTATGACATCACAAGATGAAAGGATGGATTTTAGCAGAGGATTTGGCAACTTACAGTATGTGAGCTTTGTGAAAGTCCTTGGTTTGATCTATTTGCTTTCCTAGTAAGATAAAGCACAGAAGTTATGCACAATCCAGCAAAGCAGGGCGATGTATAACTTTGGCTAAACAAACACCTAAGCTACAATACTATGGATTAATTCTCCTGTTAATTCAATCAGTGTCATATTCAAACAGAATAGCAGGCTGTTACATCAAAGACATAACCAACATTCTGAAGTATGACATCACAAGATGAAAGGATGGATTTTAGCAGAGGATTTGGCAAGTTACAGTATGTGAGCTTTGTGAAAGTCCTTGGTTTGATCTTTTTGCTTTCCTTGTAAGATAAAGCTCAGAAGTTATGCACAATCCAGCAAGGCAGGGCGATGTATAACTTTGGTTAAACAAACACCTAAGCTACAATACTATGGATTAATTCTCCTATTAATTCAATCAGTGTCTTAGTCAAACAGAATAGCAGGCTGTTACATCAAAGATATAACCAACATTCTGAAGTATGACATCACAAGATGAAAGGATGGATTTTAGCAGAGGATTTGGCAAGTTACAGTATGTGAGCTTTGTGAAAGTCCTTGGTTTGATCTATTTGCTTTCCTAGTAAGATAAAGCACAGAAGTTATGCACAATCCAGCAAGGCAGGGCGATGTATAACTTTGGTTAAACAAACACCTAAGCTACAATACTATGGATTAATTCTCCTATTAATTCAATCATTGTCTTAGTCAAACAGAATAGCAGGCTGTTACATAAAAGATATAACCAACATTCTGAAGTATGACATCACAAGATGAAAGGATGGATTTTAGCAGAGGATTTGGCAAGTTACAGTATGTGAGCTTTGTGAAAGTCCTTGGTTTGATCTATTTGCTTTCCTAGTAAGATAAAGCACAGAAGTTATGCACAATCCAGCAAGGCAGAGCAATGTATAACTTTGGTTAAACAAACACCTAAGCTGCAATACTATGGATTAATTCTATCAGTGTCATAGTCAAAGAGAATAGCAGGCTGTTACTTGGCAACATCAAAGATATAACCAACATTCTGAAGTATGACATCACAAGATGAAAGGATGGATTTTAGCAGAGGATTTGGCAAGTTACAGTATGTGAGCTTTGTGAAAGTCCTTGCTTTGATCTTTCTGCTTTCCTAGTAAGATAAAGCACAGAAGTTATGCACAATCCAGCAAAGCAGGGCGATGTATAACTTTGGTTAAACAAACACCTAAGCTACAATACTATGGATTAATTCTCCTGTTAATTCAATCAGTGTCATATTCAAACAGAATAGCAGGCTGTTACATCAAAGATATAACCAACATTCTGAAGTATGACATCACAAGATGAAAGGATGGATTTTAGCAGAGGATTTGGCAACTTACAGTATGTGAGCTTTGTGAAAGTCCTTGGTTTGATCTATTTGCTTTCCTAGTAAGATAAAGCACAGAAGTTATGCACAATCCAGCAAAGCAGGGCGATGTATAACTTTGGTTAAACAAACACCTAAGCTACAATACTATGGATTAATTCTCCTGTTAATTCAATCAGTGTCATATTCAAACAGAATAGCAGGCTGTTACATCAAAGACATAACCAACATTCTGAAGTATGACATCACAAGATGAAAGGATGGATTTTAGCAGAGGATTTGGCAACTTACAGTATGTGAGCTTTGTGAAAGTCCTTGGTTTGATCTATTTGCTTTCCTAGTAAGATAAAGCACAGAAGTTATGCACAATCCAGCAAAGCAGGGCGATGTATAACTTTGGTTAAACAAACACCTAAGCTACAATACTATGGATTAATTCTCCTGTTAATTCAATCAGTGTCATATTCAAACAGAATAGCAGGCTGTTACATCAAAGACATAACCAACATTCTGAAGTATGACATCACAAGATGAAAGGATGGATTTTAGCAGAGGATTTGGCAAGTTACAGTATGTGAGCTTTGTGAAAGTCCTTGGTTTGATCTATTTGCTTTCCTAGTAAGATAAAGCACAGAAGTTATGCACAATCCAGCAAGGCAGGGCGATGTATAACTTTGGTTAAACAAACACCTAAGCTACAATACTATGGATTAATTCTCCTATTAATTCAATCAGTGTCTTAGTCAAACAGAATAGCAGGCTGTTACATCAAAGATATAACCAACATTCTGAAGTATGACATCACAAGATGAAAGGATGGATTTTAGCAGAGGATTTGGCAACTTACAGTATGTGAGCTTTGTGAAAGTCCTTGCTTTGATCTTTTTGTTTTCCTAGTAAGATAAAGCACAGAAGTTATGCACAATCCAGCAAGGCAGGGCGATGTATAACTTTGGTTAAACAAACACCTAAGCTACAATACTATGGATTAATTCTCCTGTTAAGTCAATCAGTGTCATATTCAAACAGAATAGCAGGCTGTTACATCAAAGACATAACCAACATTCTGAAGTATGACATCACAAGATGAAAGGATGGATTTTAGCAGAGGATTTGGCAAGTTACAGTATGTGAGCTTTGTGAAAGTCCTTGGTGTGATCTATTTGCTTTCCTAGTAAGATAAAGCACAGAAGTTATGCACAATCCAGCAAGGCAGGGCGATGTATAACTTTGGTTAAACAAACACCTAAGCTACAATACTATGGATTAATTCTCCTATTAATTCAATCAGTGTCTTAGTCAAACAGAATAGCAGGCTGTTACATCAAAGATATAACCAACATTCTGAAGTATGACATCACAAGATGAAAGGATGGATTTTAGCAGAGGTTTTGGCAAGTTACAGTATGTGAGCTTTGTGAAAGTCCTTGGTTTGATCTATTTGCTTTCCTATTAAGATAAAGCACAGAAGTTATGCACAATCCAGCAAAGCAGGGCGATGTATAACTTTGGTTAAACAAACACCTAAGCTACAATACTATGGATTAATTCTCCTGTTAATTCAATCAGTGTCATATTCAAACAGAATAGCAGGCTGTTACATCAAAGATATAACCAACATTCTGAAGTATGACATCACAAGATGAAAGGATGGATTTTAGCAGAGGATTTGGCAAGTTACAGTATGTGAGCTTTGTGAAAGTCCTTGCTTTGATCTTTTTGCTTTCCTAGTAAGATAAAGCACAGAAGTTATGCACAATCCAGCAAGGCAGGGCGATGTATAACTTTGGTTAAACAAACACCTAAGCTACAATACTATGGATTAATTCTCCTGTTAATTCAATCAGTGTCATATTCAAACAGAATAGCAGGCTGTTACATCAAAGATATAACCAACATTCTGAAGTATGACATCACAAGATGAAAGGATGGATTTTAGCAGAGGATTTGGCAAGTTACAGTATGTGAGCTTTGTGAAAGTCCTTGGTTTGATCTATTTGCTTTCCTAGTAAGATAAAGCACAGAAGTTATGCACAATCCAGCAAGGCAGAGCAATGTATAACTTTGGTTAAACAAACACCTAAGCTACAATACTATGGATTAATTCTATCAGTGTCATAGTCAAAGAGAATAGCAGGCTGTTAATTGGCAACATCAAAGATATAACCAACATTCTGAAGTATGACATCACAAAATGAAAGGATGGATTTTAGCAGAGGATTTGGCAAGTTACAGTATGTGAGCTTTGTGAAAGTCCTTGGTTTGATCTATTTGCTTTCCTAGTAAGATAAAGCACAGAAGTTATGCACAATCCAGCAAAGCAGGGCGATGTATAACTTTGGTTAAACAAACACCTAAGCTACAATACTATGGAATTAATTCTCCTGTTAATTCAATCAGTGTCATAGTCAAACAGAATAGCAGGCTGTTACATCAAAGATATAACCAACATTCTGAAGTATGACATCACAAGATGAAAGGATGGATTTTAGCAGAGGATTTGGCAACTTACAGTATGTGAGCTTTGTGAAAGTCCTTGGTTTGATCTATTTGCTTTCCTAGTAAGATAAAGCACAGAAGTTATGCACAATCCAGCAAGGCAGAGCGATGTATAACTTTGGTTAAACAAACACCTAAGCTACAATACTATGGATTAATTCTATCAGTGTCATAGTCAAAGAGAATAGCAGGCTGTTACTTGGCAACATCAAAGATATAACCAACATTCTGAAGTATGACATCACAAGATGAAAGGATGGATTTTAGCAGAGGATTTGGCAACTTACAGTATGTGAGCTTTGTGAAAGTCCTTGGTTTGATCTATTTGCTTTCCTAGTAAGATAAAGCACAGAAGTTATGCACAATCCAGCAAAGCAGGGCGATGTATAACTTTGGTTAAACAAACACCTAAGCTACAATACTATGGATTAATTCTCCTGTTAATTCAATCAGTGTCATATTCAAACAGAATAGCAGGCTGTTACATCAAAGACATAACCAACATTCTGAAGTATGACATCACAAGATGAAAGGATGGATTTTAGCAGAGGATTTGGCAAGTTACAGTATGTGAGCTTTGTGAAAGTCCTTGGTGTGATCTATGTGCTTTCCTAGTAAGATAAAGCACAGAAGTTATGCACAATCCAGCAAAGCAGGGCGATGTATAACTTTGGTTAAACAAACACCTAAGCTACAATACTATGGATTAATTCTCCTGTTAATTCAATCAGTGTCATATTCAAACAGAATAGCAGGCTGTTACATCAAAGACATAACCAACATTCTGAAGTATGACATCACAAGATGAAAGGATGGATTTTAGCAGAGGATTTGGCAACTTACAGTATGTGAGCTTTGTGAAAGTCCTTGGTTTGATCTATTTGCTTTCCTAGTAAGATAAAGCACAGAAGTTATGCACAATCCAGCAAGGCAGGGCGATGTATAACTTTGGTTAAACAAACACCTAAGCTACAATACTATGGATTAATTCTCCTGTTAATTCAATCAGTGTCATATTCAAACAGAATAGCAGGCTGTTACATCAAAGACATAACCAACATTCTGAAGTATGACATCACAAGATGAAAGGATGGATTTTAGCAGAGGATTTGGCAACTTACAGTATGTGAGCTTTGTGAAAGTCCTTGCTTTGATCTTTTTGCTTTCCTTGTAAGATAAAGCTCAGAAGTTATGCACAATCCAGCAAGGCAGGGCGATGTATAACTTTGGTTAAACAAACACCTAAGCTACAATACTATGGATTAATTCTCCTATTAATTCAATCAGTGTCTTAGTCAAACAGAATAGCAGGCTGTTACATCAAAGATATAACCAACATTCTGAAGTATGACATCACAAGATGAAAGGATGGATTTTAGCAGAGGATTTGGCAAGTTACAGTATGTGAGCTTTGTGAAAGTCCTTGGTTTGATCTATTTGCTTTCCTAGTAAGATAAAGCACAGAAGTTATGCACAATCCAGCAAAGCAGGGCGATGTATAACTTTGGTTAAACAAACACCTAAGCTACAATACTATGGATTAATTCTCCTGTTAATTCAATCAGTGTCATATTCAAACAGAATAGCAGGCTGTTACATCAAAGACATAACCAACATTCTGAAGTATGACATCACAAGATGAAAGGATGGATTTTAGCAGAGGATTTGGCAAGTTACAGTATGTGAGCTTTGTGAAAGTCCTTGGTTTGATCTATTTGCTTTCCTAGTAAGATAAAGCACAGAAGTTATGCACAATCCAGCAAGGCAGAGCAATGTATAACTTTGGTTAAACAAACACCTAAGCTACAATACTATGGATTAATCCTATCAGTGTCATAGTCAAAGAGAATAGCAGGCTGTTACTTGGCAACATCAAAGACATAACCAACATTCTGAAGTATGACATCACAAGATGAAAGGATGGATTTTAGCAGAGGATTTGGCAAGTTACAGTATGTGAGCTTTGTGAAAGTCCTTGGTGTGATCTATTTGCTTTCCTAGTAAGATAAAGCACAGAAGTTATGCACAATCCAGCAAAGCAGGGCGATGTATAACTTTGGTTAAACAAACACCTAAGCTACAATACTATGGATTAATTCTCCTGTTAATTCAATCAGTGTCATATTCAAACAGAATAGCAGGCTGTTACATCAAAGACATAACCAACATTCTGAAGTATGACATCACAAGATGAAAGGATGGATTTTAGCAGAGGATTTGGCAAGTTACAGTATGTGAGCTTTGTGAAAGTCCTTGGTTTGATCTATTTGCTTTCCTAGTAAGATAAAGCACAGAAGTTATGCACAATCCAGCAAGGCAGAGCAATGTATAACTTTGGTTAAACAAACACCTAAGCTACAATACTATGGATTAATTCTATCAGTGTCATAGTCAAAGAGAATAGCAGGCTGTTACTTGGCAACATCAAAGATATAACCAACATTCTGAAGTATGACATCACAAGATGAAAGGATGGATTTTAGCAGAGGATTTGGCAAGTTACAGTATGTGAGCTTTGTGAAAGTCCTTGGTTTGATCTATTTGCTTTCCTAGTAAGATAAAGCACAGAAGTTATGCACAATCCAGCAAGGCAGGGCGATGTATAACTTTGGTTAAACAAACACCTAAGCTACAATACTATGGATTAATTCTCCTATTAATTCAATCAGTGTCTTAGTCAAACAGAATAGCAGGCTGTTACATCAAAGATATAACCAACATTCTGAAGTATGACATCACAAGATGAAAGGATGGATTTTAGCAGAGGATTTGGCAACTTACAGTATGTGAGCTTTGTGAAAGTCCTTGCTTTGATCTTTTTGCTTTCCTAGTAAGATAAAGCTCAGAAGTTATGCACAATCCAGCAAGGCAGGGCGATGTATAACTTTGGTTAAACAAACACCTAAGCTACAATACTATGGATTCATTCTCCTATTAATTCAATCAGTGTCTTAGTCAAACAGAATAGCAGGCTGTTACATCAAAGATATAACCAACATTCTGAAGTATGACATCACAAGATGAAAGGATGGATTTTAGCAGAGGATTTGGCAACTTACAGTATGTGAGCTTTGTGAAAGTCCTTGGTTTGATCTATTTGCTTTCCTAGTAAGATAAAGCACAGAAGTTATGCACAATCCAGCAAGGCAGAGCAATGTATAACTTTGGTTAAACAAACACCTAAGCTGCAATACTATGGATTAATTCTATCAGTGTCATAGTCAAAGAGAATAGCAGGCTGTTACTTGGCAACATCAAAGATATAACCAACATTCTGAAGTATGACATCACAAGATGAAAGGATGGATTTTAGCAGAGGATTTGGCAAGTTACAGTATGTGAGCTTTGTGAAAGTCCTTGCTTTGATCTTTTTGCTTTCCTAGTAAGATAAAGCACAGAAGTTATGCACAATCCAGCAAAGCAGGGCGATGTATAACTTTGGTTAAACAAACACCTAAGCTACAATACTATGGATTAATTCTCCTGTTAATTCAATCAGTGTCATATTCAAACAGAATAGCAGGCTGTTACATCAAAGACATAACCAACATTCTGAAGTATGACATCACAAGATGAAAGGATGGATTTTAGCAGAGGATTTGGCAAGTTACAGTATGTGAGCTTTGTGAAAGTCCTTGGTTTGATCTATTTGCTTTCCTAGTAAGATAAAGCACAGAAGTTATGCACAATCCAGCAAGGCAGGGCGATGTATAACTTTGGTTAAACAAACACCTAAGCTACAATACTATGGATTAATTCTCCTATTAATTCAATCAGTGTCTTAGTCAAACAGAATAGCAGGCTGTTACATCAAAGATATAACCAACATTCTGAAGTATGACATCACAAGATGAAAGGATGGATTTTAGCAGAGGATTTGGCAACTTACAGTATGTGAGCTTTTTGAAAGTCCTTGCTTTGATCTTTTTGCTTTCCTAGTAAGATAAAGCTCAGAAGTTATGCACAATCCAGCAAGGCAGGGCGATGTATAACTTTGGTTAAACAAACACCTAAGCTACAATACTATGGATTAATTCTCCTGTTAATTCAATCAGTGTCATATTCAAACAGAATAGCAGGCTGTTACATCAAAGACATAACCAACATTCTGAAGTATGACATCACAAGATGAAAGGATGGATTTTAGCAGAGGATTTGGCAAGTTACAGTATGTGAGCTTTGTGAAAGTCCTTGGTTTGATCTATTTGCTTTCCTAGTAAGATAAAGCACAGAAGTTATGCACAATCCAGCAAGGCAGGGCGATGTATAACTTTGGTTAAACAAACACCTAAGCTACAATACTATGGATTAATTCTCCTATTAATTCAATCAGTGTCTTAGTCAAACAGAATAGCAGGCTGTTACATCAAAGATATAACCAACATTCTGAAGTATGACATCACAAGATGAAAGGATGGATTTTAGCAGAGGATTTGGCAACTTACAGTATGTGAGCTTTGTGAAAGTCCTTGGTTTGATCTATTTGCTTTCCTAGTAAGATAAAGCACAGAAGTTATGCACAATCCAGCAAGGCAGAGCAATGTATAACTTTGGTTAAACAAACACCTAAGCTACAATACTATGGATTAATTCTATCAGTGTCATAGTCAAAGAGAATAGCAGGCTGTTTCTTGGCAACATCAAAGATATAACCAACATTCTGAAGTATGACATCACAAGATGAAAGGATGGATTTTAGCAGAGGATTTGGCAACTTACAGTATGTGAGCTTTGTGAAAGTCCTTGGTTTGATCTATTTGCTTTCCTAGTAAGATAAAGCACAGAAGTTATGCACAATCCAGCAAAGCAGGGCGATGTATAACTTTGGTTAAACAAACACCTAAGCTACAATACTATGGATTAATTCTCCTGTTAATTCAATCAGTGTCTTAGTCAAACAGAATAGCAGGCTGTTACATCAAAGATATAACCAACATTCTGAAGTATGACATCACAAGATGAAAGGATGGATTTTAGCAGAGGATTTGGCAAATTACAGTATGTGAGCTTTGTGAAAGTCCTTGCTTTGATCTTTTTGCTTTCCTAGTAAGATAAAGCACAGAAGTTATGCACAATCCAGCAAGGCAGGGCGATGTATAACTTTGGTTAAACAAACACCTAAGCTACAATACTATGGATTAATTCTCCTGTTAATTCAATCAGTGTCATATTCAAACAGAATAGCAGGCTGTTACATCAAAGACATAACCAACATTCTGAAGTATGACATCACAAGATGAAAGGATGGATTTTAGCAGAGGATTTGGCAACTTACAGTATGTGAGCTTTGTGAAAGTCCTTGGTTTGATCTATTTGCTTTCCTAGTAAGATAAAGCACAGAAGTTATGCACAATCCAGCAAGGCAGAGCAATGTATAACTTTGGTTAAACAAACACCTAAGCTGCAATACTATGGATTAATTCTATCAGTGTCATAGTCAAAGAGAATAGCAGGCTGTTACTTGGCAACATCAAAGATATAACCAACATTCTGAAGTATGACATCACAAGATGAAAGGATGGATTTTAGCAGAGGATTTGGCAAGTTACAGTATGTGAGCTTTGTGAAAGTCCTTGCTTTGATCTTTTTGCTTTCCTAGTAAGATAAAGCACAGAAGTTATGCACAATCCAGCAAAGCAGGGCGATGTATAACTTTGGTTAAACAAACACCTAAGCTACAATACTATGGATTAATTCTCCTGTTAATTCAATCAGTGTCATATTCAAACAGAATAGCAGGCTGTTACATCAAAGACATAACCAACATTCTGAAGTATGACATCACAAGATGAAAGGATGGATTTTAGCAGAGGATTTGGCAACTTACAGTATGTGAGCTTTGTGAAAGTCCTTGGTTTGATCTATTTGCTTTCCTGGTAAGATAAAGCACAGAAGTTATGCACAATCCAGCAAGGCAGGGCGATGTATAACTTTGGTTAAACAAACACCTAAGCTACAATACTATGGATTAATTCTCCTATTAATTCAATCAGTGTCTTAGTCAAACAGAATAGCAGGCTGTTACATCAAAGATATAACCAACATTCTGAAGTATGACATCACAAGATGAAAGGATGGATTTTAGCAGAGGATTTGGCAACTTACAGTATGTGAGCTTTTTGAAAGTCCTTGCTTTGATCTTTTTGCTTTCCTAGTAAGATAAAGCTCAGAAGTTATGCACAATCCAGCAAGGCAGGGCGATGTATAACTTTGGTTAAACAAACACCTAAGCTACAATACTATGGATTAATTCTCCTGTTAATTCAATCAGTGTCATATTCAAACAGAATAGCAGGCTGTTACATCAAAGACATAACCAACATTCTGAAGTATGACATCACAAGATGAAAGGATGGATTTTAGCAGAGGATTTGGCAACTTACAGTATGTGAGCTTTGTGAAAGTCCTTGGTGTGATCTATTTGCTTTCCTAGTAAGATAAAGCACAGAAGTTATGCACAATCCAGCAAAGCAGGGCGATGTATAACTTTGGTTAAACAAACACCTAAGCTACAATACTATGGATTAATTCTCCTGTTAATTCAATCAGTGTCATATTCAAACAGAATAGCAGGCTGTTACATCAAAGACATAACCAACATTCTGAAGTATGACATCACAAGATGAAAGGATGGATTTTAGCAGAGGATTTGGCAAGTTACAGTATGTGAGCTTTGTGAAAGTCCTTGGTTTGATCTATTTGCTTTCCTAGTAAGATAAAGCACAGAAGTTATGCACAATCCAGCAAGGCAGGGCGATGTATAACTTTGGTTAAACAAACACCTAAGCTACAATACTATGGATTAATTCTCCTATTAATTCAATCAGTGTCTTAGTCAAACAGAATAGCAGGCTGTTACATCAAAGATATAACCAACATTCTGAAGTATGACATCACAAGATGAAAGGATGGATTTTAGCAGAGGATTTGGCAACTTACAGTATGTGAGCTTTGTGAAAGTCCTTGGTTTGATCTATTTGCTTTCCTAGTAAGATAAAGCACAGAAGTTATGCACAATCCAGCAAGGCAGGGCGATGTATAACTTTGGTTAAACAAACACCTAAGCTACAATACTATGGATTAATTCTCCTGTTAATTCAATCAGTGTCATATTCAAACAGAATAGCAGGCTGTTACATCAAAGACATAACCAACATTCTGAAGTATGACATCACAAGATGAAAGGATGGATTTTAGCAGAGGATTTGGCAAGTTACAGTATGTGAGCTTTGTGAAAGTCCTTGGTGTGATCTATTTGCTTTCCTAGTAAGATAAAGCACAGAAGTTATGCACAATCCAGCAAAGCAGGGCGATGTATAACTTTGGTTAAACAAACACCTAAGCTACAATACTATGGATTAATTCTCCTGTTAATTCAATCAGTGTCTTAGTCAAACAGAATAGCAGGCTGTTACATCAAAGATATAACCAACATTCTGAAGTATGACATCACAAGATGAAAGGATGGATTTTAGCAGAGGATTTGGCAAGTTACAGTATGTGAGCTTTGTGAAAGTCCTTGCTTTGATCTTTTTGCTTTCCTAGTAAGATAAAGCACAGAAGTTATGCACAATCCAGCAAAGCAGGGCGATGTATAACTTTGGTTAAACAAACACCTAAGCTACAATACTATGGATTAATTCTCCTGTTAATTCAATCAGTGTCATATTCAAACAGAATAGCAGGCTGTTACATCAAAGACATAACCAACATTCTGAAGTATGACATCACAAGATGAAAGGATGGATTTTAGCAGAGGATTTGGCAACTTACAGTATGTGAGCTTTGTGAAAGTCCTTGCTTTGATCTTTTTGCTTTCCTAGTAAGATAAAGCTCAGAAGTTATGCACAATCCAGCAAGGCAGGGCGATGTATAACTTTGGTTAAACAAACACCTAAGCTACAATACTATGGATTAATTCTCCTATTAATTCAATCAGTGTCTTAGTCAAACAGAATAGCAGGCTGTTACATCAAAGATATAACCAACATTCTGAAGTATGACATCACAAGATGAAAGGATGGATTTTAGCAGAGGATTTGGCAAGTTACAGTATGTGAGCTTTGTGAAAGTCCTTGCTTTGATCTTTTTGCTTTCCTAGTAAGATAAAGCACAGAAGTTATGCACAATCCAGCAAGGCAGGGCGATGTATAACTTTGGTTAAACAAACACCTAAGCTACAATACTATGGATTAATTCTCCTGTTAATTCAATCAGTGTCATATTCAAACAGAATAGCAGGCTGTTACATCAAAGACATAACCAACATTCTGAAGTATGACATCACAAGATGAAAGGATGGATTTTAGCAGAGGATTTGGCAACTTACAGTATGTGAGCTTTGTGAAAGTCCTTGGTGTGATCTATTTGCTTTCCTAGTAAGATAAAGCACAGAAGTTATGCATAATCCAGCAAAGCAGGGCGATGTATAACTTTGGTTAAACAAACACCTAAGCTACAATACTATGGATTAATTCTCCTGTTAATTCAATCAGTGTCATATTCAAACAGAATAGCAGGCTGTTACATCAAAGAGATAACCAACATTCTGAAGTATGACATCACAAGATGAAAGGATGGATTTTAGCAGAGGATTTGGCAACTTACAGTATGTGAGCTTTGTGAAAGTCCTTGCTTTGATCTTTTTGCTTTCCTAGTAAGATAAAGCTCAGAAGTTATGCACAATCCAGCAAGGCAGGGCGATGTATAACTTTGGTTAAACAAACACCTAAGCTACAATACTATGGATTAATTCTCCTATTAATTCAATCAGTGTCTTAGTCAAACAGAATAGCAGGCTGTTACATCAAAGATATAACCAACATTCTGAAGTATGACATCACAAGATGAAAGGATGGATTTTAGCAGAGGATTTGGCAACTTACAGTATGTGAGCTTTGTGAAAGTCCTTGGTTTGATCTATTTGCTTTCCTAGTAAGATAAAGCACAGAAGTTATGCACAATCCAGCAAAGCAGGGCGATGTATAACTTTGGTTAAACAAACACCTAAGCTACAATACTATGGATTAATTCTCCTGTTAATTCAATCAGTGTCATATTCAAACAGAATAGCAGGCTGTTACATCAAAGACATAACCAACATTCTGAAGTATGACATCACAAGATGAAAGGATGGATTTTAGCAGAGGATTTGGCAACTTACAGTATGTGAGCTTTGTGAAAGTCCTTGGTTTGATCTATTTGCTTTCCTAGTAAGATAAAGCACAGAAGTTATGCACAATCCAGCAAGGCAGGGCGATGTATAACTTTGGTTAAACAAACACCTAAGCTACAATACTATGGATTAATTCTCCTATTAATTCAATCAGTGTCTTAGTCAAACAGAATAGCAGGCTGTTACATCAAAGATATAACCAACATTCTGAAGTATGACATCACAAGATGAAAGGATGGATTTTAGCAGAGGATTTGGCAAGTTACAGTATGTGAGCTTTGTGAAAGTCCTTGCTTTGATCTTTTTGCTTTCCTAGTAAGATAAAGCACAGAAGTTATGCACAATCCAGCAAAGCAGGGCGATGTATAACTTTGGTTAAACAAACACCTAAGCTACAATACTATGGATTAATTCTCCTGTTAATTCAATCAGTGTCATATTCAAACAGAATAGCAGGCTGTTACATCAAAGACATAACCAACATTCTGAAGTATGACATCACAAGATGAAAGGATGGATTTTAGCAGAGGATTTGGCAACTTACAGTATGTGAGCTTTGTGAAAGTCCTTGCTTTGATCTTTTTGCTTTCCTAGTAAGATAAAGCTCAGAAGTTATGCACAATCCAGCAAGGCAGGGCGATGTATAACTTTGGTTAAACAAACACCTAAGCTACAATACTATGGATTAATTCTCCTATTAATTCAATCAGTGTCTTAGTCAAACAGAATAGCAGGCTGTTACATCAAAGATATAACCAACATTCTGAAGTATGACATCACAAGATGAAAGGATGGATTTTAGCAGAGGATTTGGCAAGTTACAGTATGTGAGCTTTGTGAAAGTCCTTGCTTTGATCTTTTTGCTTTCCTAGTAAGATAAAGCACAGAAGTTATGCACAATCCAGCAAGGCAGGGCGATGTATAACTTTGGTTAAACAAACACCTAAGCTACAATACTATGGATTAATTCTCCTGTTAATTCAATCAGTGTCATATTCAAACAGAATAGCAGGCTGTTACATCAAAGACATAACCAACATTCTGAAGTATGACATCACAAGATGAAAGGATGGATTTTAGCAGAGGATTTGGCAACTTACAGTATGTGAGCTTTGTGAAAGTCCTTGGTGTGATCTATTTGCTTTCCTAGTAAGATAAAGCACAGAAGTTATGCACAATCCAGCAAAGCAGGGCGATGTATAACTTTGGTTAAACAAACACCTAAGCTACAATACTATGGATTAATTCTCCTGTTAATTCAATCAGTGTCATATTCAAACAGAATAGCAGGCTGTTACATCAAAGAGATAACCAACATTCTGAAGTATGACATCACAAGATGAAAGGATGGATTTTAGCAGAGGATTTGGCAACTTACAGTATGTGAGCTTTGTGAAAGTCCTTGCTTTGATCTTTTTGCTTTCCTAGTAAGATAAAGCTCAGAAGTTATGCACAATCCAGCAAGGCAGGGCGATGTATAACTTTGGTTAAACAAACACCTAAGCTACAATACTATGGATTAATTCTCCTATTAATTCAATCAGTGTCTTAGTCAAACAGAATAGCAGGCTGTTACATCAAAGATATAACCAACATTCTGAAGTATGACATCACAAGATGAAAGGATGGATTTTAGCAGAGGATTTGGCAACTTACAGTATGTGAGCTTTGTGAAAGTCCTTGGTTTGATCTATTTGCTTTCCTAGTAAGATAAAGCACAGAAGTTATGCACAATCCAGCAAAGCAGGGCGATGTATAACTTTGGTTAAACAAACACCTAAGCTACAATACTATGGATTAATTCTCCTGTTAATTCAATCAGTGTCATATTCAAACAGAATAGCAGGCTGTTACATCAAAGACATAACCAACATTCTGAAGTATGACATCACAAGATGAAAGGATGGATTTTAGCAGAGGATTTGGCAACTTACAGTATGTGAGCTTTGTGAAAGTCCTTGGTTTGATCTATTTGCTTTCCTAGTAAGATAAAGCACAGAAGTTATGCACAATCCAGCAAGGCAGGGCGATGTATAACTTTGGTTAAACAAACACCTAAGCTACAATACTATGGATTAATTCTCCTATTAATTCAATCAGTGTCTTAGTCAAACAGAATAGCAGGCTGTTACATCAAAGATATAACCAACATTCTGAAGTATGACATCACAAGATGAAAGGATGGATTTTAGCAGAGGATTTGGCAAGTTACAGTATGTGAGCTTTGTGAAAGTCCTTGGTTTGATCTATTTGCTTTCCTAGTAAGATAAAGCACAGAAGTTATGCACAATCCAGCAAGGCAGGGCGATGTATAACTTTGGTTAAACAAACACCTAAGCTACAATACTATGGATTAATTCTCCTGTTAATTCAATCAGTGTCATATTCAAACAGAATAGCAGGCTGTTACATCAAAGACATAACCAACATTCTGAAGTATGACATCACAAGATGAAAGGATGGATTTTAGCAGAGGATTTGGCAAGTTACAGTATGTGAGCTTTGTGAAAGTCCTTGGTTTGATCTATTTGCTTTCCTAGTAAGATAAAGCACAGAAGTTATGCACAATCCAGCAAAGCAGGGCGATGTATAACTTTGGTTAAACAAACACCTAAGCTACAATACTATGGATTAATTCTATCAGTGTCATAGTCAAAGAGAATAGCAGGCTGTTACTTGGCAACATCAAAGATATAACCAACATTCTGAAGTATGACATCACAAGATGAAAGGATGGATTTTAGCAGAGGATTTGGCAAGTTACAGTATGTGAGCTTTGTGAAAGTCCTTGGTTTGATCTATTTGCTTTTCTCGTTTAAACGTACAGGAAGCCCGCTATTTACACTTCAATTTAAAAATAATACAATTTTGCAATACCTATTTGAAGGATCTTGTCCGAGGGCGCTCATCCATTTGACGAAAACTCAGTGTCAGTGTGTTCTAGACATGTTCAACATATAGTCCATGGGCCAGACCAGATTCCGGTACCACTCAAGGTGACAAAACTTAGTGATGATTTTTGAAAATGTCCATGTCTGTAGATTATATTTTGCTATGATAGACTTTCCTGAGTGGTAGCTGAGTCACAGTAATCAGCTCATGAAGAGACCCCGCCCCCCCAAACTGAAATGCATTTTAGACGCTGGTGCATATCCTGGTTTAAGCTATTGTTCAGGACATTTCTCAATGTTAAATACTATTGTGTTTGGTATCATTTTAAAGGGGGCATTCCTGGCTTCCATTCAAGACCAATTGTGGATCTTTATGTCATACATTGAAGTAACTGTAGCTCTTGAAATTGTAAAAAACACACATTTTCCCCAATTTCCGCCTAAAATATACTTTTTCATTTAGCCCTGTGACATCTAGGAACATCAGGGACACAAAACACAGAAACTGGAATACTCACAAGCCTCTAAGTATTCAGGAAATGTATAATATGCCCATACTTTTATCATTGTGAAACAATATTATGAGCCATAAATCAGAGCAATGACTGGCAGAAATCTCTCACGTTTACCATCTCATTGCAGCTTGTAATGGAATGTGACAGGGCTTGAACAAGATCAAATGTAATTTGTAACAGTATACTCTGGAGGAGAGTAATTTTGTATATTTCAAATAAATGTTTACTATGTTTTATTAAACAATGAAAAAATAAATAAACCAAATGAAAAAAATTAAATACTTCACTCACTCATACAGGCATTTTATAGTTTCGCACTACTCACAGTACTTCCACTGTAAAAAAGTTAATCTTCTTTGAAGCCCACCACTACCCAGCATCCAGCACATGCCCTTTCTGCTTCAACCAGTACTTCTGTTCGAGCATGTAAAGAAATTAGTGAGCCTGTAAGCTAGCTAGCTAGCTAGAGATCTGTGATTGACCCGGAAAATGGAAGCAAAGCTATCTTTCGGAGGGTATCAGAATATGTTTTAGGCAAAGTATGTGTACACATACATGGAAATTGACTGTGGTTTACATTTCTCTCAGTCTGTAACATATAAATAGACATACATTTATGAACAAGGTGACTGTGCTAACTTTACCCTCAACATACTGTATTGTTATTGTACATGATAAAAGGATTATCATAAAACTTCAACTAATTGCCCAAGCTTTGATTTGCTGCACCACTAGCCTGTGCACATCAGTACAGCCTTAACAACAATAACTTGCTGAATGCCTGACATACTGATTTGGATTGTTTAACAACCTCCATAGCATTAAGCATATACCATAGACTCTAAATATTAATGGACGAGGCCTGAGTGACGTCACCCATCTGTTACGGCAGAGGGTTCTGGGGGCTCCTCAGCAGCCACCCTGATGGAAATCCTGTCTCACCCTAACTCATAGTCAACCTAACGACAGGCTGAGAGCTGGAGCTGAGGCGGGTTTTAAGCCTCTTGACAAATCGTTATATCATGCCCAACCGTCAATCAGGTCAGCTCCGCGCCTAACTATGGATAATTCGTTGAGTTTTCAAAATCAAATTGGAGCCCCCCGTACAGTGTTTGCCAGTGATGACAATAACTAATCAGACCAAAGTTTCAGCAAAAAGTGTTAACTCCTGGAGATCACTGTTCAGGGCAGCTCAGATACAAAACCATGAAGCAGCTTTGGAACTGGCAAAAGACATTCCTGAAGGTCAGGTCATTTCAGAAATCAACTACCTTGATGGAATTCAAGAATGAAAAGAAAAGAAAAGAAAACCGCCAGTGATTGCCCTGAAGGGACAAAATCTGAAAGAGGGACCAAATAGCAGAGATTAACTGTAACAGTGACAAGAACCATGAGCTGATGCAAAAATCAGCGGTGCATCCACAATGAAAATCGACAGCAGAATTTTTAACATTGTGAGTCCATGTAGCAGGACCCAACCACAGATCCTCTTGATGTCTACTACCAGACAACAATCAAAGATGCTGAATGACAGATCAGGGGCATAGGGGTCATGTACACCACCTTGCCATGCAGAGTTTCTCTGTATCTTGGGCTCTGGCGGTTTTCTTTTTTTTTTCAAGGATTCAAGGTCTATCCTCATAGTAAAACAACCTGGAAATTCAATATGCTCTTCCCATTGAGCAATAACTTATTATTTGAATATCATGATATCACGGTTACTGCTCCAATTAAAATATACATTGCCATCATTTATTGCCCACAGGGTGTCATCATGAGGATTGTGTTGTGGAAATGGACATGTAACTCTCAGATATCCCTGATGATGGAACACCACTGATTGAACATCCTCACATGCTCGGGTCACCTCTCTGCTAAAAAAACCCAAACTCAACCCAGCCCAAGTTGAAAACTACAGACTGGTTTCACCTCTGCCCTTTCTGTCAAAAATACTCGAGCGCACAGTCTTTAATCAAGTCTCTGAGTACCTTTCCACAAATGATCTGTTTGACCAAAATCAGTCAGACTTTAAGCGGGGCCACTCTACTGAAACTGCACTATGGTCAGTAACAGAATCCCTCACTTGTCTAGAGCTGCGGGTCAGTCCTCAGTTCTATTACTGCTAGACCTGTCTGCTGCCTTTGACACAGTCAACCATCAAATCCTCCTCTCCACGCTCTCTGAACTTGGCTTAACTTAATATCCCGTTGTGCTCTGCACGTTATTTCGTCAAAGGGCGTGGGCGTGGGCATGGTGTGCGTTCAAAGTTTGATGCGCATTTTAACAACTTGCCAAAAAAGTAAATGCTTATATCTCTGACATCTAGTGTTCAATCATATTATGATTTCTCATGCATGATACGGGGCCCGCCCTGAACACATCCATGATTGACATTTTTTGATTAGTCACAGCGCCACCTGTTGACAATAGGCAGTTACTGCTTCTCAATTAGCATGAGCAATTGCTACACAGTAGCTAATTTTGGAAACCTGTTTGCAACTGCATTGCATTGATAAGAAGCTCTTACGTAACGTAGCGTTCCAAGGTCAGAAGTCGGAATTAGGAACTCGGAATTTCTGACTTCCGAGATAAATGGAAAACGACATGTTTTTTGGGAGAAAACATGGCATAACCTAGGAACTCTGAATTTCTGACTTCCGAGGTACATAAACGTGGAATAACCTCGGAACTCTGAATTTCTGACTTCCGAGGTAAATAAACGTGGAAGACACGCGGAAGAGTTCCGACTTCAAACTTCCGAGTTCTGACTTCTGAGCTCCGAATTCCGAGTTCCGAGTTCCGAGTTCCGAGTTCCGAGTTCTCAGTTCCGAGTTCCGAGTTCCGAGTTTCGAGTTCCGAGTTCCGAGTTCTGAGTTCCGAGTTCCGACTTCAAACTTCTGACTTCTGACTTCTGAGTTCCGAGTTCTTCTGAGTTCTGACTTCTGAGTTCCGAGTTCTTAGTTCCGATTTCCGAGTTCCAGGTTCCGACTTCCGACTTCTGAGTTCCGACTTCTGTGTTCCGAGTTCTGAGTTTCAAGTTCCGACTTCCGACTTCCAAGTTCCGACTTCCGACTTCCGACTTCTCAGTTTCTAGTTCTAAGTTCCGAGATCCAAGTTCCAAGTTCCAAGTTCCGAGTTCTGAGTTGAGTTCCGAGTTCTGAGTTCCGACTTCCAACTTCCAACTTCAAACTTCCAAGTTCTGACTTCTGAGTTCTGAGTTCTAAGTTCCGAGCTCCAAGTTCCGAGTTCCGAGTTCTAAGTTCTGAGTTCTGAGTTCCGAATTCTGAGTTCCGAGTTCCGACTTCAAACTTCTGACTTCTGACTTCTGACTTCTGAGTTCCGAGTTCTCAGTTCCGAGTTCCGAGTTCCGAGTTCCGAGTTCTGAGTTCCGACTTCAAACTTCTGAGTTCTGAGTTCTGAGTTCCGAGTTCTAAGTTCCGAGTTCCGGCTTCCGACTTCCGACTTCTGTGTTCCGAGTTCCGAGTTCCGGCTTCCGACTTCCGACTTCCGACTTCTGTGTTCCGAGTTCCGACTTCCGACTTCCGACTTCCGAGTTCTGAGTTCTGAGTTCCGAGTTCCGACATCCGACTTCCGAGTTCAAACTTCCAAGTTCTGACTTCTAAGTTCCGAGTTCCGACTTCCGCGTTCCGACTTCCGAGTTCCGAGTTCAAACTTCCAAGTTCTGACTTCTGAGTTCCGAGTTCCGACTTCCGAGTTCAAACTTCCAAGTTCTGACTTCTGAGTTCCGATTTCCGACTTCCGACTTCCGACTTCCGACTTCCAAGTTCAAACTTCCAAGTTCTGAGTTCTGAGTTCTGAGTTCCAAGTTCTGACTTCCGAGTTCCGAGTTCCGAGTTCCGAGTTCCGAGTTAAAACTTCCAAGTTCTGACTTCTGAGTTCCGAGCTCCGAGTTCCGAGTTCCGAGTTCCGGGTTCCGAGTTCCGACTTTCCGACTTCCGACTTCCGACTTCAAACTTCCGAGTTCTGACTTCTGACTTCTGAGTTCCGAGTTCCGAGTTCCGTGTTCCGAGTTCTGTGTTCCGAGTTCCGAGTTCCGAGCTCCGAGTTCCGAGTTCCGAGTTCAAACTTCCAAGTTCTGACTTCTGAGTTCCGAGTTCCGAGTTCCGAGCTCCGAGCTCCGAGTTCCGAGTTCCGAGTTCCGAGTTCTAAGTTCCGAGTTCCGAGTTCTGAGTTCTGAGTTCCGACTTCCGACTTCCGAGTTCAAACTTCCAAGTTCTGAGTTCTGAGTTCTGAGTTTCGAGTTCTAAGTTCCGAGTTCCGAGTTCTGAGTTCCGAGTTCCGAGTTCTGAGTTCTGAGTTCTCAGTTCCGACTTCCGACTTCAAACTTCCGAGTTCTGACTTCCGAGTTCCGTGTTCCGAGTTCTGTGTTCTGTGTTCCGAGTCCCGAGTTCCGAGCTCCGAGTTCCGAGTTCCGAGTTCCGAGTTCTAAGTTCCGAGTTCCGAGTCCTGAGTTCTGAGTTCTGAGTTCCGACTTCCGACTTCCTAGTTCAAACTTCCAAGTTCTGAGTTCTGAGTTCTGAGTTTCGAGTTCCGAGTTCTAAGTTCCGAGTTCCGACTTCAAACTTCCGAGTTCTGACTTCTGAGTTCCGAGTTCCGAGTTCAGAGTTCCGACTTCCGACTTCTGACTTCTGTGTTCCGAGTTCTGAGTTATATCTTTTATGTTGCCAAGTAACAGCCTGCTATTCTGTTTGACTATGACACTGATTGAATTAACAGAAGAATTAATCCATAGTATTGTAGCTTAGATGTTTGTTTAACCAAAGTTATACATCGCCCTGCCTTGCTGAATTGTGCATAACTTCTGTGCTTTATCTTACGAGGAAAGCAAATAGATCAAACCAAGGACTTTCACAAAGCTCACATACTGTAAGTTGCAAAATCCTCTGCTAAAATCCATCCTTTCATCTTGTGATGTCATACTTCAGAATGTTGGTTATATCTTTTATGTTGCCAAGTAACAGCCTGCTATTCTGTTTGACTATGACACTGATAGAATTAATCCATAGTATTGTAGCTTAGGTGTTTGTTTAACCAAAGTTATACATCGCCCTGCCTTGCTGGATTGTGCATAACTTCTGTGCTTTATCTTACTAGGAAAGCAAATAGATCAAACCAAGGACTTTCACAAAGCTCACATACTGTAACTTGCCAAATCCTTTGCTAAAATCCATCCTTTCATCTTGTGATGTCTTACTTCAAATAGATCAAACCAAGGACTTTCAACTAGGAGGTAGCCATCAAGTCCTTCAAGTACCGTATTTTCCGCACTATAAGGCGCATTTAAAAGCCTTTAATTTTCTCAAAAAACGACAGTGCGCCTTATAATCCGGAGCGCCTTATATATGGATCAATTGGTTAATTGGGTGATCCATACTGGTTGTACACGGCGCTCAGCGACACTGACTCGGATAATGACGAGAGGGAGCCGGGCATGTTGGATGCCGTACTCGCCCAACTGTTCAATTCGGACACTGAAGAAGAAGAATTCGAGGGATTCGTGGACGGGGAATGAACTGAAAAAGTGAGCTTTACGTGTTATACGTAACTGAACAATGTTGAGTTATGCACTAACGCAGGGGTGCCCTACCTTTTTTGAACCAAGATCTACTTTTAAAGTTACCAGTCTGCCGAGATCTACCAGTCCACATAGTGAGCCATAGCCTTTACCAACAGCCTACAAACGCATTTAATACTCACACAACAAACAGAAAATAATAAATGAGAGTTCTGTAAAAAATAATGCAGACTACAGACTACAGCAGGCTGCTGTGAGATGATTTTGCTTTTGTTAAATTAGCTGCAGACACGGTGAGAGTGAACGGAGTAAAGTCCAACCGACTGTTTGACCGGGTCACCGGGTGTGTTCCCACCTCGGTCCGTACGGATCACGGATCAACTGTGTGCTGTAGCACTAAAAGTAAAAAGTAAAAAGGTTCGCGTGGTGGCTGGCGCTCCAGTGCAAGTGTGTGTGTGTGTGTGTGTGTGTGTGTGTGTGTGTGTGCGTGTGCGTGTGCGTGTGTGTGTGTGTGTGCGTTTGCGCTGTTTGTTGGTGTGTCTCGTCCCCCGCGATGCTCACAGTCATGACAGCAGAGAGGAGCAGAGAAAAGTAGCTGCAGCTTCATCAAATGCGCTTAATACTCGTAGCATAGTTTCTATATATGACTTTTTGGTAAAACATTTACCCCCCCGGTTTTACCTGCATGTCCTTGCGCATGCCTGCACTCTCTCTTGCGCGCGCTCTCTCTCTCGCTCGCTCTCTCATGCACGCAGCAATTTCATGAATAAATGAAAAATTAAATACACACAGGTCGGAAGTATACTTGGGCTCCCAACACAGGTATCGTGTGTGGGAAACAGTGCAATGAGATGAAATTGAAATCACTTTTCTATTTTACAATTGTATTTTATATTGACAAAATATCTCGCGATCGACTGAGAATCAGTCAGCGATCTACCTGTCGATCGCGATCGACTGTTTGGGCACCCCTGCACTAACGTTTGAATTAGCGGTATCAGACTGTGTTTCTTTTACGTGTTTACAACTGAACAAGGCTGGGAGATATTGTGAATATGCACATTAACGTTTGAACAACGTTGAGTTATTGTGAATGCACTACGTATAAAACTACGTTTTGAGAGTTAAGAGAAACGTCAAAGAAATAATTTATTATTTGGGGAAATCGTCTTATGTACTTTTGTTTTTGTAGTTTTATACGTTACATTTTATACGTATTTATATTTATATATTCACAATATCTCCCAGCCTTGTTCAGTTGTAAACACGTTCTATTCTATGCGCCTTATAATCCGGTGCGCCCTATATATGAAAACAGTTCTAAAATAGGCCATTCATTGAAGGTGCGCCTTATAATCCGGTGCGCCTTATAGTGCGGAAAATACGGTAACCTGTTATTTTGATCATTATTGAAAATACGTGGGCTGCTGGGTCCTCTGTTTTTAACGAAATCGTTCTATATTTAAGCTATATTTAAGCTAGGTTAGCACCACAGACCGTAGACTACAGGTGGTAAAATATGTTGTATTTTGTTAGAAACTGATAGTTTGCAATGTGATTCATGTCTGATTTTCCAATATATTTAAGTGAACAGTAAATCAATTGTTTTTTGTATTTTCATTTAGGCAAAGAAGAGATAAAAGCAGCAGGTCTGACATCTTCCACAGAGGTGAAGTGTAAGTTAAACTCATCTGTTAAAAGTTATCTATCCTGTCATTGTTTTTAAGTTTCATAAGAGGATTGTCAAAACAAGCTATTGTTAACAATACAGTCTTCTAAAATAAAAATCACACTGAGTCATACACCAGCTAAATGTTAAATACAAAGGTGATGTTTTCTTTTCCATTTTACAATCAACAGAACCTAAAAATGACTAATTTCAACCTTCGTCTGCACACCTGTTACAGAGGTCAGGCTGGGGTCGCTTAGTTTGAAGGAGCCTCCTCCTTTTTTCACCTGTGCTTGGACTAAGAGCTGTGCCAGATGCCCTGCTCATCCACTGTGGTAGAAATGACCTTACACCAGCAGCTCTCCCAGATGAGGAGTCCTCTCTGCCGTCACCCAGAGGAGCTGATCGACGTCTGAAGAAGGTGGACAGAGTCTGGAGCTTTGTGACAGTGAACAGTGAGAAGGCTACCATAGTCATCCTCAGATAAAACACAGAGATCCTGGTCAATATTTAATTTATTTTTCTTAACATGATGTTGCCCTGTGTTTGAAAGGCCAGATGCTGGAGGGTTGTGTTGGATTTGCTTTTCCATCATAGTTTAACAGTCAAACAATCATCCAGGAACTTTATTTGATTTTTGTTTGGATTTTGAATTATTTTTTATACTTTCTCCTATGTCCCAGCAGTTCGACTTGATGGTCTCCCTTTCTTATTTTCCACATGGTTAATGAAGCCATGGGTTGTTTATTGAAGATTTCTTTTCATAAAATGTTTAAATAAACTTTTTAAAAATCTGAATTGACTGTCTCTGATTAACTGGAGCAAGACAAAGTGTTGGTCACAGTAAAATAATTTAGCTGTTAAGTTTATAGTTCACATTTGAAAAGGCCTTGAACTGACATTCATTTCTTCTTGACCAACAACAGCTAAGACAACAGCAAAGCTAACAGACAAGCTCAGCTGGTCTCGTCTGAGATAAATGGCCTTCAAACTAATTTAATATTAAACATTTAAAGCCAATAAGCATAGCAAGATACGCATGAGATTCTATTTCCATTTATTCAGTCACAGACTTGTCAAACAGTCTGGCATTTTGTGCTGCTGTTTTCAAGAGTTAATAACTGAAGAGAAGAACTCCATCGAGAGAGGACAGGAAACGCTCAGGGGACGAGTCCTCCATGTTGTCAGGGGTTGCTGATGGATCTGAATCTGAGGGCATCTTCTGTAATAGAGAAAAACAATCATGGAGTTAAATGTAAAGTATAATGAATATTACTGTGATGTTTCTGCCTCAGACCTGTAATCAGATCTGTCCTCAGGTTCTGCTAAACTTCAGCTTCTAAAGTTTGTTTTTAAGACAGGATAAATATTTAAGAGGAAAAACAAAATATATAATAAGACATGATGAATCCAATAATATGATCAGCTTCATGAATTTATGTTTTAAGACAAAAGTGTTCCTGCCACTTTCTATTGAAGATTATTGTAAACTGTCATCACATGGGCCAGCCTGATGAATTAAACTAATGTTAAATATTCTCAGATAATCAGACAGCCAATTTGTGTGCAGAACCTCACCGGAGCTGGAATCAGAGTCTGGACTGCTGTTTCCTTTGGGCATTGATTTCCTTGAAGACAGAAAGAAGAACAATTTAAACATGAACTTCTTGCAGAACCACAGAGGCTGTTAAAATCTTCTGCTAGTCTTCCTTACATTTTAGGAAGGATTATAAATTGTTACTAAAATTACTTTGATGCCGATAGCGGTTACAATAACACGGTCCAATCATATGCGAGATCATTTTACCTTTGAGTCCTATGTGAAGGCGTTCTCTTCAGAATCAGCACTGCAAAGACAAGATGATGGCGTCCACCTTCACAAGCTGCTGCTTCAGTCTGGCTGCATCATGGTCTCCTACAGGAACACCACAGAAATGCAATCAAAGTACTTCACTGTATTTATCAGAGGATGTACTGTATGCAAAGTAAAAAAAAATTAGCTGTAATTCCTCAAAAAGATTTGAGACTGTTTCTTTTCCCTTCTCTGTTTGCCTGTACATGACCTTTTAGTGCTGTAGAAGATGCTACCGTAAATCCTGGATCAGCTGTGCGGATGGTGTGACTGTGTGGTAAAGCTTTGTTTAAGTTGTCACGCACATACTCATATGCCTTTGGAGAATTAAAGTGCAGTGCGGTGGCAAACTGCTTATAAAATATAAAATAGTATTCTATTGATGAGGTGCCCCAATCAAAGCGTCATACAGAGTATCAGCAGCTTTAGAGGGAGGAGACGAGCACATTATGGAGAGGAGCGCAACCTGAGAAAAAGGAAATCCCCAGTTTAAAATGTTGGTGAAGAGGGAAACAGGACGACATAAATGTAAATGTTGAAATTCTTTTGAATGCAGAGGCTGTGAATGTTCAGTTTTCTTTGGCTAAGGCAACAATAGCCTGTAGTTTAATCCTGGTGTTTCTCTTCGTTAACGATTATTGAAGCGAAATCAAAAATAAATGCATGACATTTAAAACATATTAACATGTGTGGGGGAAAACGCGATCTTTATGCCTTCTTTTATTGTCTCCTCCTATGTCTCCTCCTAACTACAATAACAGCAGCCTGTTGTGCGTAACACTGGTCTCCTGCATTAACACCTTCCTTTCAAAGGTGATAAATACAGATACAGTCACAATCACCACAATGTTTGTCAGGTTTTGTCAATTTTTAGAACAATTTCTCAATGAGCGTCATTAAATGTACAATATGATCAACTTGTGACTGTTGAATTGGTGTGTGTGGAAGACAATGCAGAATATTTATCAGTTTAAGCAGCATGATGCTCGGTTAATATTACATTACACCGCCGCCAGTTGTTGATGTTTGTGTTCACGTTTCGGTTAGTCTCTTAAATCAGTAACAGTTATACTAAATCAGAGCTTACCTTTAGTTTTATCTGGATACATAGAGAAATAATCTACCCTCGTATATAGTCCTATGAATTTCAGCCTGCACAGTGAAAGTAAAACCTGTTACTCTCGGTATAGCCCACTTATCACTCAGACTGTAAACATGTACACATTAGTAATGATGCAGGCCAGATTACAATTATGTCACTTTGTTTTTCCCCTAGATACTTTTGAGACCTTAACAGATGTTCTTATTTTTGCTGTAAAATAAATGTACAGTCAATGAACCACATCTATGAGCGGATTTTTTATTACGATTCTTGGTTTTAAATACAATTTCAATCACAATAACGACATAACAATATCAAGAAACATAGCATGTCAGTTATTAGGTTTGCTCATTTAATAAAATAAAATAAAAAGATAAATCATGCCGGATAAGTAACCTAGCTTTACAACATTTCAGCTAACCTTAGACTGCTTATGTGTTAGCTAGCTAGATAACAACTTTAACCAATGACACATGAATCACTTTTTTACTTACCGAAAAAAGATCCCTTAGATCCAACAGGTTGGTTAGAACAGTTTACTGCAGAACAACTCATTTTGCCAGCTCAAAAAAGACGAAAAAACTGAACGAAAAAATTCAATGGCGTCTCGGCTTTCCTTCACGAAGTAACTTTTACTATTCACAAAGAGAGCTAGGCAAGATCCGCGGCTGTCAATCATCGTCAAATATGACGTAAAATCCCGTTTTTCAACCTCAAATAACTTATTTAGAAAAAACTTCACAGAAAAATGAGCACTTGAACACAATGTAGTGTGATAATAACTAATGATGACAGCAGAGTTTAGGTTTGGAAAAAAATTATGTGACGAGTATTTTAGCTTTACAGTTTGACCCACATCCCATCTGTTATCAATGAGGAGGCAGGGTTTATGACCTATACTGCAGCCAGTCAGTAGGGGGAGCTCTAAAAATAAAAGCTTCACTAGACCGGGGACCTTGTCCCGTCCATTATTTTTACAGTCTATGGATATAACCAACATTCTGAAGTATGACATCACAAGATGAAAGGATGGATTTTAGCAGAGGATTTGGCAAGTTACAGTATGTGAGCTATGTGAAAGTCCTTGGTTTGATCTTCTTGCTTTCCTAGTAAGATAAAGCACAGAAGTTATGCACAATCCAGCAAGGCAGTGAGGATTTGGCAAGTTACAGTATGTGAGCTTTGTATTGCACAATTTTATATTTCTTCAAAACTTGTAGCATTTGCTACATAACTCAAATCATCAGCATTACATATAGGTCTTAAGGTAAGGACATGTTCTTCAAGTTGGAGGTTTCTCTTGAATTTGCCAACACTCATTGCTGGAAAATTGCTCTTAAGTGCCTGGTGCCAACAAGCTCTCACGCTTAGGAATAAACGAGACCAATGAACAAAACTTCTGTGTTAGCTAAGGAAAAGATCATGGTTTGGTGAGAAAAATGATGTCAGCCTAACCAATGACACTTGGACTCACATAGGAATTGATGGCTACCTCCTAGTTGAAAGTCCTTGCTTTGATCTATTTGCTTTCCCAGTAAGATAAAGCACAGAAGTTATGCACAATCCAGCAAGGCAGGGCGATGTATAACTTTGGTTAAACAAACACCTAAGCTTCAATACTATGGATTAATTCTCTTGTTAAATCAATCAGTGTCATAGTCAAACAGAATAGCAGGCTGTTACATCAAAGATATAACCAACATTCTGAAGTATGACATCACAAGATGAAAGGATGGATTTTAGCAGAGGATTTGGCAAGTTACAGTATGTGAGCTTTGTGAAAGTCCTTAGTTTGATCTTTTTGCTTTCCTAGTAAGATAAAGCACAGAAGTTATGCACAATCCAGCAAGGCAGGGCGATGTATAACTTTGGTTAAACAAACACCTAAGCTTCAATACTATGGATTAATTCTCTTGTTAAATCAATCAGTGTCATAGTCAAACAGAATAGCAGGCTGTTACTTGGCAACATCAAAGATATAACCAACATTCTGAAGTATGAAATCACAAGATGAAAGGATGGATTTTAGCAGAGGATTTGGCAACTTACAGTATGTGAGCTTTGTGAAAGCACAATTTTAGTATTTCTTCAAAACTTGTAGCATTTGCTACATAACTCAAATCATCAGCATTACATATAGGTCTTAAGGTAAGGACATGTTCTTCAAGTTGGAGGCTTCTCTTGAATTTGCCAATACTCATTGCTGGAAAATTGCTCTTAAGTGCCTGGTGCCAACAAGCTCTCATGCTTAGGAATAAACGAGACCAATGAACAAAACTTCTGTGTTAGCTAAGGAAAAGATCATGGTTTGGTCAGAAAAATTATGTCAGCCTAACCAATGATAGTTGGACTCACATAGGACTTGATGGCTACCTCCTAGTTGAAAGTCCTTCCTTTGATCTATTTGCTTTCCTAGTAAGATAAAGCACAGAAGTTATGCACAATCCAGCAAGGCAGGGCGATGTATAACTTTGGTTAAACAAACACCCAAGCTACAATACTATGGATTAATTATATCAGTGTCATAGTCAAACAGAATAGCAGGCTGTTACTTGGCAACATCAAAGATATAACCAACATTCTGAAGTATGACATCACAAGATGAAAGGATGGATTTTAGCAGAGGATTTGGCAATTTACAGTATGTGAGCTTTGTGAAAGTCCTTGGTGTGATCTATTCGCTTTCCTACTAAGATAAAGCACAGAAGTTATGCACAATCCAGCAAAGCAGGGCGATGTATAACTTTGGTTAAACAAACACCTCAGCTACAATACTACGGATTAATTCTCTTGTTAAATCAATCAGTGTCATAGTCAAACAGAATAGCAGGCTGTTACTTGGCAACATCAAAGATATAACCAACATTCTGAAGTATGACATCACAAGATGAAAGGATGGATTTTAGCAGAGGATTTGGCAACTTACAGTATGTGAGCTTTGTGAAAGCACAATTTTAGTATTTCTTCAAAACTTGTAGCATTTGCTACATAACTCAAATCATCAGCATTACATATAGGTCTTAAGGTAAGGACATGTTCTTCAAGTTGGAGGCTTCTCTTGAATTTGCCAATACTCATTGCTGGAAAATTGCTCTTAACTGCCTGGTGCCAACAAGCTCTCACGCTTAGGAATAAACGAGACCAATGAACAAAACTTCTGTGTTAGCTAAGGAAAAGATCATGGTTTGGTAAGAAAAATGATGTCAGCCTAACCAATGACAGTTGGACTCACATAGGACTTGATGGCTATCTCCTAGTTGAAAGTCCTTGGTTTGATCTATTTGCTTTCCTAGTAAGATAAAGCACAGACGTTATGCACAATCCAGCAAGGCAGGGCGATGTATAACTTTGGTTAAACAAACACCTAAGCTACAATACTATGGATTAATTCTCCTGTTAATTCAATCAGTGTCTTAGTCAAACAGAATAGTAGGCTGTTACATCAAAGACATAACCAACATTCTGAAGTATGACATCACAAGATGAAAGGATGGATTTTAGCAGAGGATTTGGCAAGTTACAGTATGTGAGCTTTGTGAAAGTCCTTGGTTTGATCTATTTGCTTTCCTAGTAAGATAAAGCACAGAAGTTATGCACAATCCAGCAAGGCAGAGCAATGTATAACTTTGGTTAAACAAACACCTAAGCTACAATACTATGGATTAATTCTGTCAGTGTCCTAGTCAAAGAGAATAGCAGGCTGTTACTTGGCAACATCAAAGATATAACCAACATTCTGAAGTATGACATCACAAGATGAAAGGATGGATTTTAGCAGAGGATTTGGCAACTTACAGTATGTGAGCTTTGTGAAAGTCCTTGGTTTGATCTTTTTGCTTTCCTAGTAAGATAAAGCACAGAAGTTATGCACAATCCAGCAAGGCAGGGTGATGTATAACTTTGGTGAAACAAACACCTAAGCAACAATACTATGGATTATTAAATCAGTGTCATAGTCAAACAGAATAGCAGGCTGTTACTTGGCAACATCAAAGATATAACCAACATTCTGAAGTATGACATCACAAGATGAAAGGATGGATTTTAGCAGAGGATTTAGCAAGTTACAGTATGTGAGCTTTGTGAAAGTCCTTGCTTTGATCTTTTTGCTTTCCTAGTAAGATAAAGCACAGAAGTTATGCACAATCCAGCAAGGCAGGGCGATGTATAACTTTGGTTAAACAAACACCTAAGCTACAATACTATGGATTAATTCTTCTGTTAATTCAATCAGTGTCATAGTCAAACAGAATAGCAGGCTGTTACATCAAAGGTATAACCAACATTCTGAAGTATGACATCACAAGATGAAAAGATGGATTTTAGCAGAGGTTTTGGCAACTTACAGTATGTGAGCTTTGTGAAAGCACAATTGTAGTATTTCTTCAAAACTTGTAGCATTTGCTACATAACTCAAATCATCACCATTACATAAAGGTCTTAAGGTAAGGACATGTTCTTCAAGTTGGAGGCTTCTCTTGAATTTGCCAATACTCATTGCTGGAAAATTGCTCTTAACTGCCTGGTGCCAACAAGCTCTCACGCTTAGGAATAAACGAGACCAATGAACAAAACTTCTGTGTTAGCTCAGGAAAAGATCATGGTTTGGTAAGAAAAATTATGTCAGCCTAACCAATGATAGTTGGACTCACATAGGACTTGATGGCTATCTCCTAGTTGAAAGTCCTTCCTTTGATCTATTTGCTTTCCTAGTAAGATAAAGCACAGAAGTTATGCACAATCCAGCAAGGCAGGGCGATGTATAACTTTGGTTAAACAAACACCTAAGCTACAATACTATGGATTAATTCTCCTGTTAATTCAATCAGTGTCATATTCAAACAGAATAGCAGGCTGTTACATCAAAGACATAACCAACATTCTGAAGTATGACATCACAAGATGAAAGGATGGATTTTAGCAGAGGATTTGGCAAGTTACAGTATGTGAGCTTTGTGAAAGTCCTTGGTTTGATCTATTTGCTTTCCTAGTAAGATAAAGCACAGAAGTTATGCACAATCCAGCAAGGCAGAGCAATGTATAACTTTGGTTAAACAAACACCTAAGCTACAATACTATGGATTAATTCTCCTATTAATTCAATCAGTGTCTTAGTCAAACAGAATAGCAGGCTGTTACATCAAAGATATAACCAACATTCTGAAGTATGACATCACAAGATGAAAGGATGGATTTTAGCAGAGGATTTGGCAAGTTACAGTATGTGAGCTTTGTGAAAGTCCTTGGTTTGATCTATTTGCTTTCCTAGTAAGATAAAGCACAGAAGTTATGCACAATCCAGCAAGGCAGAGCAATGTATAACTTTGGTTAAACAAACACCTAAGCTACAATACTATGGATTAATTCTATCAGTGTCATAGTCAAAGAGAATAGCAGGCTGTTACTTGGCAACATCAAAGATATAACCAACATTCTGAAGTATGACATCACAAGATGAAAGGATGGATTTTAGCAGAGGATTTGGCAAGTTACAGTCTGTGAGCTTTGTGAAAGTCCTTGGTTTGATCTATTTGCTTTCCTAGTAAGATAAAGCACAGAAGTTATGCACAATCCAGCAAAGCAGGGCGATGTATAACTTTGGTTAAACAAACACCTAAGCTACAATACTATGGATTAATTCTCCTGTTAATTCAATCAGTGTCATATTCAAACAGAATAGCAGGCTGTTACATCAAAGACATAACCAACATTCTGAAGTATGACATCACAAGATGAAAGGATGGATTTTAGCAGAGGATTTGGCAAGTTACAGTATGTGAGCTTTGTGAAAGTCCTTGGTTTGATCTATTTGCTTTCCTATTAAGATAAAGCACAGAAGTTATTCACAATCCAGCAAGGCAGGGCGATGTATAACTTTGGTTAAACAAACACCTAAGCTACAATACTATGGATTAATTCTCCTATTAATTCAATCAGTGTCTTAGTCAAACAGAATAGCAGGCTGTTACATCAAAGATATAACCAACATTCTGAAGTATGACATCACAAGATGAAAGGATGGATTTTAGCAGAGGATTTGGCAACTTACAGTATGTGAGCTTTGTGAAAGTCCTTGCTTTGATCTTTTTGCTTTCCTAGTAAGATAAAGCACAGAAGTTATGCACAATCCAGCAAGGCAGGGCGATGTATAACTTTGGTTAAACAAACACCTAAGCTACAATACTATGGATTAATTCTCCTGTTAATTCAATCAGTGTCATATTCAAACAGAATAGCAGGCTGTTACATCAAAGACATAACCAACATTCTGAAGTATGACATCACAAGATGAAAGGATGGATTTTAGCAGAGGATTTGGCAAGTTACAGTATGTGAGCTTTGTGAAAGTCCTTGGTGTGATCTATTTGCTTTCCTAGTAAGATAAAGCACAGAAGTTATGCACAATCCAGCAAAGCAGGGCGATGTATAACTTTGGTTAAACAAACACCTAAACTACAATACTATGGATTAATTCTCCTGTTAATTCAATCAGTGTCATATTCAAACAGAATAGCAGGCTGTTACATCAAAGACATAACCAACATTCTGAAGTATGACATCACAAGATGAAAGGATGGATTTTAGCAGAGGATTTGGCAACTTACAGTATGTGAGCTTTGTGAAAGTCCTTGGTTTGATCTATTTGCTTTCCTAGTAAGATAAAGCACAGAAGTTATGCACAATCCAGCAAGGCAGGGCGATGTATAACTTTGGTTAAACAAACACCTAAGCTACAATACTATGGATTAATTCTCCTATTAATTCAATCAGTGTCTTAGTCAAACAGAATAGCAGGCTGTTACATCAAAGATATAACCAACATTCTGAAGTATGACATCACAAGATGAAAGGATGGATTTTAGCAGAGGATTTGGCAAGTTACAGTATGTGAGCTTTGTGAAAGTCCTTGCTTTGATCTTTTTGCTTTCCTAGTAAGATAAAGCACAGAAGTTATGCACAATCCAGCAAGGCAGGGCGATGTATAACTTTGGTTAAACAAACACCTAAGCTACAATACTATGGATTAATTCTCCTGTTAATTCAATCAGTGTCATATTCAAACAGAATAGCAGGCTGTTACATCAAAGACATAACCAACATTCTGAAGTATGACATCACAAGATGAAAGGATGGATTTTAGCAGAGGATTTGGCAACTTACAGTATGTGAGCTTTGTGAAAGTCCTTGGTTTGATCTTTTTGCTTTCCTAGTAAGATAAAGCACAGAAGTTATGCACAATCCAGCAAGGCAGGGCGATGTATAACTTTGGTTAAACAAACACATAAGCAACAATACTATGGATTAATTCTGTCAGTGTCCTAGTCAAAGAGAATAGCAGGCTGTTACTTGGCAACATCAAAGATATAACCAACATTCTGAAGTATGACATCACAAGATGAAAGGATGGATTTTAGCAGAGGATTTGGCAACTTACAGTATGTGAGCTTTGTGAAAGTCCTTGGTTTGATCTTTTTGCTTTCCTAGTAAGATAAAGCACAGAAGTTATGCACAATCCAGCAAGGCAGGGCGATGTATAACTTTGGTGAAACAAACACCTAAGCAACAATACTATGGATTATTAAATCAGTGTCATAGTCAAACAGAATAGCAGGCTGTTACTTGGCAACATCAAAGATATAACCAACATTCTGAAGTATGACATCACAAGATGAAAGGATGGATTTTAGCAGAGGATTTAGCAAGTTACAGTATGTGAGCTTTGTGAAAGTCCTTGCTTTGATCTTTTTGCTTTCCTAGTAAGATAAAGCACAGAAGTTATGCACAATCCAGCAAGGCAGGGCGATGTATAACTTTGGTTAAACAAACACCTAAGCTACAATACTATGGATTAATTCTTCTGTTAATTCAATCAGTGTCATAGTCAAACAGAATAGCAGGCTGTTACATCAAAGGTATAACCAACATTCTGAAGTATGACATCACAAGATGAAAAGATGGATTTTAGCAGAGGTTTTGGCAACTTACAGTATGTGAGCTTTGTGAAAGCACAATTGTAGTATTTCTTCAAAACTTGTAGCATTTGCTACATAACTCAAATCATCACCATTACATAAAGGTCTTAAGGTAAGGACATGTTCTTCAAGTTGGAGGCTTCTCTTGAATTTGCCAATACTCATTGCTGGAAAATTGCTCTTAACTGCCTGGTGCCAACAAGCTCTCACGCTTAGGAATAAACGAGACCAATGAACAAAACTTCTGTGTTAGCTCAGGAAAAGATCATGGTTTGGTAAGAAAAATTATGTCAGCCTAACCAATGATAGTTGGACTCACATAGGACTTGATGGCTATCTCCTAGTTGAAAGTCCTTCCTTTGATCTATTTGCTTTCCTAGTAAGATAAAGCACAGAAGTTATGCACAATCCAGCAAGGCAGGGCGATGTATAACTTTGGTTAAACAAACACCTAAGCTACAATACTATGGATTAATTCTCCTGTTAATTCAATCAGTGTCATATTCAAACAGAATAGCAGGCTGTTACATCAAAGACATAACCAACATTCTGAAGTATGACATCACAAGATGAAAGGATGGATTTTAGCAGAGGATTTGGCAAGTTACAGTATGTGAGCTTTGTGAAAGTCCTTGGTTTGATCTATTTGCTTTCCTAGTAAGATAAAGCACAGAAGTTATGCACAATCCAGCAAGGCAGAGCAATGTATAACTTTGGTTAAACAAACACCTAAGCTACAATACTATGGATTAATTCTCCTATTAATTCAATCAGTGTCTTAGTCAAACAGAATAGCAGGCTGTTACATCAAAGATATAACCAACATTCTGAAGTATGACATCACAAGATGAAAGGATGGATTTTAGCAGAGGATTTGGCAAGTTACAGTATGTGAGCTTTGTGAAAGTCCTTGGTTTGATCTATTTGCTTTCCTAGTAAGATAAAGCACAGAAGTTATGCACAATCCAGCAAGGCAGAGCAATGTATAACTTTGGTTAAACAAACACCTAAGCTACAATACTATGGATTAATTCTATCAGTGTCATAGTCAAAGAGAATAGCAGGCTGTTACTTGGCAACATCAAAGATATAACCAACATTCTGAAGTATGACATCACAAGATGAAAGGATGGATTTTAGCAGAGGATTTGGCAAGTTACAGTCTGTGAGCTTTGTGAAAGTCCTTGGTTTGATCTATTTGCTTTCCTAGTAAGATAAAGCACAGAAGTTATGCACAATCCAGCAAAGCAGGGCGATGTATAACTTTGGTTAAACAAACACCTAAGCTACAATACTATGGATTAATTCTCCTGTTAATTCAATCAGTGTCATATTCAAACAGAATAGCAGGCTGTTACATCAAAGACATAACCAACATTCTGAAGTATGACATCACAAGATGAAAGGATGGATTTTAGCAGAGGATTTGGCAAGTTACAGTATGTGAGCTTTGTGAAAGTCCTTGGTTTGATCTATTTGCTTTCCTATTAAGATAAAGCACAGAAGTTATTCACAATCCAGCAAGGCAGGGCGATGTATAACTTTGGTTAAACAAACACCTAAGCTACAATACTATGGATTAATTCTCCTATTAATTCAATCAGTGTCTTAGTCAAACAGAATAGCAGGCTGTTACATCAAAGATATAACCAACATTCTGAAGTATGACATCACAAGATGAAAGGATGGATTTTAGCAGAGGATTTGGCAACTTACAGTATGTGAGCTTTGTGAAAGTCCTTGCTTTGATCTTTTTGCTTTCCTAGTAAGATAAAGCACAGAAGTTATGCACAATCCAGCAAGGCAGGGCGATGTATAACTTTGGTTAAACAAACACCTAAGCTACAATACTATGGATTAATTCTCCTGTTAATTCAATCAGTGTCATATTCAAACAGAATAGCAGGCTGTTACATCAAAGACATAACCAACATTCTGAAGTATGACATCACAAGATGAAAGGATGGATTTTAGCAGAGGATTTGGCAAGTTACAGTATGTGAGCTTTGTGAAAGTCCTTGGTGTGATCTATTTGCTTTCCTAGTAAGATAAAGCACAGAAGTTATGCACAATCCAGCAAAGCAGGGCGATGTATAACTTTGGTTAAACAAACACCTAAACTACAATACTATGGATTAATTCTCCTGTTAATTCAATCAGTGTCATATTCAAACAGAATAGCAGGCTGTTACATCAAAGACATAACCAACATTCTGAAGTATGACATCACAAGATGAAAGGATGGATTTTAGCAGAGGATTTGGCAACTTACAGTATGTGAGCTTTGTGAAAGTCCTTGGTTTGATCTATTTGCTTTCCTAGTAAGATAAAGCACAGAAGTTATGCACAATCCAGCAAGGCAGGGCGATGTATAACTTTGGTTAAACAAACACCTAAGCTACAATACTATGGATTAATTCTCCTATTAATTCAATCAGTGTCTTAGTCAAACAGAATAGCAGGCTGTTACATCAAAGATATAACCAACATTCTGAAGTATGACATCACAAGATGAAAGGATGGATTTTAGCAGAGGATTTGGCAAGTTACAGTATGTGAGCTTTGTGAAAGTCCTTGCTTTGATCTTTTTGCTTTCCTAGTAAGATAAAGCACAGAAGTTATGCACAATCCAGCAAGGCAGGGCGATGTATAACTTTGGTTAAACAAACACCTAAGCTACAATACTATGGATTAATTCTCCTGTTAATTCAATCAGTGTCATATTCAAACAGAATAGCAGGCTGTTACATCAAAGACATAACCAACATTCTGAAGTATGACATCACAAGATGAAAGGATGGATTTTAGCAGAGGATTTGGCAACTTACAGTATGTGAGCTTTGTGAAAGTCCTTGGTTTGATCTTTTTGCTTTCCTAGTAAGATAAAGCACAGAAGTTATGCACAATCCAGCAAGGCAGGGCGATGTATAACTTTGGTTAAACAAACACATAAGCAACAATACTATGGATTATTAAATCAGTGTCATAGTCAAACAGAATAGCAGGCTGTTACTTGGCAACATCAAAGATATAACCAACATTCTGAAGTATGACATCACAAGATGAAAGGATGGATTTTAGCAGAGGATTTGGCAACTTACAGTATGTGAGCTTTGTGAAAGTCCTTGGTTTGATCTTTTTGCTTTCCTAGTAAGATAAAGCACAGAAGTTATGCACAATCCAGCAAGGCAGGGCGATGTATAACTTTGGTTAAACAAACACCTAAGCAACAATACTATGGATTATTAAATCAGTGTCATAGTCAAACAGAATAGCAGGCTGTTACTTGGCAACATCAAAGATATAACCAACATTCTGAAGTATGACATCACAAGATGAAAGGATGGATTTTAGCAGAGGATTTAGCAAGTTACAGTATGTGAGCTTTGTGAAAGTCCTTGCTTTGATCTTTTTGCTTTCCTAGTAAGATAAAGCACAGAAGTTATGCACAATCCAGCAAGGCAGGGCGATGTATAACTTTGGTTAAACAAACACCTAAGCTACAATACTATGGATTAATTCTTCTGTTAATTCAATCAGTGTCATAGTCAAACAGAATAGCAGGCTGTTACATCAAAGGTATAACCAACATTCTGAAGTATGACATCACAAGATGAAAAGATGGATTTTAGCAGAGGTTTTGGCAACTTACAGTATGTGAGCTTTGTGAAAGCACAATTGTAGTATTTCTTCAAAACTTGTAGCATTTGCTACATAACTCAAATCATCACCATTACATAAAGGTCTTAAGGTAAGGACATGTTCTTCAAGTTGGAGGCTTCTCTTGAATTTGCCAATACTCATTGCTGGAAAATTGCTCTTAACTGCCTGGTGCCAACAAGCTCTCACGCTTAGGAATAAACGAGACCAATGAACAAAACTTCTGTGTTAGCTCAGGAAAAGATCATGGTTTGGTAAGAAAAATTATGTCAGCCTAACCAATGATAGTTGGACTCACATAGGACTTGATGGCTATCTCCTAGTTGAAAGTCCTTCCTTTGATCTATTTGCTTTCCTAGTAAGATAAAGCACAGAAGTTATGCACAATCCAGCAAGGCAGGGCGATGTATAACTTTGGTTAAACAAACACCTAAGCTACAATACTATGGATTAATTCTATCAGTGTCATAGTCAAAGAGAATAGCAGGCTGTTACATCAAAGGTATAACCAACATTCTGAAGTATGACATCACAAGATGAAAGGATGGATTTTAGCAGAGGATTTGGCAAGTTACAGTATGTGAGCTTTGTGAAAGTCCTTGGTTTGATCTATTTGCTTTCCTAGTAAGATAAAGCACAGACGTTATGCACAATCCAGCAAGGCAGAGCAATGTATAACTTTGGTTAAACAAACACCTAAGCTACAATACTATGGATTAATTCTATCAGTGTCATAGTCAAAGAGAATAGCAGGCTGTTACTTGGCAACATCAAAGATATAACCAACATTCTGAAGTATGACATCACAAGATGAAAGGATGGATTTTAGCAGAGGATTTGGCAAGTTACAGTATGTGAGCTTTGTGAAAGTCCTTGGTTTGATCTATTTGCTTTCCTAGTAAGATAAAGCACAGAAGTTATGCACAATCCAGCAAAGCAGGGCGATGTATAACTTTGGTTAAACAAACACCTAAACTACAATACTATGGATTAATTCTCCTGTTAATTCAATCAGTGTCATATTCAAACAGAATAGCAGGCTGTTACAGCAAAGACATAACCAACATTCTGAAGTATGACATCACAAGATGAAAGGATGGATTTTAGCAGAGGATTTGGCAAGTTACAGTATGAGAGCTTTGTGAAAGTCCTTGGTTTGATCTATTTGCTTTCCTAGTAAGATAAAGCACAGAAGTTATGCACAATCCAGCAAGGCAGGGCGATGTATAACTTTGGTTAAACAAACACCTAAGCTACAATACTATGGATTAATTCTCCTATTAATTCAATCAGTGTCTTAGTCAAACAGAATAGCAGGCTGTTACATCAAAGATATAACCAACATTCTGAAGTATGACATCACAAGATGAAAGGATGGATTTTAGCAGAGGATTTGGCAACTTACAGTATGTGAGCTTTGTGAAAGTCCTTGGTTTGATCTTTTTGCTTTCCTAGTAAGATAAAGCACAGAAGTTATGCACAATCCAGCAAGGCAGGGCGATGTATAACTTTGGTTAAACAAACACCTAAGCAACAATACTATGGATTATTAAATCAGTGTCATAGTCAAACAGAATAGCAGGCTGTTACTTGGCAACATCAAAGATATAACCAACATTCTGAAGTATGACATCACAAGATGAAAGGATGGATTTTAGCAGAGGATTTAGCAAGTTACAGTATGTGAGCTTTGTGAAAGTCCTTGCTTTGATCTTTTTGCTTTCCTAGTAAGATAAAGCACAGAAGTTATGCACAATCCAGCAAGGCAGAGCGATGTATAACTTTGGTTAAACAAACACCTAAGCTACAATACTATGGATTAATTCTTCTGTTAATTCAATCAGTGTCATAGTCAAACAGAATAGCAGGCTGTTACATCAAAGGTATAACCAACATTCTGAAGTATGACATCACAAGATGAAAAGATGGATTTTAGCAGAGGTTTTGGCAACTTACAGTATGTGAGCTTTGTGAAAGCACAATTGTAGTATTTCTTCAAAACTTGTAGCATTTGCTACATAACTCAAATCATCACCATTACATAAAGGTCTTAAGGTAAGGACATGTTCTTCAAGTTGGAGGCTTCTCTTGAATTTGCCAATACTCATTGCTGGAAAATTGCTCTTAACTGCCTGGTGCCAACAAGCTCTCACGCTTAGGAATAAACGAGACCAATGAACAAAACTTCTGTGTTAGCTCAGGAAAAGATCATGGTTTGGTAGGAAAATTATGTCAGCCTAACCAATGATAGTTGGACTCACATAGGACTTGATGGCTATCTCCTAGTTGAAAGTCCTTCCTTTGATCTATTTGCTTTCCTAGTAAGATAAAGCACAGAAGTTATGCACAATCCAGCAAGGCAGGGCGATGTATAACTTTGGTTAAACAAACACCTAAGCTACAATACTATGGATTAATTCTCCTGTTAATTCAATCAGTGTCATATTCAAACAGAATAGCAGGCTGTTACATCAAAGACATAACCAACATTCTGAAGTATGACATCACAAGATGAAAGGATGGATTTTAGCAGAGGATTTGGCAAGTTACAGTATGTGAGCTTTGTGAAAGTCCTTGGTTTGATCTATTTGCTTTCCTAGTAAGATAAAGCACAGAAGTTATGCACAATCCAGCAAGGCAGAGCAATGTATAACTTTGGTTAAACAAACACCTAAGCTACAATACTATGGATTAATTCTCCTATTAATTCAATCAGTGTCTTAGTCAAACAGAATAGCAGGCTGTTACATCAAAGATATAACCAACATTCTGAAGTATGACATCACAAGATGAAAGGATGGATTTTAGCAGAGGATTTGGCAAGTTACAGTATGTGAGCTTTGTGAAAGTCCTTGGTTTGATCTATTTGCTTTCCTAGTAAGATAAAGCACAGAAGTTATGCACAATCCAGCAAGGCAGAGCAATGTATAACTTTGGTTAAACAAACACCTAAGCTACAATACTATGGATTAATTCTATCAGTGTCATAGTCAAAGAGAATAGCAGGCTGTTACTTGGCAACATCAAAGATATAACCAACATTCTGAAGTATGACATCACAAGATGAAAGGATGGATTTTAGCAGAGGATTTGGCAAGTTACAGTATGTGAGCTTTGTGAAAGTCCTTGGTTTGATCTATTTGCTTTCCTAGTAAGATAAAGCACAGAAGTTATGCACAATCCAGCAAAGCAGGGCGATGTATAACTTTGGTTAAACAAACACCTAAGCTACAATACTATGGATTAATTCTCCTGTTAATTCAATCAGTGTCATATTCAAACAGAATAGCAGGCTGTTACATCAAAGACATAACCAACATTCTGAAGTATGACATCACAAGATGAAAGGATGGATTTTAGCAGAGGATTTGGCAAGTTACAGTATGTGAGCTTTGTGAAAGTCCTTGGTTTGATCTATTTGCTTTCCTAGTAAGATAAAGCACAGAAGTTATGCACAATCCAGCAAGGCAGGGCGATGTATAACTTTGGTTAAACAAACACCTAAGCTACAATACTATGGATTAATTCTCCTATTAATTCAATCAGTGTCTTAGTCAAACAGAATAGCAGGCTGTTACATCAAAGATATAACCAACATTCTGAAGTATGACATCACAAGATGAAAGGATGGATTTTAGCAGAGGATTTGGCAACTTACAGTATGTGAGCTTTGTGAAAGTCCTTGGTTTGATCTTTTTGCTTTCCTAGTAAGATAAAGCACAGAAGTTATGCACAATCCAGCAAGGCAGGGCGATGTATAACTTTGGTTAAACAAACACCTAAGCAACAATACTATGGATTATTAAATCAGTGTCATAGTCAAACAGAATAGCAGGCTGTTACTTGGCAACATCAAAGATATAACCAACATTCTGAAGTATGACATCACAAGATGAAAGGATGGATTTTAGCAGAGGATTTAGCAAGTTACAGTATGTGAGCTTTGTGAAAGTCCTTGCTTTGATCTTTTTGCTTTCCTAGTAAGATAAAGCACAGAAGTTATGCACAATCCAGCAAGGCAGGGCGATGTATAACTTTGGTTAAACAAACACCTAAGCTACAATACTATGGATTAATTCTTCTGTTAATTCAATCAGTGTCATAGTCAAACAGAATAGCAGGCTGTTACATCAAAGGTATAACCAACATTCTGAAGTATGACATCACAAGATGAAAAGATGGATTTTAGCAGAGGTTTTGGCAACTTACAGTATGTGAGCTTTGTGAAAGCACAATTGTAGTATTTCTTCAAAACTTGTAGCATTTGCTACATAACTCAAATCATCACCATTACATAAAGGTCTTAAGGTAAGGACATGTTCTTCAAGTTGGAGGCTTCTCTTGAATTTGCCAATACTCATTGCTGGAAAATTGCTCTTAACTGCCTGGTGCCAACAAGCTCTCACGCTTAGGAATAAACGAGACCAATGAACAAAACTTCTGTGTTAGCTCAGGAAAAGATCATGGTTTGGTAAGAAAAATTATGTCAGCCTAACCAATGATAGTTGGACTCACATAGGACTTGATGGCTATCTCCTAGTTGAAAGTCCTTCCTTTGATCTATTTGCTTTCCTAGTAAGATAAAGCACAGAAGTTATGCACAATCCAGCAAGGCAGGGCGATGTATAACTTTGGTTAAACAAACACCTAAGCTACAATACTATGGATTAATTCTCCTGTTAATTCAATCAGTGTCATATTCAAACAGAATAGCAGGCTGTTACATCAAAGACATAACCAACATTCTGAAGTATGACATCACAAGATGAAAGGATGGATTTTAGCAGAGGATTTGGCAACTTACAGTATGTGAGCTTTGTGAAAGTCCTTGGTTTGATCTATTTGCTTTCCTAGTAAGATAAAGCACAGAAGTTATGCACAATCCAGCAAGGCAGGGCGATGTATAACTTTGGTTAAACAAACACCTAAGCTACAATACTATGGATTAATTCTCCTATTAATTCAATCAGTGTCTTAGTCAAACAGAATAGCAGGCTGTTACATCAAAGATATAACCAACATTCTGAAGTATGACATCACAAGATGAAAGGATGGATTTTAGCAGAGGATTTGGCAACTTACAGTATGTGAGCTTTGTGAAAGTCCTTGGTTTGATCTTTTTGCTTTCCTAGTAAGATAAAGCACAGAAGTTATGCACAATCCAGCAAGGCAGGGCGATGTATAACTTTGGTTAAACAAACACCTAAGCAACAATACTATGGATTATTAAATCAGTGTCATAGTCAAACAGAATAGCAGGCTGTTACTTGGCAACATCAAAGATATAACCAACATTCTGAAGTATGACATCACAAGATGAAAGGATGGATTTTAGCAGAGGATTTAGCAAGTTACAGTATGTGAGCTTTGTGAAAGTCCTTGCTTTGATCTTTTTGCTTTCCTAGTAAGATAAAGCACAGAAGTTATGCACAATCCAGCAAGGCAGGGCGATGTATAACTTTGGTTAAACAAACACCTAAGCTACAATACTATGGATTAATTCTTCTGTTAATTCAATCAGTGTCATAGTCAAACAGAATAGCAGGCTGTTACATCAAAGGTATAACCAACATTCTGAAGTATGACATCACAAGATGAAAAGATGGATTTTAGCAGAGGTTTTGGCAACTTACAGTATGTGAGCTTTGTGAAAGCACAATTGTAGTATTTCTTCAAAACTTGTAGCATTTGCTACATAACTCAAATCATCACCATTACATAAAGGTCTTAAGGTAAGGACATGTTCTTCAAGTTGGAGGCTTCTCTTGAATTTGCCAATACTCATTGCTGGAAAATTGCTCTTAACTGCCTGGTGCCAACAAGCTCTCACGCTTAGGAATAAACGAGACCAATGAACAAAACTTCTGTGTTAGCTCAGGAAAAGATCATGGTTTGGTAAGAAAAATTATGTCAGCCTAACCAATGATAGTTGGACTCACATAGCACTTGATGGCTATCTCCTAGTTGAAAGTCCTTGGTTTGATCTATTTGCTTTCCTAGTAAGATAAAGCACAGAAGTTATGCACAATCCAGCAAGGCAGGGCGATGTATAACTTTGGTTAAACAAACACCTAAGCTACAATACTATGGATTAATTCTCCTGTTAATTCAATCAGTGTCATATTCAAACAGAATAGCAGGCTGTTACATCAAAGACATAACCAACATTCTGAAGTATGACATCACAAGATGAAAGGATGGATTTTAGCAGAGGATTTGGCAAGTTACAGTATGTGAGCTTTGTGAAAGTCCTTGGTTTGATCTATTTGCTTTCCTAGTAAGATAAAGCACAGAAGTTATGCACAATCCAGCAAGGCAGAGCAATGTATAACTTTGGTTAAACAAACACCTAAGCTACAATACTATGGATTAATTCTCCTATTAATTCAATCAGTGTCTTAGTCAAACAGAATAGCAGGCTGTTACATCAAAGATATAACCAACATTCTGAAGTATGACATCACAAGATGAAAGGATGGATTTTAGCAGAGGATTTGGCAAGTTACAGTATGTGAGCTTTGTGAAAGTCCTTGGTTTGATCTATTTGCTTTCCTAGTAAGATAAAGCACAGAAGTTATGCACAATCCAGCAAGGCAGAGCAATGTATAACTTTGGTTAAACAAACACCTAAGCTACAATACTATGGATTAATTCTATCAGTGTCATAGTCAAAGAGAATAGCAGGCTGTTACTTGGCAACATCAAAGATATAACCAACATTCTGAAGTATGACATCACAAGATGAAAGGATGGATTTTAGCAGAGGATTTGGCAAGTTACAGTATGTGAGCTTTGTGAAAGTCCTTGGTTTGATCTATTTGCTTTCCTAGTAAGATAAAGCACAGAAGTTATGCACAATCCAGCAAAGCAGGGCGATGTATAACTTTGGTTAAACAAACACCTAAGCTACAATACTATGGATTAATTCTCCTGTTAATTCAATCAGTGTCATATTCAAACAGAATAGCAGGCTGTTACATCAAAGACATAACCAACATTCTGAAGTATGACATCACAAGATGAAAGGATGGATTTTAGCAGAGGATTTGGCAAGTTACAGTATGTGAGCTTTGTGAAAGTCCTTGGTTTGATCTATTTGCTTTCCTATTAAGATAAAGCACAGAAGTTATTCACAATCCAGCAAGGCAGGGCGATGTATAACTTTGGTTAAACAAACACCTAAGCTACAATACTATGGATTAATTCTCCTATTAATTCAATCAGTGTCTTAGTCAAACAGAATAGCAGGCTGTTACATCAAAGATATAACCAACATTCTGAAGTATGACATCACAAGATGAAAGGATGGATTTTAGCAGAGGATTTGGCAACTTACAGTATGTGAGCTTTGTGAAAGTCCTTGCTTTGATCTTTTTGCTTTCCTAGTAAGATAAAGCACAGAAGTTATGCACAATCCAGCAAGGCAGGGCGATGTATAACTTTGGTTAAACAAACACCTAAGCTACAATACTATGGATTAATTCTCCTGTTAATTCAATCAGTGTCATATTCAAACAGAATAGCAGGCTGTTACATCAAAGACATAACCAACATTCTGAAGTATGACATCACAAGATGAAAGGATGGATTTTAGCAGAGGATTTGGCAAGTTACAGTATGTGAGCTTTGTGAAAGTCCTTGGTGTGATCTATTTGCTTTCCTAGTAAGATAAAGCACAGAAGTTATGCACAATCCAGCAAAGCAGGGCGATGTATAACTTTGGTTAAACAAACACCTAAGCTACAATACTATGGATTAATTCTCCTGTTAATTCAATCAGTGTCATATTCAAACAGAATAGCAGGCTGTTACATCAAAGACATAACCAACATTCTGAAGTATGACATCACAAGATGAAAGGATGGATTTTAGCAGAGGATTTGGCAACTTACAGTATGTGAGCTTTGTGAAAGTCCTTGGTTTGATCTATTTGCTTTCCTAGTAAGATAAAGCACAGAAGTTATGCACAATCCAGCAAGGCAGGGCGATGTATAACTTTGGTTAAACAAACACCTAAGCTACAATACTATGGATTAATTCTCCTATTAATTCAATCAGTGTCTTAGTCAAACAGAATAGCAGGCTGTTACATCAAAGATATAACCAACATTCTGAAGTATGACATCACAAGATGAAAGGATGGATTTTAGCAGAGGATTTGGCAACTTACAGTATGTGAGCTTTGTGAAAGTCCTTGGTTTGATCTTTTTGCTTTCCTAGTAAGATAAAGCACAGAAGTTATGCACAATCCAGCAAGGCAGGGCGATGTATAACTTTGGTTAAACAAACACCTAAGCAACAATACTATGGATTATTAAATCAGTGTCATAGTCAAACAGAATAGCAGGCTGTTACTTGGCAACATCAAAGATATAACCAACATTCTGAAGTATGACATCACAAGATGAAAGGATGGATTTTAGCAGAGGATTTGGCAAGTTACAGTATGTGAGCTTTGTGAAAGTCCTTGGTTTGATCTATTTGCTTTCCTAGTAAGATAAAGCACAGAAGTTATGCACAATCCAGCAAGGCAGGGCGATGTATAACTTTGGTTAAACAAACACCTAAGCTACAATACTATGGATTAATTCTCCTATTAATTCAATCAGTGTCTTAGTCAAACAGAATAGCAGGCTGTTACATCAAAGATATAACCAACATTCTGAAGTATGACATCACAAGATGAAAGGATGGATTTTAGCAGAGGATTTGGCAACTTACAGTATGTGAGCTTTGTGAAAGTCCTTGCTTTGATCTTTTTGCTTTCCTAGTAAGATAAAGCTCAGAAGTTATGCACAATCCAGCAAGGCAGGGCGATGTATAACTTTGGTTAAACAAACACCTAAGCTACAATACTATGGATTAATTCTCCTATTAATTCAATCAGTGTCTTAGTCAAACAGAATAGCAGGCTGTTACATCAAAGATATAACCAACATTCTGAAGTATGACATCACAAGATGAAAGGATGGATTTTAGCAGAGGATTTGGCAAGTTACAGTATGTGAGCTTTGTGAAAGTCCTTGCTTTGATCTTTTTGCTTTCCTAGTAAGATAAAGCACAGAAGTTATGCACAATCCAGCAAAGCAGGGCGATGTATAACTTTGGTTAAACAAACACCTAAGCTACAATACTATGGATTAATTCTCCTGTTAATTCAATCAGTGTCATATTCAAACAGAATAGCAGGCTGTTACATCAAAGACATAACCAACATTCTGAAGTATGACATCACAAGATGAAAGGATGGATTTTAGCAGAGGATTTGGCAAGTTACAGTATGTGAGCTTTGTGAAAGTCCTTGGTTTGATCTATTTGCTTTCCTAGTAAGATAAAGCACAGAAGTTATGCACAATCCAGCAAGGCAGGGCGATGTATAACTTTGGTTAAACAAACACCTAAGCTACAATACTATGGATTAATTCTCCTATTAATTCAATCAGTGTCTTAGTCAAACAGAATAGCAGGCTGTTAAATCAAAGATATAACCAACATTCTGAAGTATGACATCACAAGATGAAAGGATGGATTTTAGCAGAGGATTTGGCAACTTACAGTATGTGAGCTTTTTGAAAGTCCTTGCTTTGATCTTTTTGCTTTCCTAGTAAGATAAAGCTCAGAAGTTATGCACAATCCAGCAAGGCAGGGCGATGTATAACTTTGGTTAAACAAACACCTAAGCTACAATACTATGGATTAATTCTCCTGTTAATTCAATCAGTGTCATATTCAAACAGAATAGCAGGCTGTTACATCAAAGACATAACCAACATTCTGAAGTATGACATCACAAGATGAAAGGATGGATTTTAGCAGAGGATTTGGCAACTTACAGTATGTGAGCTTTGTGAAAGTCCTTGGTGTGATCTATTTGCTTTCCTAGTAAGATAAAGCACAGAAGTTATGCACAATCCAGCAAAGCAGGGCGATGTATAACTTTGGTTAAACAAACACCTAAGCTACAATACTATGGATTAATTCTCCTGTTAATTCAATCAGTGTCATATTCAAACAGAATAGCAGGCTGTTACATCAAAGACATAACCAACATTCTGAAGTATGACATCACAAGATGAAAGGATGGATTTTAGCAGAGGATTTGGCAAGTTACAGTATGTGAGCTTTGTGAAAGTCCTTGGTTTGATCTATTTGCTTTCCTAGTAAGATAAAGCACAGAAGTTATGCACAATCCAGCAAGGCAGGGCGATGTATAACTTTGGTTAAACAAACACCTAAGCTACAATACTATGGATTAATTCTCCTATTAATTCAATCAGTGTCTTAGTCAAACAGAATAGCAGGCTGTTACATCAAAGATATAACCAACATTCTGAAGTATGACATCACAAGATGAAAGGATGGATTTTAGCAGAGGATTTGGCAACTTACAGTATGTGAGCTTTGTGAAAGTCCTTGGTTTGATCTATTTGCTTTCCTAGTAAGATAAAGCACAGAAGTTATGCACAATCCAGCAAGGCAGAGCAATGTATAACTTTGGTTAAACAAACACCTAAGCTACAATACTATGGATTAATTCTATCAGTGTCATAGTCAAAGAGAATAGCAGGCTGTTTCTTGGCAACATCAAAGATATAACCAACATTCTGAAGTATGACATCACAAGATGAAAGGATGGATTTTAGCAGAGGATTTGGCAACTTACAGTATGTGAGCTTTGTGAAAGTCCTTGGTTTGATCTATTTGCTTTCCTAGTAAGATAAAGCACAGAAGTTATGCACAATCCAGCAAAGCAGGGCGATGTATAACTTTGGTTAAACAAACACCTAAGCTACAATACTATGGATTAATTCTCCTGTTAATTCAATCAGTGTCATATTCAAACAGAATAGCAGGCTGTTACATCAAAGACATAACCAACATTCTGAAGTATGACATCACAAGATGAAAGGATGGATTTTAGCAGAGGATTTGGCAAGTTACAGTATGTGAGCTTTGTGAAAGTCCTTGGTTTGATCTATTTGCTTTCCTAGTAAGATAAAGCACAGAAGTTATGCACAATCCAGCAAGGCAGAGCAATGTATAACTTTGGTTAAACAAACACCTAAGATACAATACTATGGATTAATTCTATCAGTGTCATCGTCAAAGAGAATAGCAGGCTGTTACTTGGCAACATCAAAGATATAACCAACATTCTGAAGTATGACATCACAAGATGAAAGGATGGATTTTAGCAGAGGTTTTGGCAAGTTACAGTATGTGAGCTTTGTGAAAGTCCTTGGTTTGATCTATTTGCTTTCCTAGTAAGATAAAGCACAGAAGTTATGCACAATCCAGCAAAGCAGGGCGATGTATAACTTTGGTTAAACAAACACCTAAGCTACAATACTATGGATTAATTCTCCTGTTAATTCAATCAGTGTCATATTCAAACAGAATAGCAGGCTGTTACATCAAAGACATAACCAACATTCTGAAGTATGACATCACAAGATGAAAGGATGGATTTTAGCAGAGGATTTGGCAAGTTACAGTATGTGAGCTTTGTGAAAGTCCTTGGTTTGATCTATTTGCTTTCCTAGTAAGATAAAGCACAGAAGTTATGCACAATCCAGCAAGGCAGAGCAATGTATAACTTTGGTTAAACAAACACCTAAGCTGCAATACTATGGATTAATTCTATCAGTGTCATCGTCAAAGAGAATAGCAGGCTGTTACTTGGCAACATCAAAGATATAACCAACATTCTGAAGTATGACATCACAAGATGAAAGGATGGATTTTAGCAGAGGTTTTGGCAAGTTACAGTATGTGAGCTTTGTGAAAGTCCTTGGTTTGATCTATTTGCTTTCCTAGTAAGATAAAGCACAGAAGTTATGCACAATCCAGCAAAGCAGGGCGATGTATAACTTTGGTTAAACAAACACCTAAGCTACAATACTATGGATTAATTCTATCAGTGTCATAGTCAAAGAGAATAGCAGGCTGTTTCTTGGCAACATCAAAGATATAACCAACATTCTGAAGTATGACATCACAAGATGAAAGGATGGATTTTAGCAGAGGATTTGGCAACTTACAGTATGTGAGCTTTGTGAAAGTCCTTGGTTTGATCTATTTGCTTTCCTAGTAAGATAAAGCACAGAAGTTATGCACAATCCAGCAAAGCAGGGCGATGTATAACTTTGGTTAAACAAACACCTAAGCTACAATACTATGGATTAATTCTCCTGTTAATTCAATCAGTGTCATATTCAAACAGAATAGCAGGCTGTTACATCAAAGACATAACCAACATTCTGAAGTATGACATCACAAGATGAAAGGATGGATTTTAGCAGAGGATTTGGCAAGTTACAGTATGTGAGCTTTGTGAAAGTCCTTGGTTTGATCTATTTGCTTTCCTAGTAAGATAAAGCACAGAAGTTATGCACAATCCAGCAAGGCAGAGCAATGTATAACTTTGGTTAAACAAACACCTAAGATACAATACTATGGATTAATTCTATCAGTGTCATCGTCAAAGAGAATAGCAGGCTGTTACTTGGCAACATCAAAGATATAACCAACATTCTGAAGTATGACATCACAAGATGAAAGGATGGATTTTAGCAGAGGTTTTGGCAAGTTACAGTATGTGAGCTTTGTGAAAGTCCTTGGTTTGATCTATTTGCTTTCCTAGTAAGATAAAGCACAGAAGTTATGCACAATCCAGCAAAGCAGGGCGATGTATAACTTTGGTTAAACAAACACCTAAGCTACAATACTATGGATTAATTCTCCTGTTAATTCAATCAGTGTCATATTCAAACAGAATAGCAGGCTGTTACATCAAAGACATAACCAACATTCTGAAGTATGACATCACAAGATGAAAGGATGGATTTTAGCAGAGGATTTGGCAAGTTACAGTATGTGAGCTTTGTGAAAGTCCTTGGTTTGATCTATTTGCTTTCCTAGTAAGATAAAGCACAGAAGTTATGCACAATCCAGCAAGGCAGAGCAATGTATAACTTTGGTTAAACAAACACCTAAGCTGCAATACTATGGATTAATTCTATCAGTGTCATCGTCAAAGAGAATAGCAGGCTGTTACTTGGCAACATCAAAGATATAACCAACATTCTGAAGTATGACATCACAAGATGAAAGGATGGATTTTAGCAGAGGTTTTGGCAAGTTACAGTATGTGAGCTTTGTGAAAGTCCTTGGTTTGATCTATTTGCTTTCCTAGTAAGATAAAGCACAGAAGTTATGCACAATCCAGCAAAGCAGGGCGATGTATAACTTTGGTTAAACAAACACCTAAGCTACAATACTATGGATTAATTCTATCAGTGTCATAGTCAAAGAGAATAGCAGGCTGTTTCTTGGCAACATCAAAGATATAACCAACATTCTGAAGTATGACATCACAAGATGAAAGGATGGATTTTAGCAGAGGATTTGGCAACTTACAGTATGTGAGCTTTGTGAAAGTCCTTGGTTTGATCTATTTGCTTTCCTAGTAAGATAAAGCACAGAAGTTATGCACAATCCAGCAAAGCAGGGCGATGTATAACTTTGGTTAAACAAACACCTAAGCTACAATACTATGGATTAATTCTCCTGTTAATTCAATCAGTGTCATATTCAAACAGAATAGCAGGCTGTTACATCAAAGACATAACCAACATTCTGAAGTATGACATCACAAGATGAAAGGATGGATTTTAGCAGAGGATTTGGCAAGTTACAGTATGTGAGCTTTGTGAAAGTCCTTGGTTTGATCTATTTGCTTTCCTAGTAAGATAAAGCACAGAAGTTATGCACAATCCAGCAAGGCAGAGCAATGTATAACTTTGGTTAAACAAACACCTAAGATACAATACTATGGATTAATTCTATCAGTGTCATCGTCAAAGAGAATAGCAGGCTGTTACTTGGCAACATCAAAGATATAACCAACATTCTGAAGTATGACATCACAAGATGAAAGGATGGATTTTAGCAGAGGTTTTGGCAAGTTACAGTATGTGAGCTTTGTGAAAGTCCTTGGTTTGATCTATTTGCTTTCCTAGTAAGATAAAGCACAGAAGTTATGCACAATCCAGCAAAGCAGGGCGATGTATAACTTTGGTTAAACAAACACCTAAGCTACAATACTATGGATTAATTCTCCTGTTAATTCAATCAGTGTCATATTCAAACAGAATAGCAGGCTGTTACATCAAAGACATAACCAACATTCTGAAGTATGACATCACAAGATGAAAGGATGGATTTTAGCAGAGGATTTGGCAAGTTACAGTATGTGAGCTTTGTGAAAGTCCTTGGTTTGATCTATTTGCTTTCCTAGTAAGATAAAGCACAGAAGTTATGCACAATCCAGCAAGGCAGAGCAATGTATAACTTTGGTTAAACAAACACCTAAGCTGCAATACTATGGATTAATTCTATCAGTGTCATCGTCAAAGAGAATAGCAGGCTGTTACTTGGCAACATCAAAGATATAACCAACATTCTGAAGTATGACATCACAAGATGAAAGGATGGATTTTAGCAGAGGTTTTGGCAAGTTACAGTATGTGAGCTTTGTGAAAGTCCTTGGTTTGATCTATTTGCTTTCCTAGTAAGATAAAGCACAGAAGTTATGCACAATCCAGCAAAGCAGGGCGATGTATAACTTTGGTTAAACAAACACCTAAGCTACAATACTATGGATTAATTCTCCTGTTAATTCAATCAGTGTCATATTCAAACAGAATAGCAGGCTGTTACATCAAAGACATAACCAACATTCTGAAGTATGACATCACAAGATGAAAGGATGGATTTTAGCAGAGGATTTGGCAAGTTACAGTATGTGAGCTTTGTGAAAGTCCTTGGTTTGATCTATTTGCTTTCCTAGTAAGATAAAGCACAGAAGTTATGCACAATCCAGCAAGGCAGGGCGATGTATAACTTTGGTTAAACAAACACCTAAGCTACAATACTATGGATTAATTCTCCTATTAATTCAATCAGTGTCTTAGTCAAACAGAATAGCAGGCTGTTACATCAAAGATATAACCAACATTCTGAAGTATGACATCACAAGATGAAAGGATGGATTTTAGCAGAGGATTTGGCAACTTACAGTATGTGAGCTTTTTGAAAGTCCTTGCTTTGATCTTTTTGCTTTCCTAGTAAGATAAAGCTCAGAAGTTATGCACAATCCAGCAAGGCAGGGCGATGTATAACTTTGGTTAAACAAACACCTAAGCTACAATACTATGGATTAATTCTCCTGTTAATTCAATCAGTGTCATATTCAAACAGAATAGCAGGCTGTTACATCAAAGACATAACCAACATTCTGAAGTATGACATCACAAGATGAAAGGATGGATTTTAGCAGAGGATTTGGCAACTTACAGTATGTGAGCTTTGTGAAAGTCCTTGGTGTGATCTATTTGCTTTCCTAGTAAGATAAAGCACAGAAGTTATGCACAATCCAGCAAGGCAGAGCAATGTATAACTTTGGTTAAACAAACACCTAAGCTGCAATACTATGGATTAATTCTATCAGTGTCATCGTCAAAGAGAATAGCAGGCTGTTACTTGGCAACATCAAAGATATAACCAACATTCTGAAGTATGACATCACAAGATGAAAGGATGGATTTTAGCAGAGGTTTTGGCAAGTTACAGTATGTGAGCTTTGTGAAAGTCCTTGGTTTGATCTATTTGCTTTCCTAGTAAGATAAAGCACAGAAGTTATGCACAATCCAGCAAAGCAGGGCGATGTATAACTTTGGTTAAACAAACACCTAAGCTACAATACTATGGATTAATTCTATCAGTGTCATAGTCAAAGAGAATAGCAGGCTGTTTCTTGGCAACATCAAAGATATAACCAACATTCTGAAGTATGACATCACAAGATGAAAGGATGGATTTTAGCAGAGGATTTGGCAACTTACAGTATGTGAGCTTTGTGAAAGTCCTTGGTTTGATCTATTTGCTTTCCTAGTAAGATAAAGCACAGAAGTTATGCACAATCCAGCAAAGCAGGGCGATGTATAACTTTGGTTAAACAAACACCTAAGCTACAATACTATGGATTAATTCTCCTGTTAATTCAATCAGTGTCATATTCAAACAGAATAGCAGGCTGTTACATCAAAGACATAACCAACATTCTGAAGTATGACATCACAAGATGAAAGGATGGATTTTAGCAGAGGATTTGGCAAGTTACAGTATGTGAGCTTTGTGAAAGTCCTTGGTTTGATCTATTTGCTTTCCTAGTAAGATAAAGCACAGAAGTTATGCACAATCCAGCAAGGCAGAGCAATGTATAACTTTGGTTAAACAAACACCTAAGATACAATACTATGGATTAATTCTATCAGTGTCATCGTCAAAGAGAATAGCAGGCTGTTACTTGGCAACATCAAAGATATAACCAACATTCTGAAGTATGACATCACAAGATGAAAGGATGGATTTTAGCAGAGGTTTTGGCAAGTTACAGTATGTGAGCTTTGTGAAAGTCCTTGGTTTGATCTATTTGCTTTCCTAGTAAGATAAAGCACAGAAGTTATGCACAATCCAGCAAAGCAGGGCGATGTATAACTTTGGTTAAACAAACACCTAAGCTACAATACTATGGATTAATTCTCCTGTTAATTCAATCAGTGTCATATTCAAACAGAATAGCAGGCTGTTACATCAAAGACATAACCAACATTCTGAAGTATGACATCACAAGATGAAAGGATGGATTTTAGCAGAGGATTTGGCAAGTTACAGTATGTGAGCTTTGTGAAAGTCCTTGGTTTGATCTATTTGCTTTCCTAGTAAGATAAAGCACAGAAGTTATGCACAATCCAGCAAGGCAGAGCAATGTATAACTTTGGTTAAACAAACACCTAAGCTGCAATACTATGGATTAATTCTATCAGTGTCATCGTCAAAGAGAATAGCAGGCTGTTACTTGGCAACATCAAAGATATAACCAACATTCTGAAGTATGACATCACAAGATGAAAGGATGGATTTTAGCAGAGGTTTTGGCAAGTTACAGTATGTGAGCTTTGTGAAAGTCCTTGGTTTGATCTATTTGCTTTCCTAGTAAGATAAAGCACAGAAGTTATGCACAATCCAGCAAAGCAGGGCGATGTATAACTTTGGTTAAACAAACACCTAAGCTACAATACTATGGATTAATTCTCCTGTTAATTCAATCAGTGTCATATTCAAACAGAATAGCAGGCTGTTACATCAAAGACATAACCAACATTCTGAAGTATGACATCACAAGATGAAAGGATGGATTTTAGCAGAGGATTTGGCAAGTTACAGTATGTGAGCTTTGTGAAAGTCCTTGGTTTGATCTATTTGCTTTCCTAGTAAGATAAAGCACAGAAGTTATGCACAATCCAGCAAGGCAGGGCGATGTATAACTTTGGTTAAACAAACACCTAAGCTACAATACTATGGATTAATTCTCCTATTAATTCAATCAGTGTCTTAGTCAAACAGAATAGCAGGCTGTTACATCAAAGATATAACCAACATTCTGAAGTATGACATCACAAGATGAAAGGATGGATTTTAGCAGAGGATTTGGCAACTTACAGTATGTGAGCTTTTTGAAAGTCCTTGCTTTGATCTTTTTGCTTTCCTAGTAAGATAAAGCTCAGAAGTTATGCACAATCCAGCAAGGCAGGGCGATGTATAACTTTGGTTAAACAAACACCTAAGCTACAATACTATGGATTAATTCTCCTGTTAATTCAATCAGTGTCATATTCAAACAGAATAGCAGGCTGTTACATCAAAGACATAACCAACATTCTGAAGTATGACATCACAAGATGAAAGGATGGATTTTAGCAGAGGATTTGGCAACTTACAGTATGTGAGCTTTGTGAAAGTCCTTGGTGTGATCTATTTGCTTTCCTAGTAAGATAAAGCACAGAAGTTATGCACAATCCAGCAAGGCAGAGCAATGTATAACTTTGGTTAAACAAACACCTAAGCTGCAATACTATGGATTAATTCTATCAGTGTCATCGTCAAAGAGAATAGCAGGCTGTTACTTGGCAACATCAAAGATATAACCAACATTCTGAAGTATGACATCACAAGATGAAAGGATGGATTTTAGCAGAGGTTTTGGCAAGTTACAGTATGTGAGCTTTGTGAAAGTCCTTGGTTTGATCTATTTGCTTTCCTAGTAAGATAAAGCACAGAAGTTATGCACAATCCAGCAAAGCAGGGCGATGTATAACTTTGGTTAAACAAACACCTAAGCTACAATACTATGGATTAATTCTCCTGTTAATTCAATCAGTGTCATATTCAAACAGAATAGCAGGCTGTTACATCAAAGACATAACCAACATTCTGAAGTATGACATCACAAGATGAAAGGATGGATTTTAGCAGAGGATTTAGCAAGTTACAGTATGTGAGCTTTGTGAAAGTCCTTGCTTTGATCTTTTTGCTTTCCTAGTAAGATAAAGCACAGAAGTTATGCACAATCCAGCAAGGCAGGGCGATGTATAACTTTGGTTAAACAAACACCTAAGCTACAATACTATGGATTAATTCTTCTGTTAATTCAATCAGTGTCATAGTCAAACAGAATAGCAGGCTGTTACATCAAAGGTATAACCAACATTCTGAAGTATGACATCACAAGATGAAAAGATGGATTTTAGCAGAGGTTTTGGCAACTTACAGTATGTGAGCTTTGTGAAAGCACAATTGTAGTATTTCTTCAAAACTTGTAGCATTTGCTACATAACTCAAATCATCACCATTACATAAAGGTCTTAAGGTAAGGACATGTTCTTCAAGTTGGAGGCTTCTCTTGAATTTGCCAATACTCATTGCTGGAAAATTGCTCTTAACTGCCTGGTGCCAACAAGCTCTCACGCTTAGGAATAAACGAGACCAATGAACAAAACTTCTGTGTTAGCTCAGGAAAAGATCATGGTTTGGTAAGAAAAATTATGTCAGCCTAACCAATGATAGTTGGACTCACATAGGACTTGATGGCTATCTCCTAGTTGAAAGTCCTTCCTTTGATCTATTTGCTTTCCTAGTAAGATAAAGCACAGAAGTTATGCACAATCCAGCAAGGCAGGGCGATGTATAACTTTGGTTAAACAAACACCTAAGCTACAATACTATGGATTAATTCTATCAGTGTCATAGTCAAAGAGAATAGCAGGCTGTTACATCAAAGGTATAACCAACATTCTGAAGTATGACATCACAAGATGAAAGGATGGATTTTAGCAGAGGATTTGGCAAGTTACAGTATGTGAGCTTTGTGAAAGTCCTTGGTTTGATCTATTTGCTTTCCTAGTAAGATAAAGCACAGACGTTATGCACAATCCAGCAAGGCAGAGCAATGTATAACTTTGGTTAAACAAACACCTAAGCTACAATACTATGGATTAATTCTATCAGTGTCATAGTCAAAGAGAATAGCAGGCTGTTACTTGGCAACATCAAAGATATAACCAACATTCTGAAGTATGACATCACAAGATGAAAGGATGGATTTTAGCAGAGGATTTGGCAAGTTACAGTATGTGAGCTTTGTGAAAGTCCTTGGTTTGATCTATTTGCTTTCCTAGTAAGATAAAGCACAGAAGTTATGCACAATCCAGCAAAGCAGGGCGATGTATAACTTTGGTTAAACAAACACCTAAGCTACAATACTATGGATTAATTCTCCTGTTAATTCAATCAGTGTCATATTCAAACAGAATAGCAGGCTGTTACAGCAAAGACATAACCAACATTCTGAAGTATGACATCACAAGATGAAAGGATGGATTTTAGCAGAGGATTTGGCAAGTTACAGTATGAGAGCTTTGTGAAAGTCCTTGGTTTGATCTATTTGCTTTCCTAGTAAGATAAAGCACAGAAGTTATGCACAATCCAGCAAGGCAGGGCGATGTATAACTTTGGTTAAACAAACACCTAAGCTACAATACTATGGATTAATTCTCCTATTAATTCAATCAGTGTCTTAGTCAAACAGAATAGCAGGCTGTTACATCAAAGATATAACCAACATTCTGAAGTATGACATCACAAGATGAAAGGATGGATTTTAGCAGAGGATTTGGCAACTTACAGTATGTGAGCTTTGTGAAAGTCCTTGGTTTGATCTTTTTGCTTTCCTAGTAAGATAAAGCACAGAAGTTATGCACAATCCAGCAAGGCAGGGCGATGTATAACTTTGGTTAAACAAACACCTAAGCAACAATACTATGGATTATTAAATCAGTGTCATAGTCAAACAGAATAGCAGGCTGTTACTTGGCAACATCAAAGATATAACCAACATTCTGAAGTATGACATCACAAGATGAAAGGATGGATTTTAGCAGAGGATTTAGCAAGTTACAGTATGTGAGCTTTGTGAAAGTCCTTGCTTTGATCTTTTTGCTTTCCTAGTAAGATAAAGCACAGAAGTTATGCACAATCCAGCAAGGCAGAGCGATGTATAACTTTGGTTAAACAAACACCTAAGCTACAATACTATGGATTAATTCTTCTGTTAATTCAATCAGTGTCATAGTCAAACAGAATAGCAGGCTGTTACATCAAAGGTATAACCAACATTCTGAAGTATGACATCACAAGATGAAAAGATGGATTTTAGCAGAGGTTTTGGCAACTTACAGTATGTGAGCTTTGTGAAAGCACAATTGTAGTATTTCTTCAAAACTTGTAGCATTTGCTACATAACTCAAATCATCACCATTACATAAAGGTCTTAAGGTAAGGACATGTTCTTCAAGTTGGAGGCTTCTCTTGAATTTGCCAATACTCATTGCTGGAAAATTGCTCTTAACTGCCTGGTGCCAACAAGCTCTCACGCTTAGGAATAAACGAGACCAATGAACAAAACTTCTGTGTTAGCTCAGGAAAAGATCATGGTTTGGTAGGAAAATTATGTCAGCCTAACCAATGATAGTTGGACTCACATAGGACTTGATGGCTATCTCCTAGTTGAAAGTCCTTCCTTTGATCTATTTGCTTTCCTAGTAAGATAAAGCACAGAAGTTATGCACAATCCAGCAAGGCAGGGCGATGTATAACTTTGGTTAAACAAACACCTAAGCTACAATACTATGGATTAATTCTCCTGTTAATTCAATCAGTGTCATATTCAAACAGAATAGCAGGCTGTTACATCAAAGACATAACCAACATTCTGAAGTATGACATCACAAGATGAAAGGATGGATTTTAGCAGAGGATTTGGCAAGTTACAGTATGTGAGCTTTGTGAAAGTCCTTGGTTTGATCTATTTGCTTTCCTAGTAAGATAAAGCACAGAAGTTATGCACAATCCAGCAAGGCAGAGCAATGTATAACTTTGGTTAAACAAACACCTAAGCTACAATACTATGGATTAATTCTCCTATTAATTCAATCAGTGTCTTAGTCAAACAGAATAGCAGGCTGTTACATCAAAGATATAACCAACATTCTGAAGTATGACATCACAAGATGAAAGGATGGATTTTAGCAGAGGATTTGGCAACTTACAGTATGTGAGCTTTGTGAAAGTCCTTGGTTTGATCTATTTGCTTTCCTAGTAAGATAAAGCACAGAAGTTATGCACAATCCAGCAAGGCAGAGCAATGTATAACTTTGGTTAAACAAACACCTAAGCTACAATACTATGGATTAATTCTATCAGTGTCATAGTCAAAGAGAATAGCAGGCTGTTACTTGGCAACATCAAAGATATAACCAACATTCTGAAGTATGACATCACAAGATGAAAGGATGGATTTTAGCAGAGGATTTGGCAAGTTACAGTATGTGAGCTTTGTGAAAGTCCTTGGTTTGATCTATTTGCTTTCCTAGTAAGATAAAGCACAGAAGTTATGCACAATCCAGCAAAGCAGGGCGATGTATAACTTTGGTTAAACAAACACCTAAGCTACAATACTATGGATTAATTCTCCTGTTAATTCAATCAGTGTCATATTCAAACAGAATAGCAGGCTGTTACATCAAAGACATAACCAACATTCTGAAGTATGACATCACAAGATGAAAGGATGGATTTTAGCAGAGGATTTGGCAAGTTACAGTATGTGAGCTTTGTGAAAGTCCTTGGTTTGATCTATTTGCTTTCCTAGTAAGATAAAGCACAGAAGTTATGCACAATCCAGCAAAGCAGGGCGATGTATAACTTTGGTTAAACAAACACCTAAGCTACAATACTATGGATTAATTCTCCTGTTAATTCAATCAGTGTCATATTCAAACAGAATAGCAGGCTGTTACATCAAAGACATAACCAACATTCTGAAGTATGACATCACAAGATGAAAGGATGGATTTTAGCAGAGGATTTGGCAAGTTGCAGTATGTGAGCTTTGTGAAAGTCCTTGGTGTGATCTATTTGCTTTCCTAGTAAGATAAAGCACAGAAGTTATGCACTATCCAGCAAAGCAGGGCGATGTATAACTTTGGTTAAACAAACACCTAAGCTACAATACTATGGATTAATTCTCCTGTTAATTCAATCAGTGTCATATTCAAACAGAATAGCAGGCTGTTACATCAAAGACATAACCAACATTCTGAAGTATGACATCACAAGATGAAAGGATGGATTTTAGCAGAGGATTTGGCAAGTTACAGTATGTGAGCTTTGTGAAAGTCCTTGGTTTGATCTATTTGCTTTCCTAGTAAGATAAAGCACAGAAGTTATGCACAATCCAGCAAGGTAGGGCGATGTATAACTTTGGTTAAACAAACACCTAAGCTACAATACTATGGATTAATTCTCCTATTAATTCAATCAGTGTCTTAGTCAAACAGAATAGCAGGCTGTTACATCAAAGATATAACCAACATTCTGAAGTATGACATCACAAGATGAAAGGATGGATTTTAGCAGAGGATTTGGCAACTTACAGTATGTGAGCTTTGTGAAAGTCCTTGGTTTGATCTTTTTGCTTTCCTAGTAAGATAAAGCACAGAAGTTATGCACAATCCAGCAAGGCAGGGCGATGTATAACTTTGGTTAAACAAACACCTAAGCAACAATACTATGGATTATTAAATCAGTGTCATAGTCAAACAGAATAGCAGGCTGTTACTTGGCAACATCAAAGATATAACCAACATTCTGAAGTATGACATCACAAGATGAAAGGATGGATTTTAGCAGAGGATTTAGCAAGTTACAGTATGTGAGCTTTGTGAAAGTCCTTGCTTTGATCTTTTTGCTTTCCTAGTAAGATAAAGCACAGAAGTTATGCACAATCCAGCAAGGCAGGGCGATGTATAACTTTGGTTAAACAAACACCTAAGCTACAATACTATGGATTAATTCTTCTGTTAATTCAATCAGTGTCATAGTCAAACAGAATAGCAGGCTGTTACATCAAAGGTATAACCAACATTCTGAAGTATGACATCACAAGATGAAAAGATGGATTTTAGCAGAGGTTTTGGCAACTTACAGTATGTGAGCTTTGTGAAAGCACAATTGTAGTATTTCTTCAAAACTTGTAGCATTTGCTACATAACTCAAATCATCACCATTACATAAAGGTCTTAAGGTAAGGACATGTTCTTCAAGTTGGAGGCTTCTCTTGAATTTGCCAATACTCATTGCTGGAAAATTGCTCTTAACTGCCTGGTGCCAACAAGCTCTCACGCTTAGGAATAAACGAGACCAATGAACAAAACTTCTGTGTTAGCTCAGGAAAAGATCATGGTTTGGTAGGAAAATTATGTCAGCCTAACCAATGATAGTTGGACTCACATAGGACTTGATGGCTATCTCCTAGTTGAAAGTCCTTCCTTTGATCTATTTGCTTTCCTAGTAAGATAAAGCACAGAAGTTATGCACAATCCAGCAAGGCAGGGCGATGTATAACTTTGGTTAAACAAACACCTAAGCTACAATACTATGGATTAATTCTCCTGTTAATTCAATCAGTGTCATATTCAAACAGAATAGCAGGCTGTTACATCAAAGACATAACCAACATTCTGAAGTATGACATCACAAGATGAAAGGATGGATTTTAGCAGAGGATTTGGCAAGTTACAGTATGTGAGCTTTGTGAAAGTCCTTGGTTTGATCTATTTGCTTTCCTAGTAAGATAAAGCACAGAAGTTATGCACAATCCAGCAAGGCAGAGCAATGTATAACTTTGGTTAAACAAACACCTAAGCTACAATACTATGGATTAATTCTCCTATTAATTCAATCAGTGTCTTAGTCAAACAGAATAGCAGGCTGTTACATCAAAGATATAACCAACATTCTGAAGTATGACATCACAAGATGAAAGGATGGATTTTAGCAGAGGATTTGGCAAGTTACAGTATGTGAGCTTTGTGAAAGTCCTTGGTTTGATCTATTTGCTTTCCTAGTAAGATAAAGCACAGAAGTTATGCACAATCCAGCAAGGCAGAGCAATGTATAACTTTGGTTAAACAAACACCTAAGCTACAATACTATGGATTAATTCTATCAGTGTCATAGTCAAAGAGAATAGCAGGCTGTTACTTGGCAACATCAAAGATATAACCAACATTCTGAAGTATGACATCACAAGATGAAAGGATGGATTTTAGCAGAGGATTTGGCAAGTTACAGTATGTGAGCTTTGTGAAAGTCCTTGGTTTGATCTATTTGCTTTCCTAGTAAGATAAAGCACAGAAGTTATGCACAATCCAGCAAAGCAGGGCGATGTATAACTTTGGTTAAACAAACACCTAAGCTACAATACTATGGATTAATTCTCCTGTTAATTCAATCAGTGTCATATTCAAACAGAATAGCAGGCTGTTACATCAAAGACATAACCAACATTCTGAAGTATGACATCACAAGATGAAAGGATGGATTTTAGCAGAGGATTTGGCAAGTTACAGTATGTGAGCTTTGTGAAAGTCCTTGGTTTGATCTATTTGCTTTCCTAGTAAGATAAAGCACAGAAGTTATGCACAATCCAGCAAGGCAGGGCGATGTATAACTTTGGTTAAACAAACACCTAAGCTACAATACTATGGATTAATTCTCCTATTAATTCAATCAGTGTCTTAGTCAAACAGAATAGCAGGCTGTTACATCAAAGATATAACCAACATTCTGAAGTATGACATCACAAGATGAAAGGATGGATTTTAGCAGAGGATTTGGCAACTTACAGTATGTGAGCTTTGTGAAAGTCCTTGGTTTGATCTTTTTGCTTTCCTAGTAAGATAAAGCACAGAAGTTATGCACAATCCAGCAAGGCAGGGCGATGTATAACTTTGGTTAAACAAACACCTAAGCAACAATACTATGGATTATTAAATCAGTGTCATAGTCAAACAGAATAGCAGGCTGTTACTTGGCAACATCAAAGATATAACCAACATTCTGAAGTATGACATCACAAGATGAAAGGATGGATTTTAGCAGAGGATTTAGCAAGTTACAGTATGTGAGCTTTGTGAAAGTCCTTGCTTTGATCTTTTTGCTTTCCTAGTAAGATAAAGCACAGAAGTTATGCACAATCCAGCAAGGCAGGGCGATGTATAACTTTGGTTAAACAAACACCTAAGCTACAATACTATGGATTAATTCTTCTGTTAATTCAATCAGTGTCATAGTCAAACAGAATAGCAGGCTGTTACATCAAAGGTATAACCAACATTCTGAAGTATGACATCACAAGATGAAAAGATGGATTTTAGCAGAGGTTTTGGCAACTTACAGTATGTGAGCTTTGTGAAAGCACAATTGTAGTATTTCTTCAAAACTTGTAGCATTTGCTACATAACTCAAATCATCACCATTACATAAAGGTCTTAAGGTAAGGACATGTTCTTCAAGTTGGAGGCTTCTCTTGAATTTGCCAATACTCATTGCTGGAAAATTGCTCTTAACTGCCTGGTGCCAACAAGCTCTCACGCTTAGGAATAAACGAGACCAATGAACAAAACTTCTGTGTTAGCTCAGGAAAAGATCATGGTTTGGTAAGAAAAATTATGTCAGCCTAACCAATGATAGTTGGACTCACATAGGACTTGATGGCTATCTCCTAGTTGAAAGTCCTTCCTTTGATCTATTTGCTTTCCTAGTAAGATAAAGCACAGAAGTTATGCACAATCCAGCAAGGCAGGGCGATGTATAACTTTGGTTAAACAAACACCTAAGCTACAATACTATGGATTAATTCTCCTGTTAATTCAATCAGTGTCATATTCAAACAGAATAGCAGGCTGTTACATCAAAGACATAACCAACATTCTGAAGTATGACATCACAAGATGAAAGGATGGATTTTAGCAGAGGATTTGGCAACTTACAGTATGTGAGCTTTGTGAAAGTCCTTGGTTTGATCTATTTGCTTTCCTAGTAAGATAAAGCACAGAAGTTATGCACAATCCAGCAAGGCAGGGCGATGTATAACTTTGGTTAAACAAACACCTAAGCTACAATACTATGGATTAATTCTCCTATTAATTCAATCAGTGTCTTAGTCAAACAGAATAGCAGGCTGTTACATCAAAGATATAACCAACATTCTGAAGTATGACATCACAAGATGAAAGGATGGATTTTAGCAGAGGATTTGGCAACTTACAGTATGTGAGCTTTGTGAAAGTCCTTGGTTTGATCTTTTTGCTTTCCTAGTAAGATAAAGCACAGAAGTTATGCACAATCCAGCAAGGCAGGGCGATGTATAACTTTGGTTAAACAAACACCTAAGCAACAATACTATGGATTATTAAATCAGTGTCATAGTCAAACAGAATAGCAGGCTGTTACTTGGCAACATCAAAGATATAACCAACATTCTGAAGTATGACATCACAAGATGAAAGGATGGATTTTAGCAGAGGATTTAGCAAGTTACAGTATGTGAGCTTTGTGAAAGTCCTTGCTTTGATCTTTTTGCTTTCCTAGTAAGATAAAGCACAGAAGTTATGCACAATCCAGCAAGGCAGGGCGATGTATAACTTTGGTTAAACAAACACCTAAGCTACAATACTATGGATTAATTCTTCTGTTAATTCAATCAGTGTCATAGTCAAACAGAATAGCAGGCTGTTACATCAAAGGTATAACCAACATTCTGAAGTATGACATCACAAGATGAAAAGATGGATTTTAGCAGAGGTTTTGGCAACTTACAGTATGTGAGCTTTGTGAAAGCACAATTGTAGTATTTCTTCAAAACTTGTAGCATTTGCTACATAACTCAAATCATCACCATTACATAAAGGTCTTAAGGTAAGGACATGTTCTTCAAGTTGGAGGCTTCTCTTGAATTTGCCAATACTCATTGCTGGAAAATTGCTCTTAACTGCCTGGTGCCAACAAGCTCTCACGCTTAGGAATAAACGAGACCAATGAACAAAACTTCTGTGTTAGCTCAGGAAAAGATCATGGTTTGGTAAGAAAAATTATGTCAGCCTAACCAATGATAGTTGGACTCACATAGCACTTGATGGCTATCTCCTAGTTGAAAGTCCTTGGTTTGATCTATTTGCTTTCCTAGTAAGATAAAGCACAGAAGTTATGCACAATCCAGCAAGGCAGGGCGATGTATAACTTTGGTTAAACAAACACCTAAGCTACAATACTATGGATTAATTCTCCTGTTAATTCAATCAGTGTCATATTCAAACAGAATAGCAGGCTGTTACATCAAAGACATAACCAACATTCTGAAGTATGACATCACAAGATGAAAGGATGGATTTTAGCAGAGGATTTGGCAAGTTACAGTATGTGAGCTTTGTGAAAGTCCTTGGTTTGATCTATTTGCTTTCCTAGTAAGATAAAGCACAGAAGTTATGCACAATCCAGCAAGGCAGAGCAATGTATAACTTTGGTTAAACAAACACCTAAGCTACAATACTATGGATTAATTCTCCTATTAATTCAATCAGTGTCTTAGTCAAACAGAATAGCAGGCTGTTACATCAAAGATATAACCAACATTCTGAAGTATGACATCACAAGATGAAAGGATGGATTTTAGCAGAGGATTTGGCAAGTTACAGTATGTGAGCTTTGTGAAAGTCCTTGGTTTGATCTATTTGCTTTCCTAGTAAGATAAAGCACAGAAGTTATGCACAATCCAGCAAGGCAGAGCAATGTATAACTTTGGTTAAACAAACACCTAAGCTACAATACTATGGATTAATTCTATCAGTGTCATAGTCAAAGAGAATAGCAGGCTGTTACTTGGCAACATCAAAGATATAACCAACATTCTGAAGTATGACATCACAAGATGAAAGGATGGATTTTAGCAGAGGATTTGGCAAGTTACAGTATGTGAGCTTTGTGAAAGTCCTTGGTTTGATCTATTTGCTTTCCTAGTAAGATAAAGCACAGAAGTTATGCACAATCCAGCAAAGCAGGGCGATGTATAACTTTGGTTAAACAAACACCTAAGCTACAATACTATGGATTAATTCTCCTGTTAATTCAATCAGTGTCATATTCAAACAGAATAGCAGGCTGTTACATCAAAGACATAACCAACATTCTGAAGTATGACATCACAAGATGAAAGGATGGATTTTAGCAGAGGATTTGGCAAGTTACAGTATGTGAGCTTTGTGAAAGTCCTTGGTTTGATCTATTTGCTTTCCTATTAAGATAAAGCACAGAAGTTATTCACAATCCAGCAAGGCAGGGCGATGTATAACTTTGGTTAAACAAACACCTAAGCTACAATACTATGGATTAATTCTCCTATTAATTCAATCAGTGTCTTAGTCAAACAGAATAGCAGGCTGTTACATCAAAGATATAACCAACATTCTGAAGTATGACATCACAAGATGAAAGGATGGATTTTAGCAGAGGATTTGGCAACTTACAGTATGTGAGCTTTGTGAAAGTCCTTGCTTTGATCTTTTTGCTTTCCTAGTAAGATAAAGCACAGAAGTTATGCACAATCCAGCAAGGCAGGGCGATGTATAACTTTGGTTAAACAAACACCTAAGCTACAATACTATGGATTAATTCTCCTGTTAATTCAATCAGTGTCATATTCAAACAGAATAGCAGGCTGTTACATCAAAGACATAACCAACATTCTGAAGTATGACATCACAAGATGAAAGGATGGATTTTAGCAGAGGATTTGGCAAGTTACAGTATGTGAGCTTTGTGAAAGTCCTTGGTGTGATCTATTTGCTTTCCTAGTAAGATAAAGCACAGAAGTTATGCACAATCCAGCAAAGCAGGGCGATGTATAACTTTGGTTAAACAAACACCTAAGCTACAATACTATGGATTAATTCTCCTGTTAATTCAATCAGTGTCATATTCAAACAGAATAGCAGGCTGTTACATCAAAGACATAACCAACATTCTGAAGTATGACATCACAAGATGAAAGGATGGATTTTAGCAGAGGATTTGGCAACTTACAGTATGTGAGCTTTGTGAAAGTCCTTGGTTTGATCTATTTGCTTTCCTAGTAAGATAAAGCACAGAAGTTATGCACAATCCAGCAAGGCAGGGCGATGTATAACTTTGGTTAAACAAACACCTAAGCTACAATACTATGGATTAATTCTCCTATTAATTCAATCAGTGTCTTAGTCAAACAGAATAGCAGGCTGTTACATCAAAGATATAACCAACATTCTGAAGTATGACATCACAAGATGAAAGGATGGATTTTAGCAGAGGATTTGGCAACTTACAGTATGTGAGCTTTGTGAAAGTCCTTGGTTTGATCTTTTTGCTTTCCTAGTAAGATAAAGCACAGAAGTTATGCACAATCCAGCAAGGCAGGGCGATGTATAACTTTGGTTAAACAAACACCTAAGCAACAATACTATGGATTATTAAATCAGTGTCATAGTCAAACAGAATAGCAGGCTGTTACTTGGCAACATCAAAGATATAACCAACATTCTGAAGTATGACATCACAAGATGAAAGGATGGATTTTAGCAGAGGATTTGGCAAGTTACAGTATGTGAGCTTTGTGAAAGTCCTTGGTTTGATCTATTTGCTTTCCTAGTAAGATAAAGCACAGAAGTTATGCACAATCCAGCAAGGCAGGGCGATGTATAACTTTGGTTAAACAAACACCTAAGCTACAATACTATGGATTAATTCTCCTATTAATTCAATCAGTGTCTTAGTCAAACAGAATAGCAGGCTGTTACATCAAAGATATAACCAACATTCTGAAGTATGACATCACAAGATGAAAGGATGGATTTTAGCAGAGGATTTGGCAACTTACAGTATGTGAGCTTTGTGAAAGTCCTTGCTTTGATCTTTTTGCTTTCCTAGTAAGATAAAGCTCAGAAGTTATGCACAATCCAGCAAGGCAGGGCGATGTATAACTTTGGTTAAACAAACACCTAAGCTACAATACTATGGATTAATTCTCCTATTAATTCAATCAGTGTCTTAGTCAAACAGAATAGCAGGCTGTTACATCAAAGATATAACCAACATTCTGAAGTATGACATCACAAGATGAAAGGATGGATTTTAGCAGAGGATTTGGCAAGTTACAGTATGTGAGCTTTGTGAAAGTCCTTGCTTTGATCTTTTTGCTTTCCTAGTAAGATAAAGCACAGAAGTTATGCACAATCCAGCAAAGCAGGGCGATGTATAACTTTGGTTAAACAAACACCTAAGCTACAATACTATGGATTAATTCTCCTGTTAATTCAATCAGTGTCATATTCAAACAGAATAGCAGGCTGTTACATCAAAGACATAACCAACATTCTGAAGTATGACATCACAAGATGAAAGGATGGATTTTAGCAGAGGATTTGGCAAGTTACAGTATGTGAGCTTTGTGAAAGTCCTTGGTTTGATCTATTTGCTTTCCTAGTAAGATAAAGCACAGAAGTTATGCACAATCCAGCAAGGCAGGGCGATGTATAACTTTGGTTAAACAAACACCTAAGCTACAATACTATGGATTAATTCTCCTATTAATTCAATCAGTGTCTTAGTCAAACAGAATAGCAGGCTGTTAAATCAAAGATATAACCAACATTCTGAAGTATGACATCACAAGATGAAAGGATGGATTTTAGCAGAGGATTTGGCAACTTACAGTATGTGAGCTTTTTGAAAGTCCTTGCTTTGATCTTTTTGCTTTCCTAGTAAGATAAAGCTCAGAAGTTATGCACAATCCAGCAAGGCAGGGCGATGTATAACTTTGGTTAAACAAACACCTAAGCTACAATACTATGGATTAATTCTCCTGTTAATTCAATCAGTGTCATATTCAAACAGAATAGCAGGCTGTTACATCAAAGACATAACCAACATTCTGAAGTATGACATCACAAGATGAAAGGATGGATTTTAGCAGAGGATTTGGCAACTTACAGTATGTGAGCTTTGTGAAAGTCCTTGGTGTGATCTATTTGCTTTCCTAGTAAGATAAAGCACAGAAGTTATGCACAATCCAGCAAAGCAGGGCGATGTATAACTTTGGTTAAACAAACACCTAAGCTACAATACTATGGATTAATTCTCCTGTTAATTCAATCAGTGTCATATTCAAACAGAATAGCAGGCTGTTACATCAAAGACATAACCAACATTCTGAAGTATGACATCACAAGATGAAAGGATGGATTTTAGCAGAGGATTTGGCAAGTTACAGTATGTGAGCTTTGTGAAAGTCCTTGGTTTGATCTATTTGCTTTCCTAGTAAGATAAAGCACAGAAGTTATGCACAATCCAGCAAGGCAGGGCGATGTATAACTTTGGTTAAACAAACACCTAAGCTACAATACTATGGATTAATTCTCCTATTAATTCAATCAGTGTCTTAGTCAAACAGAATAGCAGGCTGTTACATCAAAGATATAACCAACATTCTGAAGTATGACATCACAAGATGAAAGGATGGATTTTAGCAGAGGATTTGGCAACTTACAGTATGTGAGCTTTGTGAAAGTCCTTGGTTTGATCTATTTGCTTTCCTAGTAAGATAAAGCACAGAAGTTATGCACAATCCAGCAAGGCAGAGCAATGTATAACTTTGGTTAAACAAACACCTAAGCTACAATACTATGGATTAATTCTATCAGTGTCATAGTCAAAGAGAATAGCAGGCTGTTTCTTGGCAACATCAAAGATATAACCAACATTCTGAAGTATGACATCACAAGATGAAAGGATGGATTTTAGCAGAGGATTTGGCAACTTACAGTATGTGAGCTTTGTGAAAGTCCTTGGTTTGATCTATTTGCTTTCCTAGTAAGATAAAGCACAGAAGTTATGCACAATCCAGCAAAGCAGGGCGATGTATAACTTTGGTTAAACAAACACCTAAGCTACAATACTATGGATTAATTCTCCTGTTAATTCAATCAGTGTCATATTCAAACAGAATAGCAGGCTGTTACATCAAAGACATAACCAACATTCTGAAGTATGACATCACAAGATGAAAGGATGGATTTTAGCAGAGGATTTGGCAAGTTACAGTATGTGAGCTTTGTGAAAGTCCTTGGTTTGATCTATTTGCTTTCCTAGTAAGATAAAGCACAGAAGTTATGCACAATCCAGCAAGGCAGAGCAATGTATAACTTTGGTTAAACAAACACCTAAGATACAATACTATGGATTAATTCTATCAGTGTCATCGTCAAAGAGAATAGCAGGCTGTTACTTGGCAACATCAAAGATATAACCAACATTCTGAAGTATGACATCACAAGATGAAAGGATGGATTTTAGCAGAGGTTTTGGCAAGTTACAGTATGTGAGCTTTGTGAAAGTCCTTGGTTTGATCTATTTGCTTTCCTAGTAAGATAAAGCACAGAAGTTATGCACAATCCAGCAAAGCAGGGCGATGTATAACTTTGGTTAAACAAACACCTAAGCTACAATACTATGGATTAATTCTCCTGTTAATTCAATCAGTGTCATATTCAAACAGAATAGCAGGCTGTTACATCAAAGACATAACCAACATTCTGAAGTATGACATCACAAGATGAAAGGATGGATTTTAGCAGAGGATTTGGCAAGTTACAGTATGTGAGCTTTGTGAAAGTCCTTGGTTTGATCTATTTGCTTTCCTAGTAAGATAAAGCACAGAAGTTATGCACAATCCAGCAAGGCAGAGCAATGTATAACTTTGGTTAAACAAACACCTAAGCTGCAATACTATGGATTAATTCTATCAGTGTCATCGTCAAAGAGAATAGCAGGCTGTTACTTGGCAACATCAAAGATATAACCAACATTCTGAAGTATGACATCACAAGATGAAAGGATGGATTTTAGCAGAGGTTTTGGCAAGTTACAGTATGTGAGCTTTGTGAAAGTCCTTGGTTTGATCTATTTGCTTTCCTAGTAAGATAAAGCACAGAAGTTATGCACAATCCAGCAAAGCAGGGCGATGTATAACTTTGGTTAAACAAACACCTAAGCTACAATACTATGGATTAATTCTATCAGTGTCATAGTCAAAGAGAATAGCAGGCTGTTTCTTGGCAACATCAAAGATATAACCAACATTCTGAAGTATGACATCACAAGATGAAAGGATGGATTTTAGCAGAGGATTTGGCAACTTACAGTATGTGAGCTTTGTGAAAGTCCTTGGTTTGATCTATTTGCTTTCCTAGTAAGATAAAGCACAGAAGTTATGCACAATCCAGCAAAGCAGGGCGATGTATAACTTTGGTTAAACAAACACCTAAGCTACAATACTATGGATTAATTCTCCTGTTAATTCAATCAGTGTCATATTCAAACAGAATAGCAGGCTGTTACATCAAAGACATAACCAACATTCTGAAGTATGACATCACAAGATGAAAGGATGGATTTTAGCAGAGGATTTGGCAAGTTACAGTATGTGAGCTTTGTGAAAGTCCTTGGTTTGATCTATTTGCTTTCCTAGTAAGATAAAGCACAGAAGTTATGCACAATCCAGCAAGGCAGAGCAATGTATAACTTTGGTTAAACAAACACCTAAGATACAATACTATGGATTAATTCTATCAGTGTCATCGTCAAAGAGAATAGCAGGCTGTTACTTGGCAACATCAAAGATATAACCAACATTCTGAAGTATGACATCACAAGATGAAAGGATGGATTTTAGCAGAGGTTTTGGCAAGTTACAGTATGTGAGCTTTGTGAAAGTCCTTGGTTTGATCTATTTGCTTTCCTAGTAAGATAAAGCACAGAAGTTATGCACAATCCAGCAAAGCAGGGCGATGTATAACTTTGGTTAAACAAACACCTAAGCTACAATACTATGGATTAATTCTCCTGTTAATTCAATCAGTGTCATATTCAAACAGAATAGCAGGCTGTTACATCAAAGACATAACCAACATTCTGAAGTATGACATCACAAGATGAAAGGATGGATTTTAGCAGAGGATTTGGCAAGTTACAGTATGTGAGCTTTGTGAAAGTCCTTGGTTTGATCTATTTGCTTTCCTAGTAAGATAAAGCACAGAAGTTATGCACAATCCAGCAAGGCAGAGCAATGTATAACTTTGGTTAAACAAACACCTAAGCTGCAATACTATGGATTAATTCTATCAGTGTCATCGTCAAAGAGAATAGCAGGCTGTTACTTGGCAACATCAAAGATATAACCAACATTCTGAAGTATGACATCACAAGATGAAAGGATGGATTTTAGCAGAGGTTTTGGCAAGTTACAGTATGTGAGCTTTGTGAAAGTCCTTGGTTTGATCTATTTGCTTTCCTAGTAAGATAAAGCACAGAAGTTATGCACAATCCAGCAAAGCAGGGCGATGTATAACTTTGGTTAAACAAACACCTAAGCTACAATACTATGGATTAATTCTCCTGTTAATTCAATCAGTGTCATATTCAAACAGAATAGCAGGCTGTTACATCAAAGACATAACCAACATTCTGAAGTATGACATCACAAGATGAAAGGATGGATTTTAGCAGAGGATTTGGCAAGTTACAGTATGTGAGCTTTGTGAAAGTCCTTGGTTTGATCTATTTGCTTTCCTAGTAAGATAAAGCACAGAAGTTATGCACAATCCAGCAAGGCAGGGCGATGTATAACTTTGGTTAAACAAACACCTAAGCTACAATACTATGGATTAATTCTCCTATTAATTCAATCAGTGTCTTAGTCAAACAGAATAGCAGGCTGTTACATCAAAGATATAACCAACATTCTGAAGTATGACATCACAAGATGAAAGGATGGATTTTAGCAGAGGATTTGGCAACTTACAGTATGTGAGCTTTTTGAAAGTCCTTGCTTTGATCTTTTTGCTTTCCTAGTAAGATAAAGCTCAGAAGTTATGCACAATCCAGCAAGGCAGGGCGATGTATAACTTTGGTTAAACAAACACCTAAGCTACAATACTATGGATTAATTCTCCTGTTAATTCAATCAGTGTCATATTCAAACAGAATAGCAGGCTGTTACATCAAAGACATAACCAACATTCTGAAGTATGACATCACAAGATGGAAGGATGGATTTTAGCAGAGGATTTGGCAACTTACAGTATGTGAGCTTTGTGAAAGTCCTTGGTGTGATCTATTTGCTTTCCTAGTAAGATAAAGCACAGAAGTTATGCACAATCCAGCAAGGCAGAGCAATGTATAACTTTGGTTAAACAAACACCTAAGCTGCAATACTATGGATTAATTCTATCAGTGTCATCGTCAAAGAGAATAGCAGGCTGTTACTTGGCAACATCAAAGATATAACCAACATTCTGAAGTATGACATCACAAGATGAAAGGATGGATTTTAGCAGAGGTTTTGGCAAGTTACAGTATGTGAGCTTTGTGAAAGTCCTTGGTTTGATCTATTTGCTTTCCTAGTAAGATAAAGCACAGAAGTTATGCACAATCCAGCAAAGCAGGGCGATGTATAACTTTGGTTAAACAAACACCTAAGCTACAATACTATGGATTAATTCTATCAGTGTCATAGTCAAAGAGAATAGCAGGCTGTTTCTTGGCAACATCAAAGATATAACCAACATTCTGAAGTATGACATCACAAGATGAAAGGATGGATTTTAGCAGAGGATTTGGCAACTTACAGTATGTGAGCTTTGTGAAAGTCCTTGGTTTGATCTATTTGCTTTCCTAGTAAGATAAAGCACAGAAGTTATGCACAATCCAGCAAAGCAGGGCGATGTATAACTTTGGTTAAACAAACACCTAAGCTACAATACTATGGATTAATTCTCCTGTTAATTCAATCAGTGTCATATTCAAACAGAATAGCAGGCTGTTACATCAAAGACATAACCAACATTCTGAAGTATGACATCACAAGATGAAAGGATGGATTTTAGCAGAGGATTTGGCAAGTTACAGTATGTGAGCTTTGTGAAAGTCCTTGGTTTGATCTATTTGCTTTCCTAGTAAGATAAAGCACAGAAGTTATGCACAATCCAGCAAGGCAGAGCAATGTATAACTTTGGTTAAACAAACACCTAAGATACAATACTATGGATTAATTCTATCAGTGTCATCGTCAAAGAGAATAGCAGGCTGTTACTTGGCAACATCAAAGATATAACCAACATTCTGAAGTATGACATCACAAGATGAAAGGATGGATTTTAGCAGAGGTTTTGGCAAGTTACAGTATGTGAGCTTTGTGAAAGTCCTTGGTTTGATCTATTTGCTTTCCTAGTAAGATAAAGCACAGAAGTTATGCACAATCCAGCAAAGCAGGGCGATGTATAACTTTGGTTAAACAAACACCTAAGCTACAATACTATGGATTAATTCTCCTGTTAATTCAATCAGTGTCATATTCAAACAGAATAGCAGGCTGTTACATCAAAGACATAACCAACATTCTGAAGTATGACATCACAAGATGAAAGGATGGATTTTAGCAGAGGATTTGGCAAGTTACAGTATGTGAGCTTTGTGAAAGTCCTTGGTTTGATCTATTTGCTTTCCTAGTAAGATAAAGCACAGAAGTTATGCACAATCCAGCAAGGCAGAGCAATGTATAACTTTGGTTAAACAAACACCTAAGCTGCAATACTATGGATTAATTCTATCAGTGTCATCGTCAAAGAGAATAGCAGGCTGTTACTTGGCAACATCAAAGATATAACCAACATTCTGAAGTATGACATCACAAGATGAAAGGATGGATTTTAGCAGAGGTTTTGGCAAGTTACAGTATGTGAGCTTTGTGAAAGTCCTTGGTTTGATCTATTTGCTTTCCTAGTAAGATAAAGCACAGAAGTTATGCACAATCCAGCAAAGCAGGGCGATGTATAACTTTGGTTAAACAAACACCTAAGCTACAATACTATGGATTAATTCTCCTGTTAATTCAATCAGTGTCATATTCAAACAGAATAGCAGGCTGTTACATCAAAGACATAACCAACATTCTGAAGTATGACATCACAAGATGAAAGGATGGATTTTAGCAGAGGATTTGGCAAGTTACAGTATGTGAGCTTTGTGAAAGTCCTTGGTTTGATCTATTTGCTTTCCTAGTAAGATAAAGCACAGAAGTTATGCACAATCCAGCAAGGCAGGGCGATGTATAACTTTGGTTAAACAAACACCTAAGCTACAATACTATGGATTAATTCTCCTATTAATTCAATCAGTGTCTTAGTCAAACAGAATAGCAGGCTGTTACATCAAAGATATAACCAACATTCTGAAGTATGACATCACAAGATGAAAGGATGGATTTTAGCAGAGGATTTGGCAACTTACAGTATGTGAGCTTTTTGAAAGTCCTTGCTTTGATCTTTTTGCTTTCCTAGTAAGATAAAGCTCAGAAGTTATGCACAATCCAGCAAGGCAGGGCGATGTATAACTTTGGTTAAACAAACACCTAAGCTACAATACTATGGATTAATTCTCCTGTTAATTCAATCAGTGTCATATTCAAACAGAATAGCAGGCTGTTACATCAAAGACATAACCAACATTCTGAAGTATGACATCACAAGATGAAAGGATGGATTTTAGCAGAGGATTTGGCAACTTACAGTATGTGAGCTTTGTGAAAGTCCTTGGTGTGATCTATTTGCTTTCCTAGTAAGATAAAGCACAGAAGTTATGCACAATCCAGCAAGGCAGAGCAATGTATAACTTTGGTTAAACAAACACCTAAGCTGCAATACTATGGATTAATTCTATCAGTGTCATCGTCAAAGAGAATAGCAGGCTGTTACTTGGCAACATCAAAGATATAACCAACATTCTGAAGTATGACATCACAAGATGAAAGGATGGATTTTAGCAGAGGTTTTGGCAAGTTACAGTATGTGAGCTTTGTGAAAGTCCTTGGTTTGATCTATTTGCTTTCCTAGTAAGATAAAGCACAGAAGTTATGCACAATCCAGCAAAGCAGGGCGATGTATAACTTTGGTTAAACAAACACCTAAGCTACAATACTATGGATTAATTCTCCTGTTAATTCAATCAGTGTCATATTCAAACAGAATAGCAGGCTGTTACATCAAAGACATAACCAACATTCTGAAGTATGACATCACAAGATGAAAGGATGGATTTTAGCAGAGGATTTAGCAAGTTACAGTATGTGAGCTTTGTGAAAGTCCTTGCTTTGATCTTTTTGCTTTCCTAGTAAGATAAAGCACAGAAGTTATGCACAATCCAGCAAGGCAGGGCGATGTATAACTTTGGTTAAACAAACACCTAAGCTACAATACTATGGATTAATTCTTCTGTTAATTCAATCAGTGTCATAGTCAAACAGAATAGCAGGCTGTTACATCAAAGGTATAACCAACATTCTGAAGTATGACATCACAAGATGAAAAGATGGATTTTAGCAGAGGTTTTGGCAACTTACAGTATGTGAGCTTTGTGAAAGCACAATTGTAGTATTTCTTCAAAACTTGTAGCATTTGCTACATAACTCAAATCATCACCATTACATAAAGGTCTTAAGGTAAGGACATGTTCTTCAAGTTGGAGGCTTCTCTTGAATTTGCCAATACTCATTGCTGGAAAATTGCTCTTAACTGCCTGGTGCCAACAAGCTCTCACGCTTAGGAATAAACGAGACCAATGAACAAAACTTCTGTGTTAGCTCAGGAAAAGATCATGGTTTGGTAAGAAAAATTATGTCAGCCTAACCAATGATAGTTGGACTCACATAGGACTTGATGGCTATCTCCTAGTTGAAAGTCCTTCCTTTGATCTATTTGCTTTCCTAGTAAGATAAAGCACAGAAGTTATGCACAATCCAGCAAGGCAGGGCGATGTATAACTTTGGTTAAACAAACACCTAAGCTACAATACTATGGATTAATTCTATCAGTGTCATAGTCAAAGAGAATAGCAGGCTGTTACATCAAAGGTATAACCAACATTCTGAAGTATGACATCACAAGATGAAAGGATGGATTTTAGCAGAGGATTTGGCAAGTTACAGTATGTGAGCTTTGTGAAAGTCCTTGGTTTGATCTATTTGCTTTCCTAGTAAGATAAAGCACAGACGTTATGCACAATCCAGCAAGGCAGAGCAATGTATAACTTTGGTTAAACAAACACCTAAGCTACAATACTATGGATTAATTCTATCAGTGTCATAGTCAAAGAGAATAGCAGGCTGTTACTTGGCAACATCAAAGATATAACCAACATTCTGAAGTATGACATCACAAGATGAAAGGATGGATTTTAGCAGAGGATTTGGCAAGTTACAGTATGTGAGCTTTGTGAAAGTCCTTGGTTTGATCTATTTGCTTTCCTAGTAAGATAAAGCACAGAAGTTATGCACAATCCAGCAAAGCAGGGCGATGTATAACTTTGGTTAAACAAACACCTAAGCTACAATACTATGGATTAATTCTCCTGTTAATTCAATCAGTGTCATATTCAAACAGAATAGCAGGCTGTTACAGCAAAGACATAACCAACATTCTGAAGTATGACATCACAAGATGAAAGGATGGATTTTAGCAGAGGATTTGGCAAGTTACAGTATGAGAGCTTTGTGAAAGTCCTTGGTTTGATCTATTTGCTTTCCTAGTAAGATAAAGCACAGAAGTTATGCACAATCCAGCAAGGCAGGGCGATGTATAACTTTGGTTAAACAAACACCTAAGCTACAATACTATGGATTAATTCTCCTATTAATTCAATCAGTGTCTTAGTCAAACAGAATAGCAGGCTGTTACATCAAAGATATAACCAACATTCTGAAGTATGACATCACAAGATGAAAGGATGGATTTTAGCAGAGGATTTGGCAACTTACAGTATGTGAGCTTTGTGAAAGTCCTTGGTTTGATCTTTTTGCTTTCCTAGTAAGATAAAGCACAGAAGTTATGCACAATCCAGCAAGGCAGGGCGATGTATAACTTTGGTTAAACAAACACCTAAGCAACAATACTATGGATTATTAAATCAGTGTCATAGTCAAACAGAATAGCAGGCTGTTACTTGGCAACATCAAAGATATAACCAACATTCTGAAGTATGACATCACAAGATGAAAGGATGGATTTTAGCAGAGGATTTAGCAAGTTACAGTATGTGAGCTTTGTGAAAGTCCTTGCTTTGATCTTTTTGCTTTCCTAGTAAGATAAAGCACAGAAGTTATGCACAATCCAGCAAGGCAGAGCGATGTATAACTTTGGTTAAACAAACACCTAAGCTACAATACTATGGATTAATTCTTCTGTTAATTCAATCAGTGTCATAGTCAAACAGAATAGCAGGCTGTTACATCAAAGGTATAACCAACATTCTGAAGTATGACATCACAAGATGAAAAGATGGATTTTAGCAGAGGTTTTGGCAACTTACAGTATGTGAGCTTTGTGAAAGCACAATTGTAGTATTTCTTCAAAACTTGTAGCATTTGCTACATAACTCAAATCATCACCATTACATAAAGGTCTTAAGGTAAGGACATGTTCTTCAAGTTGGAGGCTTCTCTTGAATTTGCCAATACTCATTGCTGGAAAATTGCTCTTAACTGCCTGGTGCCAACAAGCTCTCACGCTTAGGAATAAACGAGACCAATGAACAAAACTTCTGTGTTAGCTCAGGAAAAGATCATGGTTTGGTAGGAAAATTATGTCAGCCTAACCAATGATAGTTGGACTCACATAGGACTTGATGGCTATCTCCTAGTTGAAAGTCCTTCCTTTGATCTATTTGCTTTCCTAGTAAGATAAAGCACAGAAGTTATGCACAATCCAGCAAGGCAGGGCGATGTATAACTTTGGTTAAACAAACACCTAAGCTACAATACTATGGATTAATTCTCCTGTTAATTCAATCAGTGTCATATTCAAACAGAATAGCAGGCTGTTACATCAAAGACATAACCAACATTCTGAAGTATGACATCACAAGATGAAAGGATGGATTTTAGCAGAGGATTTGGCAAGTTACAGTATGTGAGCTTTGTGAAAGTCCTTGGTTTGATCTATTTGCTTTCCTAGTAAGATAAAGCACAGAAGTTATGCACAATCCAGCAAGGCAGAGCAATGTATAACTTTGGTTAAACAAACACCTAAGCTACAATACTATGGATTAATTCTCCTATTAATTCAATCAGTGTCTTAGTCAAACAGAATAGCAGGCTGTTACATCAAAGATATAACCAACATTCTGAAGTATGACATCACAAGATGAAAGGATGGATTTTAGCAGAGGATTTGGCAACTTACAGTATGTGAGCTTTGTGAAAGTCCTTGGTTTGATCTATTTGCTTTCCTAGTAAGATAAAGCACAGAAGTTATGCACAATCCAGCAAGGCAGAGCAATGTATAACTTTGGTTAAACAAACACCTAAGCTACAATACTATGGATTAATTCTATCAGTGTCATAGTCAAAGAGAATAGCAGGCTGTTACTTGGCAACATCAAAGATATAACCAACATTCTGAAGTATGACATCACAAGATGAAAGGATGGATTTTAGCAGAGGATTTGGCAAGTTACAGTATGTGAGCTTTGTGAAAGTCCTTGGTTTGATCTATTTGCTTTCCTAGTAAGATAAAGCACAGAAGTTATGCACAATCCAGCAAAGCAGGGCGATGTATAACTTTGGTTAAACAAACACCTAAGCTACAATACTATGGATTAATTCTCCTGTTAATTCAATCAGTGTCATATTCAAACAGAATAGCAGGCTGTTACATCAAAGACATAACCAACATTCTGAAGTATGACATCACAAGATGAAAGGATGGATTTTAGCAGAGGATTTGGCAAGTTACAGTATGTGAGCTTTGTGAAAGTCCTTGGTTTGATCTATTTGCTTTCCTAGTAAGATAAAGCACAGAAGTTATGCACAATCCAGCAAAGCAGGGCGATGTATAACTTTGGTTAAACAAACACCTAAGCTACAATACTATGGATTAATTCTCCTGTTAATTCAATCAGTGTCATATTCAAACAGAATAGCAGGCTGTTACATCAAAGACATAACCAACATTCTGAAGTATGACATCACAAGATGAAAGGATGGATTTTAGCAGAGGATTTGGCAAGTTGCAGTATGTGAGCTTTGTGAAAGTCCTTGGTGTGATCTATTTGCTTTCCTAGTAAGATAAAGCACAGAAGTTATGCACTATCCAGCAAAGCAGGGCGATGTATAACTTTGGTTAAACAAACACCTAAGCTACAATACTATGGATTAATTCTCCTGTTAATTCAATCAGTGTCATATTCAAACAGAATAGCAGGCTGTTACATCAAAGACATAACCAACATTCTGAAGTATGACATCACAAGATGAAAGGATGGATTTTAGCAGAGGATTTGGCAAGTTACAGTATGTGAGCTTTGTGAAAGTCCTTGGTTTGATCTATTTGCTTTCCTAGTAAGATAAAGCACAGAAGTTATGCACAATCCAGCAAGGTAGGGCGATGTATAACTTTGGTTAAACAAACACCTAAGCTACAATACTATGGATTAATTCTCCTATTAATTCAATCAGTGTCTTAGTCAAACAGAATAGCAGGCTGTTACATCAAAGATATAACCAACATTCTGAAGTATGACATCACAAGATGAAAGGATGGATTTTAGCAGAGGATTTGGCAACTTACAGTATGTGAGCTTTGTGAAAGTCCTTGGTTTGATCTTTTTGCTTTCCTAGTAAGATAAAGCACAGAAGTTATGCACAATCCAGCAAGGCAGGGCGATGTATAACTTTGGTTAAACAAACACCTAAGCAACAATACTATGGATTATTAAATCAGTGTCATAGTCAAACAGAATAGCAGGCTGTTACTTGGCAACATCAAAGATATAACCAACATTCTGAAGTATGACATCACAAGATGAAAGGATGGATTTTAGCAGAGGATTTAGCAAGTTACAGTATGTGAGCTTTGTGAAAGTCCTTGCTTTGATCTTTTTGCTTTCCTAGTAAGATAAAGCACAGAAGTTATGCACAATCCAGCAAGGCAGGGCGATGTATAACTTTGGTTAAACAAACACCTAAGCTACAATACTATGGATTAATTCTTCTGTTAATTCAATCAGTGTCATAGTCAAACAGAATAGCAGGCTGTTACATCAAAGGTATAACCAACATTCTGAAGTATGACATCACAAGATGAAAAGATGGATTTTAGCAGAGGTTTTGGCAACTTACAGTATGTGAGCTTTGTGAAAGCACAATTGTAGTATTTCTTCAAAACTTGTAGCATTTGCTACATAACTCAAATCATCACCATTACATAAAGGTCTTAAGGTAAGGACATGTTCTTCAAGTTGGAGGCTTCTCTTGAATTTGCCAATACTCATTGCTGGAAAATTGCTCTTAACTGCCTGGTGCCAACAAGCTCTCACGCTTAGGAATAAACGAGACCAATGAACAAAACTTCTGTGTTAGCTCAGGAAAAGATCATGGTTTGGTAGGAAAATTATGTCAGCCTAACCAATGATAGTTGGACTCACATAGGACTTGATGGCTATCTCCTAGTTGAAAGTCCTTCCTTTGATCTATTTGCTTTCCTAGTAAGATAAAGCACAGAAGTTATGCACAATCCAGCAAGGCAGGGCGATGTATAACTTTGGTTAAACAAACACCTAAGCTACAATACTATGGATTAATTCTCCTGTTAATTCAATCAGTGTCATATTCAAACAGAATAGCAGGCTGTTACATCAAAGACATAACCAACATTCTGAAGTATGACATCACAAGATGAAAGGATGGATTTTAGCAGAGGATTTGGCAAGTTACAGTATGTGAGCTTTGTGAAAGTCCTTGGTTTGATCTATTTGCTTTCCTAGTAAGATAAAGCACAGAAGTTATGCACAATCCAGCAAGGCAGAGCAATGTATAACTTTGGTTAAACAAACACCTAAGCTACAATACTATGGATTAATTCTCCTATTAATTCAATCAGTGTCTTAGTCAAACAGAATAGCAGGCTGTTACATCAAAGATATAACCAACATTCTGAAGTATGACATCACAAGATGAAAGGATGGATTTTAGCAGAGGATTTGGCAAGTTACAGTATGTGAGCTTTGTGAAAGTCCTTGGTTTGATCTATTTGCTTTCCTAGTAAGATAAAGCACAGAAGTTATGCACAATCCAGCAAGGCAGAGCAATGTATAACTTTGGTTAAACAAACACCTAAGCTACAATACTATGGATTAATTCTATCAGTGTCATAGTCAAAGAGAATAGCAGGCTGTTACTTGGCAACATCAAAGATATAACCAACATTCTGAAGTATGACATCACAAGATGAAAGGATGGATTTTAGCAGAGGATTTGGCAAGTTACAGTATGTGAGCTTTGTGAAAGTCCTTGGTTTGATCTATTTGCTTTCCTAGTAAGATAAAGCACAGAAGTTATGCACAATCCAGCAAAGCAGGGCGATGTATAACTTTGGTTAAACAAACACCTAAGCTACAATACTATGGATTAATTCTCCTGTTAATTCAATCAGTGTCATATTCAAACAGAATAGCAGGCTGTTACATCAAAGACATAACCAACATTCTGAAGTATGACATCACAAGATGAAAGGATGGATTTTAGCAGAGGATTTGGCAAGTTACAGTATGTGAGCTTTGTGAAAGTCCTTGGTTTGATCTATTTGCTTTCCTAGTAAGATAAAGCACAGAAGTTATGCACAATCCAGCAAGGCAGGGCGATGTATAACTTTGGTTAAACAAACACCTAAGCTACAATACTATGGATTAATTCTCCTATTAATTCAATCAGTGTCTTAGTCAAACAGAATAGCAGGCTGTTACATCAAAGATATAACCAACATTCTGAAGTATGACATCACAAGATGAAAGGATGGATTTTAGCAGAGGATTTGGCAACTTACAGTATGTGAGCTTTGTGAAAGTCCTTGGTTTGATCTTTTTGCTTTCCTAGTAAGATAAAGCACAGAAGTTATGCACAATCCAGCAAGGCAGGGCGATGTATAACTTTGGTTAAACAAACACCTAAGCAACAATACTATGGATTATTAAATCAGTGTCATAGTCAAACAGAATAGCAGGCTGTTACTTGGCAACATCAAAGATATAACCAACATTCTGAAGTATGACATCACAAGATGAAAGGATGGATTTTAGCAGAGGATTTAGCAAGTTACAGTATGTGAGCTTTGTGAAAGTCCTTGGTTTGATCTTTTTGCTTTCCTAGTAAGATAAAGCACAGAAGTTATGCACAATCCAGCAAGGCAGGGCGATGTATAACTTTGGTTAAACAAACACCTAAGCAACAATACTATGGATTATTAAATCAGTGTCATAGTCAAACAGAATAGCAGGCTGTTACTTGGCAACATCAAAGATATAACCAACATTCTGAAGTATGACATCACAAGATGAAAGGATGGATTTTAGCAGAGGATTTGGCAAGTTACAGTATGTGAGCTTTGTGAAAGTCCTTGGTTTGATCTATTTGCTTTCCTAGTAAGATAAAGCACAGAAGTTATGCACAATCCAGCAAGGCAGGGCGATGTATAACTTTGGTTAAACAAACACCTAAGCTACAATACTATGGATTAATTCTCCTATTAATTCAATCAGTGTCTTAGTCAAACAGAATAGCAGGCTGTTACATCAAAGATATAACCAACATTCTGAAGTATGACATCACAAGATGAAAGGATGGATTTTAGCAGAGGATTTGGCAACTTACAGTATGTGAGCTTTGTGAAAGTCCTTGGTTTGATCTATTTGCTTTCCTAGTAAGATAAAGCACAGAAGTTATGCACAATCCAGCAAGGCAGGGCGATGTATAACTTTGGTTAAACAAACACCTAAGCTACAATACTATGGATTAATTCTCCTATTAATTCAATCAGTGTCTTAGTCAAACAGAATAGCAGGCTGTTACATCAAAGATATAACCAACATTCTGAAGTATGACATCACAAGATGAAAGGATGGATTTTAGCAGAGGATTTGGCAACTTACAGTATGTGAGCTTTGTGAAAGTCCTTGGTTTGATCTTTTTGCTTTCCTAGTAAGATAAAGCACAGAAGTTATGCACAATCCAGCAAGGCAGGGCGATGTATAACTTTGGTTAAACAAACACCTAAGCAACAATACTATGGATTATTAAATCAGTGTCATAGTCAAACAGAATAGCAGGCTGTTACTTGGCAACATCAAAGATATAACCAACATTCTGAAGTATGACATCACAAGATGAAAGGATGGATTTTAGCAGAGGATTTAGCAAGTTACAGTATGTGAGCTTTGTGAAAGTCCTTGCTTTGATCTTTTTGCTTTCCTAGTAAGATAAAGCACAGAAGTTATGCACAATCCAGCAAGGCAGGGCGATGTATAACTTTGGTTAAACAAACACCTAAGCTACAATACTATGGATTAATTCTTCTGTTAATTCAATCAGTGTCATAGTCAAACAGAATAGCAGGCTGTTACATCAAAGGTATAACCAACATTCTGAAGTATGACATCACAAGATGAAAAGATGGATTTTAGCAGAGGTTTTGGCAACTTACAGTATGTGAGCTTTGTGAAAGCACAATTGTAGTATTTCTTCAAAACTTGTAGCATTTGCTACATAACTCAAATCATCACCATTACATAAAGGTCTTAAGGTAAGGACATGTTCTTCAAGTTGGAGGCTTCTCTTGAATTTGCCAATACTCATTGCTGGAAAATTGCTCTTAACTGCCTGGTGCCAACAAGCTCTCACGCTTAGGAATAAACGAGACCAATGAACAAAACTTCTGTGTTAGCTCAGGAAAAGATCATGGTTTGGTAAGAAAAATTATGTCAGCCTAACCAATGATAGTTGGACTCACATAGCACTTGATGGCTATCTCCTAGTTGAAAGTCCTTGGTTTGATCTATTTGCTTTCCTAGTAAGATAAAGCACAGAAGTTATGCACAATCCAGCAAGGCAGGGCGATGTATAACTTTGGTTAAACAAACACCTAAGCTACAATACTATGGATTAATTCTCCTGTTAATTCAATCAGTGTCATATTCAAACAGAATAGCAGGCTGTTACATCAAAGACATAACCAACATTCTGAAGTATGACATCACAAGATGAAAGGATGGATTTTAGCAGAGGATTTGGCAAGTTACAGTATGTGAGCTTTGTGAAAGTCCTTGGTTTGATCTATTTGCTTTCCTAGTAAGATAAAGCACAGAAGTTATGCACAATCCAGCAAGGCAGAGCAATGTATAACTTTGGTTAAACAAACACCTAAGCTACAATACTATGGATTAATTCTCCTATTAATTCAATCAGTGTCTTAGTCAAACAGAATAGCAGGCTGTTACATCAAAGATATAACCAACATTCTGAAGTATGACATCACAAGATGAAAGGATGGATTTTAGCAGAGGATTTGGCAAGTTACAGTATGTGAGCTTTGTGAAAGTCCTTGGTTTGATCTATTTGCTTTCCTAGTAAGATAAAGCACAGAAGTTATGCACAATCCAGCAAGGCAGAGCAATGTATAACTTTGGTTAAACAAACACCTAAGCTACAATACTATGGATTAATTCTATCAGTGTCATAGTCAAAGAGAATAGCAGGCTGTTACTTGGCAACATCAAAGATATAACCAACATTCTGAAGTATGACATCACAAGATGAAAGGATGGATTTTAGCAGAGGATTTGGCAAGTTACAGTATGTGAGCTTTGTGAAAGTCCTTGGTTTGATCTATTTGCTTTCCTAGTAAGATAAAGCACAGAAGTTATGCACAATCCAGCAAAGCAGGGCGATGTATAACTTTGGTTAAACAAACACCTAAGCTACAATACTATGGATTAATTCTCCTGTTAATTCAATCAGTGTCATATTCAAACAGAATAGCAGGCTGTTACATCAAAGACATAACCAACATTCTGAAGTATGACATCACAAGATGAAAGGATGGATTTTAGCAGAGGATTTGGCAAGTTACAGTATGTGAGCTTTGTGAAAGTCCTTGGTTTGATCTATTTGCTTTCCTATTAAGATAAAGCACAGAAGTTATTCACAATCCAGCAAGGCAGGGCGATGTATAACTTTGGTTAAACAAACACCTAAGCTACAATACTATGGATTAATTCTCCTATTAATTCAATCAGTGTCTTAGTCAAACAGAATAGCAGGCTGTTACATCAAAGATATAACCAACATTCTGAAGTATGACATCACAAGATGAAAGGATGGATTTTAGCAGAGGATTTGGCAACTTACAGTATGTGAGCTTTGTGAAAGTCCTTGCTTTGATCTTTTTGCTTTCCTAGTAAGATAAAGCACAGAAGTTATGCACAATCCAGCAAGGCAGGGCGATGTATAACTTTGGTTAAACAAACACCTAAGCTACAATACTATGGATTAATTCTATCAGTGTCATCGTCAAAGAGAATAGCAGGCTGTTACTTGGCAACATCAAAGATATAACCAACATTCTGAAGTATGACATCACAAGATGAAAGGATGGATTTTAGCAGAGGTTTTGGCAAGTTACAGTATGTGAGCTTTGTGAAAGTCCTTGGTTTGATCTATTTGCTTTCCTAGTAAGATAAAGCACAGAAGTTATGCACAATCCAGCAAAGCAGGGCGATGTATAACTTTGGTTAAACAAACACCTAAGCTACAATACTATGGATTAATTCTCCTGTTAATTCAATCAGTGTCATATTCAAACAGAATAGCAGGCTGTTACATCAAAGACATAACCAACATTCTGAAGTATGACATCACAAGATGAAAGGATGGATTTTAGCAGAGGATTTGGCAACTTACAGTATGTGAGCTTTGTGAAAGTCCTTGGTTTGATCTATTTGCTTTCCTAGTAAGATAAAGCACAGAAGTTATGCACAATCCAGCAAGGCAGGGCGATGTATAACTTTGGTTAAACAAACACCTAAGCTACAATACTATGGATTAATTCTCCTATTAATTCAATCAGTGTCTTAGTCAAACAGAATAGCAGGCTGTTACATCAAAGATATAACCAACATTCTGAAGTATGACATCACAAGATGAAAGGATGGATTTTAGCAGAGGATTTGGCAAGTTACAGTATGTGAGCTTTGTGAAAGTCCTTGGTTTGATCTATTTGCTTTCCTAGTAAGATAAAGCACAGAAGTTATGCACAATCCAGCAAGGCAGGGCGATGTATAACTTTGGTTAAACAAACACCTAAGCTACAATACTATGGATTAATTCTCCTATTAATTCAATCAGTGTCTTAGTCAAACAGAATAGCAGGCTGTTACATCAAAGATATAACCAACATTCTGAAGTATGACATCACAAGATGAAAGGATGGATTTTAGCAGAGGATTTGGCAACTTACAGTATGTGAGCTTTGTGAAAGTCCTTGGTTTGATCTATTTGCTTTCCTAGTAAGATAAAGCACAGAAGTTATGCACAATCCAGCAAGGCAGAGCAATGTATAACTTTGGTTAAACAAACACCTAAGCTACAATACTATGGATTAATTCTATCAGTGTCATAGTCAAAGAGAATAGCAGGCTGTTTCTTGGCAACATCAAAGATATAACCAACATTCTGAAGTATGACATCACAAGATGAAAGGATGGATTTTAGCAGAGGATTTGGCAACTTACAGTATGTGAGCTTTGTGAAAGTCCTTGGTTTGATCTATTTGCTTTCCTAGTAAGATAAAGCACAGAAGTTATGCACAATCCAGCAAAGCAGGGCGATGTATAACTTTGGTTAAACAAACACCTAAGCTACAATACTATGGATTAATTCTCCTGTTAATTCAATCAGTGTCATATTCAAACAGAATAGCAGGCTGTTACATCAAAGACATAACCAACATTCTGAAGTATGACATCACAAGATGAAAGGATGGATTTTAGCAGAGGATTTGGCAAGTTACAGTATGTGAGCTTTGTGAAAGTCCTTGGTTTGATCTATTTGCTTTCCTAGTAAGATAAAGCACAGAAGTTATGCACAATCCAGCAAGGCAGAGCAATGTATAACTTTGGTTAAACAAACACCTAAGATACAATACTATGGATTAATTCTATCAGTGTCATCGTCAAAGAGAATAGCAGGCTGTTACTTGGCAACATCAAAGATATAACCAACATTCTGAAGTATGACATCACAAGATGAAAGGATGGATTTTAGCAGAGGTTTTGGCAAGTTACAGTATGTGAGCTTTGTGAAAGTCCTTGGTTTGATCTATTTGCTTTCCTAGTAAGATAAAGCACAGAAGTTATGCACAATCCAGCAAAGCAGGGCGATGTATAACTTTGGTTAAACAAACACCTAAGCTACAATACTATGGATTAATTCTCCTGTTAATTCAATCAGTGTCATATTCAAACAGAATAGCAGGCTGTTACATCAAAGACATAACCAACATTCTGAAGTATGACATCACAAGATGAAAGGATGGATTTTAGCAGAGGATTTGGCAAGTTACAGTATGTGAGCTTTGTGAAAGTCCTTGGTTTGATCTATTTGCTTTCCTAGTAAGATAAAGCACAGAAGTTATGCACAATCCAGCAAGGCAGAGCAATGTATAACTTTGGTTAAACAAACACCTAAGCTGCAATACTATGGATTAATTCTATCAGTGTCATCGTCAAAGAGAATAGCAGGCTGTTACTTGGCAACATCAAAGATATAACCAACATTCTGAAGTATGACATCACAAGATGAAAGGATGGATTTTAGCAGAGGTTTTGGCAAGTTACAGTATGTGAGCTTTGTGAAAGTCCTTGGTTTGATCTATTTGCTTTCCTAGTAAGATAAAGCACAGAAGTTATGCACAATCCAGCAAAGCAGGGCGATGTATAACTTTGGTTAAACAAACACCTAAGCTACAATACTATGGATTAATTCTCCTGTTAATTCAATCAGTGTCATATTCAAACAGAATAGCAGGCTGTTACATCAAAGACATAACCAACATTCTGAAGTATGACATCACAAGATGAAAGGATGGATTTTAGCAGAGGATTTGGCAAGTTACAGTATGT